>NC_084706.1:25636190-25975965 GCF_033807575.1 Cydia pomonella | reverse complement strand
CGGCCCATGCGGCTCTTCATATAACGAGACTCACCTCTTCCTCGAAGCGGCCCCGTCCCTGGAGTCGCGGGGCTCCCGCGCGGGCGCGTCGCGAGCGCGGCCCATGCGGCTCTTCATATAACGAGACTCACCTTTTCCTCGAAGCGGCCCCGTCCCTGGAGTCGCGGGGCTCCCGCGCGGGCGCGTCGCGAGCGCGGCCCATGCGGCTCTTCATATAACGAGACTCACCTCTTCCTCGAAGCGGCCCCGTCCCTGGAGTCGCGGGGCTCCCGCGCGGGCGCGTCGCGAGCGCGGCCCATGCGGCTCTTCATATAACGAGACTCACCTCTTCCTCGAAGCGGCCCCGTCCCTGGAGTCGCGGGGCTCCCGCGCGGGCGCGTCGCGAGCGCGGCCCATGCGGCTCTTCATATAACGAGACTCGCCTCTTCCTCGAAGCGGCCCCGTCCCTGGAGTCGCGGGGCTCCCGCGCGGGCGCGTCGCGAGCGCGGCCCATGCGGCTCTTCATATAACGAGACTCACCTCTTCCTCGAAGCGGCCCCGTCCCTGGAGTCGCGGGGCTCCCGCGCGGGCGCGTCGCGAGCGCGGCCCATGCGGCTCTTCATATAACGAGACTCACCTCTTCCTCGAAGCGGCCCCGTCCCTGGAGTCGCGGGGCTCCCGCGCGGGCGCGTCGCGAGCGCGGCCCATGCGGCTCTTCATATAACGAGACTCACCTCTTCCTCGAAGCGGCCCCGTCCCTGGAGTCGCGGGGCTCCCGCGCGGGCGCGTCGCGAGCGCGGCCCATGCGGCTCTTCATATAACGAGACTCACCTCTTCCTCGAAGCGGCCCCGTCCCTGGAGTCGCGGGGCTCCCGCGCGGGCGCGTCGCGAGCGCGGCCCATGCGGCTCTTCATATAACGAGACTCACCTCTTCCTCGAAGCGGCCCCGTCCCTGGAGTCGCGGGGCTCCCGCGCGGGCGCGTCGCGAGCGCGGCCCATGCGGCTCTTCAGTGAGTCCAGCAGCTGCCGGTCGCTCTCGTTCAGACGCGCCTCGGCGTTCGCCATCCACTCTATACATACAAGAGTAAGTCAACTTATTGTTAGTTGACTACATAACATACAGTGTTTTTTAGGGTTCCGTAGTCAACTAGGAACCCTTATAGTTTCGCCATGTCCGTCTGTCTGTCTGTCTGTCCGAGGCTTTGCTCCGTGGTCGTTAGTGCTAGAAAGCTGAAATTTGGTATGGATATATAAATCAACAAAGCCGACAAAGTCGTACACAAAAAACTAAAAATTTATTTTTTTAGGGTACCACCCCTATACGTAAAGTAGGGGTGGAATTTTTTTTTTGCTTCAACCCTACAGTGTGGTATATCGTTGGAAAGGTCTTTCAAAACTAATAGGGGTCTTCAACAAACATTTCTTGATAAAGTGAATATATTCGGAGATAATTGCTCCGAAAGAAAAAAACCATTGAACCATAGGTCCAAAAAATATGAAAAAAAAACTTGGAAGTAGAGCTTAAGAAAGACATTAAATGAAAACTATAGCGGATATGATCAGTTTAGCTGTTTTTGAGTTATCGCAAAAAGTTTCCCCTCCATAGTAAAAAGACGTACACCCACAGTTCATCCCTTGGTTAACAATCTACCATACTTTAAGCTCCAGTTTAGCTTATTGTGACGGAAGAGTAACTACGGAACCCTACTCTGAGCATGGCCCGACATGCTCTTGGCCGGATTTTTAGTTTTTTTTTTTGTTATTTTGAGTGTCACAGAAAACCGCCTATAGAAGCCTAATATTGGCCATTTTGTTCGCGACGCGAATCGCCAAACCGTGAGGTGCGGGAGGGGTGCTCACGGCGTTGCGATTGGTCGCTCCAAATATGGCGCGCGGGCGCGTGTGTGCGTAGGGATGGGACATGTTCATTACGGGAAGTGGTACCGGAACCAGTGATACCGTAATTTATCGTGTTAATATATTGTGGTAAATTGTTATCAATAAAGTCTACAGAAAAATTACTTAATAAAATTAAATCAATATGTTTAATTAAATACTTTAAAGATGTATCTATAAAAATTTCTTTGCATATTAATGGGATAAGATTTAAAGATAAAAAAAAAAATGTTTATTGCACAAGAAAGGACACAGAAAAAGTATACAGCGGTTGTTTTTAAGAGTTGGTGCATAACTAGATTGACAACAGAGATTCCAGGAGTCCCCGCACTAGGCTAGGCCTGTATCGCGGGAGACCAGAAGTACATATAAATGTCATGCAAGTCAACGAAAAACGAAAATTTATTTTTATATAATAAATATGACATTCATTCATTAAGTTGATACATGCAGTTTTCAGTATTAAACTATTTACCTAATGCTTCATTCTTTATAACTTCGGTTCTATACTAATCTTTTAGTCTAGTTCATTTTATATAATTAATAAAGTTAATGTTAAACAATTCTTAGGAGTAATGTCTCAGTCTCGCTATAATCAAGTGACAACAACCAGTTGAAGAGTAACCTTTTGGCTACATGCACAGTGCAATTAATTAATTCGCTCTGAAACTTTACGGCCATGTTGTAAATCGAAGAGCAGAGGAAGTCGCCAAAACGTCTCCCAAAAGCAGTGTTAACCCTCGGAACAGGCAACTTGAATACGCGTTTAGATAGTAATTTCGAGTAATATTCGGATTTAGCAGCGCGTTTATGAATCGAGAGACAGACTTTATGTATGTAAAGCTGGCGGACTGTCAGTACTTTGGCTTCCTGGTAGAGGCTGTTTGTCGGATATCTGAAGGGCTTTTTGAGCATTACCTTTAAGACCGAACGTTGGGCTCTTTCAGCCATTAAGATTGACGTCTTTGCAGCACTGCCCCATACCCCAATGGCGTATGTAATTAGAGACTGACATAGAGAGATGTATGTATTTTTTAAAAGGCTCATGTTCGCGGAATGTCGAAGTTTCTTAAATATATACATCGTTTTCCTAATCCCATTGGAGAGACAGTTGATATGGGATTTGAAATTTAAGTTTTCGTCTATAACTAAGGCAAGATATTTGATAGAGTTGGAACGACATATGACTTCACAAGAACATGCTAAGTTACTGACATTGTTGCAATTATGAATTTTGATTAGATTTGTAGAATTAGTGGGACTGGAAGCGGCAGATTTATGAAAACACAAGAATTTAGTCTTTTTACTATTTAAGGTCAGTAGGTTATCTCGAAACCAACAAGCGGCGTTACTCATACCCTTTTCTGCTGCAGCAAAAGCACTCTCCCAAGTATCGCCTTTAAAAAGAATCACTGTGTCATCGGCATAGCAGATTATTTCAGCTTGGGGGAGGGAAATTTTATGAATATCGTTATTTGAAACATAAAATAATAAGGGTCCCAGAAAATATGTATGAAATTGAATACTCGATGTTGCATGCATTTTGTGGTTAAATTCACATTCGTGCATGTCATTGATATCAAAAGTGTAAAGTTCTAAGCTTACTCTTTTTCTTCTTCTTAGTCACAGTATCGCTCTCCGAGCTGCTGGAGGAGCTGGACGAGCTGCTGCTGGAGCTCTTGCCCTTCTTCTTTTTGCTCTTCCTTTTCTTTTCCTTCTTCTTCTTTTTCTGTTTTTCTTCTTTGATTTCGGCCGGCGGCTGCGGGCTGTCCTTGCGTTTTGTGTGGAAACCATCTGTTGAATGAAAGTTTTTTTGCAAAAATGTAGTTTTTGATACAAGCTTATCACTCGCAATACTTTTTTTTCAACAGGCAACTATCGAAAGTCCCACTTCGTACTATTCGATTGAGCTGAAATTTCACATACTTAGGTTAGGGTGAGAATGCAATATTATGGTACCGTTGAGCTGGTCTGATGATGGACACAGGAGGTGGCCATAGGAACTCTGTGATATTAACGCAGTCTAATTGTGTTTTTGTTTATTAGAATTGTCTCGATAGTTGCCTGTAGAAAAAAAAAGTCTACCTAATATAGAATGCAGGTTAAATAAAAGCTTGTAATATGTTGGTGATTGTTTAAATTTACTCAACCCTATTTACTACTTAATTTACCTTATTTCAGCTAAGATAGACTTTGTGACAGTTGCGATAAGGTTGAAAATCGAACGGATTGACACATTCAGCGGACTGGCCCATCACTGGAACCTCTTTGTGAGTGATGTTCGCCTGGTAGTTTTGAATCGAAACGAGTGCAATTTTTTACCTAATTTTCCTTTGTATTCAAGTTATTCAACGAATACAGTATAATAAATAAATAAATATTATAGGACATTATTACACAAATTGACTAAGTCCCACAGTAAGCTCAATAAGGCTTGTGTTGAGGGTACTTAGACAACGATATATATAATATATAAATATTTATAAATACTTAAATACATAGAAAACACCCATGACTCAGAAACAAATATCCATGCTCATCACACGAATACATGCCCTTACCAGGATTTGAAATAGAAATAGAAATAGAAATAGAAATTATTTATTGTCAGACCACAGGTACAAATATAAAAGATGTTATTGGTAATATGTCCTTGTCCGTAGTCTACCACATTTATGGTGTACAATATTGAATGCCATGCACAACATGCAGTCAAGTTATTTACATTATTTACATACAACATATAACGCAGTATTTTATACAATAAGGTCCCCAACTTTATGCCATTACACTACATCTGTATATGTCAAGTTAATCATTAATATTATTACATTAATATTTTATAATTTGCCATTGTTATTTATAAAGTCAAGTGGAGAATAAAACATTTTGCTTAATAGCCATTCATTAAGTGCCTTTTTAAATCTAGTTCTGTCAAGGTTCTTAAATACATCCGGAATATTGTTATAAATCTTGATTGCCATGGAGAAAATGCTATTTTTGTAAAATGTCGATTTAGTTTGATGCGTATTTACGAGTCTGTACTCGTTTCTCAAGTTACGGTGGAATCTATCGTTCCTTTGATATAAATTAAGGTTATTTTTTACAAACATAGCAACTTCCTTGATATATAAACAAGGTAGTGGTAAAATCTTATATTTAGGAAAAGAGGTTTACAGGAGTCTCTTTGAGATGCCCCACAGAGCGCTCTTACACATCGTTTCTGCATCTTAAAAACTTTTAGCCAGTCGGTCGAGTTTCCCCAAAAAATTATACCGTACGTGATGCTAGACTGAACGTAACCAAAACCCCGGGACCCGGGACCATCAGCTTCGTAGGCAGGGTCACTACCCACTAGGCCAAACCGGTCGTCAAAATAAGCTTAATACTTGCTTAATACGATCAAATTGAATACGATTTCTCGCATAATTACGCCGTTTTGGTCGCCGCTGCTTGTTGGTCGGCCTTGGCGGGGTCCCCCTTCACCTTGCAGCTGCGGGCCTTTTCAAACGCCTTCTGACGGATCGACATCCAGTATATAGCTGTCCCTTACCAACTCGTCACGTCTACAATACATACCTTTCTTACGGACGTCGCTCAATAGAGTAGACTTTATGACCGTTGCGATAAGGTTGGAAATCGATCGGATTGACTCATTCGGCTATCTGGCTCTTCACTAGAACCTCTTAGTGAGCGATGTGCGCCTGGTAGTTTTGAACCGAAACTCGTGCAAGTTTTTGCCTTATTTTCGATTTTATTTAAATAGTCCCCAAGACAATTTTGTCGATGGAAAATGTAGTAGCAAAGATTCAATCTCCCATAAAAAATTTGAATTTAGCGTGTTTTTTTTCTACTGACAAATTAGTTTGCCAGACTATGTTAGTTTACCTTTGTTGAATGTGATGGTGTGCGCGGCGTATCTGCTGGCGGCTGCCTGCTGCGCGGCCTTGGCGGGGTCCTCCTTCGCCTTGGAGCCGCGGGCCTTCTCGAACGCCTTCTGACGGTCCGACATCCAGTCGGTCTCCCAGTGGGGGTTCTGCTCGACGAAGTTCTGAACGACATGTTTATTAAGTTTTACTATTTTTAACCCTTTGTACGCCATGCCTACCGTGTGCGGCGCGCCATCGTGAATATTGGGTTTTAGCCGCGCGCCTTTTTGGGATGGCAACTTATTGATATTTAACAAATTAAACACATATCAGTGAAAAGATAAGGATCGAAGTCAAATGGCGTTCTAAAAGTTTTAATCATGTGTCGAAAAATGGCAGTAAATTTACTGTGGCTACAAAATTTTCTTTGACAATCCACCTCTATTTCAAATTCTCTTTGTTTGACAGGCAAGTACATTGTAAATCTGAACTGTGTTATCTGTTTTAACATATATCATTATAAGCATACGAAACATACGGTATAGTTTTTGGAGTGCACGATAGACTTGAGATGAGCAGAAGCGCAGTGCAGGTCCCCGATGAACTGGTCGCACAGCTTGCAGTACCACGCCGTTGACGGCACAAAGAATTGTAAGCCTACAAATATACACCATAAGGTTTATAATGGCGTACACATTTTAAAGTGTGAGCTTTTCTTTTGTTTCAGTCTAATTTTAAACTTTTTATACGTACTTTAAAAATGCAAATAAAATCCCGTCCTCAAGCAGGATCCTTATTATCAGTGATAGGCACGGACGGACGGTGCCACACCGCGGGATTCCGAGTAGAAATCTTAATATGGACATGACGCAAAAGCCGCAATCTTGTTGCGAAGCCATTCTGCAGACACCTGTGTAGTAACTATACCTCTGATAGGGGTCCGCTTGGTGGGCGCCGAGGAGAAGCTGGGGAACCCCTCGTTGGCCGTCGTCACGCTGTGCCACGGGGCCTCCATGTGTGCTGCCGCCATTCTGGAGACAATTATCATCACCATATAAGCAGAGGCAACCCATTCAAAACTAGTCCGTCCTTGTACTACAGTTTCCGAGTCTATTCCACAGTTGAGATTTCAGTCTTTCATTATAATGCATTTTACGCTTAAAATGCATGAAGCTTGGTATAAACATTTACATAACATACATCTATATTTGGTCCTAGTTTTCTTTGCTAACAATTGTTACACAAGAAAATGGAGCGAGTGGAAGTTTTGCATGTAAAACTCGCTCTAAAAATCAACACCACCCGATACTAGTGGTCAATGTGCTTTGCAATGCAACCTCCGCTGATCGCGAACGCCCGACGGGCAATATTCTCTCTACAGCTAAAGTAAAAAGCAGATAACTTACTTCTGATGAGCCGGCGAGTGTAGGTGGACTTAAATCGACCGGGGTAGGGACCGTGATTAACTTTTGTATTGTTTTTGAGCTCCCGATATTTCGACGCATTTACATGTCGCGCTCAGTCTACACAACACACCCACCCGCTATCTCCAGTTACCCGTGAACAAAATGCATGTAACTGCGTCGAAATATCGCGAGCTCAAAAACAATACAAAAGGTAATTACAGTCCATATCCTGGTCGATTGAAGTCTAGTTAAACTAAACGTGAATCATTCAAAACTGTTAGGTATTGTGAGTGTAGATGGTTCAAGTAATCCTTGGCCGTGCACACGCGACACCAATACATCCCCTGATCGTAGTACACATAGTTGAACTGTTTCGTCGGTCTCTGGACGGGGATAACTTACTATCCTCTATCCTTGGCTGTCGGTGGGAACTCGTTGCACACGCGACACCAATGCATCTCCGGATCGCAGTACACATAGTTGATTTTCTTGTTGGGGATCTGTCTGTAGGTGGGGACAACTTCTGATGGGCTGGCGAGTGCAGAATCTGCACTGCAGATGGTTCAGATAATCCTTGGCTATGGGCGGGAACTTGTTGCACACGCGACACCAATGCATCTCCGGATCGCAGTACACATAGTTGATCTTCTTGTTGGGGATATGTGTGTACGGGACGGGACAACTTACTTCTGATGGGCGGACGAGTGCAGATGGTTCAGATAATCCTTGGCTATGGGCGGGAACTTGTTGCACACGCGACACCAATGCATCTCCGGATCGCAGTACACATAGTTGATCTTTTTGTTGGGGATATGTGTGTACGGGACGGGACAACTTACTTCTGATGGGCGGACGAGTGCAGATGGTTCAGATAATCCTTGGCTGTGGGCGGGAACTTGTTGCACACGCGACACCAATGCATCTCCGGATCGCAGTTGATCTTCTTGTTGGGATCTGTGTGTACGGGACGAGACAAGTTACTTCTGATGGGCCGGCGAGTGCAGATGGTTCAGATAATCCTTAGCTGTGGGCGGGAACTCGTTGCACACGCGACACCAATGCATCTCCGGATCGCAGTACACATAGTTGATCTTGTTGGGGATCTGTGTGTACGGGACGGGACAACTTACTTCTGATGGGCTGGCGAGTGCAGATGGTTCAGATAATCCTTAGCTGTGGGCGGGAACTCGTTGCACACGCGACACCAATGCATCTCCGGATCGTAGTACACATAGTTGAATTTCTTGTTCGACGGCGATCTGTGGGTAGATTGGGGGTTAATATAGGTAACTTTGGTGATATTGGGGTTGATCTATCTGAACCATATTTTTATGTCAGGTGCTAAAATGGCACAATTGGTACAAAAACAGTGATTAGCTAAGTATTAGCCAATCACTGTTTTAGTATGAAGTGCATTCGGGTAATTCCAAAAAAATTACTTTAATAAGATGGAATTATGGGTGATTTTCGGAATTAGCATATTTTTAAGTAGACGGAATACCCGAATACACCTTGTAGGATATAAAAACAGAGGAAAAAAATGCTGTGAAATTAGCAGTTTCAGTAGGTAGCGCTGTCCGTACAATTTTCTGTTTAGAATTGCATTACAGATGCGGTATGCATGAAAATATGGTGTCTAATGTGGAATTTGACACACATCCCTGGTTGTCCAGCCAATGGGTTTGATGTCAAGAAAATTTGAAACGTACTTGTTATTTTCTTAATTTTTTTAGCATTTTCATAGTTTGCTTTAGATTATGTGGAACTAGCTATTTTCACAGTACGTACCGTAATAAATATTATCTTAGCTAACTATGAATTAGCTTAGCTAAATATTAATTAGCTTAACTAGCAAACACCAAACCGCAGTTTGAAGACATTCGACAGTCAGAAATAATTCAAAGTTATCTCCAGTTGAACCTAATGATGTCGCAAAGTTTTTTTTTTTATATTTCAGTGTCCAAAGGGACAGTGACGATGGAACAAATTGAACTATTTCATGAAAAAAATATTTGTTCAAATGAAACAAACCGGTAAGAATGCATACCGATATATTTAAACGATCTTTGCCACTTGACTTGCTAAAAAGCGGACCTGAGATAAATGATCTCAGGAAATCATATAAGTAATTAGCTCACTAAATAAAACACAATGAATTAGTCGATTAGCGCTTGATTTTGAGATTTTCCGTGTCCAGTGTGGATATTTCGACTTTCGTTTTTCACGGTAAGCCCTCCGAATACACATTGGTCCGATGACCCAGTTGTTAGTAAAACATTAATAAAACCGACTTCAATTTTTTTTTTATGGAGGATAGGCAGGCATATGACCACGATCACACCTGATGGTAAGTGATGATGCGGTCTACGGTGGAGCACGCTTACCAAAAGCGCCAAGATCCCATCATCAGACCCCGACTTGGTGCCAACGGGACCATCTCGGGGTCATACCCGTTCGATTAAAAAAAAATTTTGAAAATCGGTTCACGATTCTCGGAGATATCGAGTAACATACATACAAAAAAACAGTCGAATTGAGAACCTCCTCCTTTTTTGAAGTCGGTTAAAAAATACGGCACACGCTATCTTCTTTCAAGAAAAGCAAAAATATATAAGCTGTTAATAACTCTTGTTATTTCACTTGACATGTTTAAGCTCCCATATATAATTTTGATCTGCTTGTTAATTTCTTTTTTTACTCAAAACACTTTTTTTGGTAGGATAACAAATGGTATTTAATTCCTAATATTGCATACCGTGTTGTTGTTTAATTTTGATTAAACATTAATAACATAACCACTGAAAAACGCAACAAACAAGGTAAAGAAAACAAAAACAATTTTGTAAACGAATATTTATTTCAGTTCAATTGCAATATTTGTCCATCAAGTCACGTAGATTCACATCAGCCACAATGAAACTATAGCGACATGTAGACTAGCAAGAACTTGCATGCAATTTATTATAATAAAATAAACGACATTCAAAAGTTTGATCAGATACCTCAATGTAATGAAAATTGTGTGCAAGTTCTTGCTAGTCTAAACCTCGCTTAAAACTTCTTAATTTAAGTTGTACAATAATACATATAAAATACATGATATATAATACAAAACTATTTATATTAACATTATAATATTCACAAAAACACAGCAATGTAATAAAAGCTACAATAATTCTCATAAATAACTAAACAAACCATACCAAAAATCCTCATATTATATGTCCATTCCTTGTGTTATCTTCAACTTATCTTCTTCAAACTTCAAACTATGAAAGCAATCGAAGAATCGCGAAAGCCTCTCTCATTCCTGCTTTGGGATATATTTCATCTATTTTACAAATAACCTTAAGTCTTGTTTAACTAAAATTTAAAGGCATTAGATATAAAAGCATGTTCAGAAATATCTCTCACCGGAAATAATGTTTGGTGTGTATATTTCTAATCAAGCTTTACGTGCAAAATTAATAAATAAGATAAATTTCAGCTCAACAAGACAAATAGAAACGTGTAACATATGGCACACCTGGATTTCCTTTTAGTCTTCAGGTCGGGGCTGGAGTCCCCGGAGTCCAGGGCCGCCTCCGCTTCCTCTCCGATGATGCCGTTCAACATATCCACCACATTGTTGATGGTCTTCAGCTTGTTCTGAATCTCCAACTAGACAAAGGCAAGCATAAATGCAACGGATTCCCAGTTGTGTACGTAAGGCAAGCAAAGCTACACAACTAAGAGTCAAAAGTAATAATGTTCCAAATATCAATGTTCACTTAAATATTCTGTTCAAACCTGTAGTTTAGTATTCTCCTTTAAAAACCGTTTAGTGTCTGGCGAAGGCGATCGCTTCGGGTCGCCGCGGAGTTCGTTGCGCTGGTCTTTAAGCGTTTCGAGTTCCTTTTTCAAAATTCCCGCCTTTTTCATGTATTCCTCGCGCTGCTTGGATAGTGCTGCCTTCTGGTGGCGCATTTCCGACTCAATCGCCGCTGCGTGAGAAAGAGCACTGTAAGCTGATTGGTTGATTGGAAAAAGTGTGACGTCACGTAACTTGTAAGTCACGCGATTGGCTAAATGCGAGCGAATTTTTTTAATGTAGCGAATGCAGGCACGACAGATTACACGTTAAGTGAGGTCACACTCAAAATAGCAAAATATAAATATACTTATGTACAATTCGTAATTTTGGAAAAAAAGCATCATAACTGACTGATATTTGCAAGAGTCACCGCCAAAGGCTCTAATCAGATAATAAGCGATAATATCAGAACCTGCGTTGGAGTTATTTGTATTAGATGTCAAGGAATCACCAAAATCAACAAGACGACGAAATCAAAATGGTGTTGAATCCTAAATATATTCTCCTGAAAACATTTATCACCATATACAATACACATTCTTATAAAAAAACATATGAAATAATATTAGTCACATTCGAAATTTAGACATAAATAAAATAGTAAGTAGATATTACTATATTGATTCCGTGATGATCAGCTTCTTTCTTCAAGTTCAAGAACTACATTCCTTTTCTTTATTTTTCTTCTTTATCAGCTTTGTCAGTTCGTTGTCAAGTTTAATTATTTTGTGATGTAGATATTCTGGTAATTTTGTTAATTTCAAATATGCATTTGACAATATAGTTAATAGGGCATTACCGAATGGATGTCATAAAAATGATGATTTGTTAGAATACCGGGCATGCAGTAGATTACATCTCTATTAGGGCTCCTCTACACGATGGCCCATCGTACGCCAGTCTAAGGGACGTAGCTATGCAGTGGAATGAGATAGCAATATCACTTGCTCCCTCTAACGCATAAATGCGTCCCTTGGACTGGCCTACGCTGGGCCATCGTGTAGAGGAGCCATTATATGATGATATTGATGATACAATATCACCAATAATACAGTCATGCAATATAATGGGTCCAACTTATATAGAACTCAACCTAAAAACAAGAAACTTTGTGCAGATGAAACCATTTGTTATGAACATATACATTATATACAGTAAGGTGAGTGCTGAGTTCTCCAGTGGCCCAACATCGAAAATTAGCAGTCGAATTTGAATGCCATTACAAATACCATTCGGTATTAGAAAATATAATTGATTACAAAAACTACTCTGTTCCATTAGGCGGGTCCACACAGAGCGAGCATACGCGCGAGGCAATTTCCTTGCGCACAAACCAGCCAATATAGACGTGCCTCGGCCGAGACGGCGCGCTCAGGCGAGAAAAACACGCGCACCGAGCGAGGCACGTCTACACTGGCCGTTCCGTGTCTCGTGCGTATGCTCGCTCTGTGTGGACCTATTTAATAATGATTCAAATTTCATTGGGAGGTAATTTGTACTAGGGCCGTATTAGGGCCGTAGCACACTAGAGGTTATGTTAAATATGTCCAGCTCAGATGGTTCCAACTACAAATGGAAGACTGATATTTCGTCTTCCTTTGACACTAAATATTGTATTTTTAAGTATGAGATTATCATCCAAGAAACCTTGAAAAAAATTACCTGAATCAAGCAAAAACATACCGGGGAACTTAAAGCATAATCTTACAAGACTAAAACTCTTCATCATAACTTGAAACAACACTTATTTGTATGCCGTGCATTTATTAGTGCATCAAACATCACTAAAAGCCGGGTCCACACAGAGCGAGCATACGCGCGAGGCGATTTCCTAACGCACAATACGGCCAGTGTAGACGTGCCTCGGCCGAGGCGGCGCGCACGTTTTCCTGGCCCGAGCGGGCCGCCTCGGCCGAGGCACGTCTGCACTGGCCGTATTGTGTGTGAGGAAATTGCCTCGCGCGTATGCTCGCTCTGTGTGGACCCGCCTAAATACATATATGGAATTTTTGTGGTTTTGGTCGGAATATAATTTAAATCCTGATACCAAGAGATATATATGATAATGAGCAAACAAGTGGATAGAGACAGACCAAGCTAACTGGGCATGGCATTTGGCAGTGTGGCGATGTCATCATGAATGTCAAATTTATATGAAAATATTCCATTTATAATGACACTTTCCCAGTTTTTTCCATTCAAGTGAAGTGGAAAGTTAGCTTAGACTCAAAGATGTATCATTCCCCAAGCTATATAAGTATGAGGAGAAGTGTTTCTCAAGATATTTGTATAAAATATCATTTTTGATATTTGTTCAGTATCTCTTTATAGTTCGTTTTTTTAACATTAGAAAGAAGGTAAGCAATTCCGACATGTCTTTTTATTGTAAAACAATTTTAAAAATGGGTATGTATTTTTTTTTCATTTTTGTAAGCTCCTGTGTCTATATTTAAAAAAAATTGGGTCACTATAACATTTTAATTCTAGATATCAAAAAAACATTAAAATGGCGCAAAGCCATTTAGAGAAACTACAAAGTTTAAACAGATATGCCACTTGAGAGCATAACAGGAAACTGAATGTTGAGCTGTAAAGATATCTGTACTCCGTTTCATTGATAACATGGGCGTCACCAAGGGGGCCCAGGGGGGGCAGCTGCCCCCAAACAACTAAATGTATGCTCCTCCCCCGCTCTTGGCTATCGGCCATATAAACTGCTCTCTCTGCCAGCCTTCAGCTAGCTACACCCTTCAGTGATAATAACATTGGATAAGATATTTTGTTCAGCGGCCAAAACTTAATATTTTTAATGCTAATTTAAAAGCAGAAAAATAATGCAGCATACCTTCTTTCTTAATCTGATCTTCTACATTAAATTGTGGAGGTGCAGTAGGCGGTGGTGGCAGGGACAGTTGGTTCCAGTTGCCAATCTCCGGTGGGTGCGGGGTCGGAGGCACCGTAGCAACAGGAGGGAAGTCATCGTAGATGCCCGAGTAGGAAGGTGGCGGGTAGTTGCTGAATGAAGGGTTTGACTGCCGGCAAGGGATTCAATTTAAGTTACAATCTTGATACATATCAGATTATTGCCAAAGAAGGCTTAAATACTTTAAATATCTTTTAAGTAGGTAAGTTTAAGGAACAAAAATAACCCTGTTACAGAAATGGTTTTAAGTTAATGTTGTAAATTCTTTTCTAATTCTTGTCTTTTAGAGAGAACATTGCTTTGTAATTAGAATTAAGATTATCAATGGAGTGACACTAGAACAACAGGAATATACAGTGGATTTCGGACATAATGACAATGAAGGGACTACCTCGTTATATCTGAAAGTCATTATAGGCAAAGGTTAACAGATAAAGACACATATGTATAAATTTAACTCCAAAACATCAGAATGTTTCCAACAAGTGTTCACTCTGTTTCCCTCTCTAACATCTCTAACCAAAAGCACCTATTAACAAAAGGTCACTACAGCTGCTAACCATATGTAGAAAGTAAGTAAACCATAAGTAAACAAAAGATAAAAAAGTAAACCTCTTTGTCTTTTGCTTTCCGAGTCCAGTCACAATATCTGCATAGGATTTCTAATAATTTGTTACAGATTGTTCATTTAAAACCATTGCTACACCCGAAGTCGTTATATTCACAAGAATCTTGTACGAAAGTATGCTTTAAATTCATGGGACTTGGCTTTTATGTCGCTATAAGCGAATGGTACAACCGAGGTCGTAATACATGAAAACCACTGTATGTTTTTTAATTATTTAGAAGCGAAGCATTTATATATACATGCAAGTAGAATAAAATGAAAAAATTCTATGGTAAACAGTGAATTCTAAACCTCTGATTGTTGGAAGGACGGCGGCGGGGGTGCAAAGCCTGGGTCTGGGAACTGATTCTGCTCCCACAATTCACTCGGTTCAGGCAGCTTGGCGATCTCACTTAAAATGTTCTCATCTAGATCCTTGTCGAGTTTCATCCTCGGGGAGCGGCTACGCCGCTTCTCGTCCCTCAGGGGGCTGCGGCTTCGTTTCGGAATTGGATGCCGATATTCACGATCACGGTTTCGATCCCGCGGATCACGATCTCGATCCCATTCCCTGTTGTAATAACCTTTCCTAGGGTCGCGAGGATCACGCGACATTTTTCACAAATAGAAGTACGCACTAAATATTATAGTAATAATTACTCTCACTACACTAGATACCAATATTAACACTTATGTTACGAGTTCATTTTCCTTTACGTAAATCAAATTGCCTTTGTGTGTTTATTATCAAAAGTCAAAGTTGCCGAATGCGTCGTGAACGTCGTGAACCGACGCCATTTGTATCATTAGGGTTGCCAGGTGAGCAAAAGTGAATTTTTGTTTATGTTAAAATTTTCATCTTATTATCAAAGATGTTTGACTCGAATTTGACGTTTTAAATAACACTTGCACAATCTTTGCCATCAAAATCATGGCGGAGTTGACTTGGTGGTCCGACTTAAAACTTACTTTAATTACTTCACGATTATTAATTAAGGTCAGGTGGGGTAAGGAAAACATACTTTACATGTTGTTAAATATAAAACGATTTTACTCAGTTCCGAAGCAAATTTTAGTTTTTTTTATTAAGTGGTTCATAACGGTGTAATATTAAACTTAACTTGACTTTTCTCCGAAATTTCCACATGCACTGAGGCTGAAATCACCACGTAAACCACATAGACCCGAATAGTTTCTCTTTCCCTAATTTTGGGGTAAGAGAAACTGTTTTTATTTCTTACCAATCTTTAACGATAGCGAAATAACTCGAGGAACAACATTTTAGGGATAATTTTGTTAGTCGAAAATATTACTTACAGCATGCAAATAGGATCTAGTCTTCCTACAACAGGTGAAATTACCAAAATTGGGGCAAATGAAACATATAGGTTGCAGTCAGACGTTTACAACAGTTGGTAGTGTTTTTTTATAAATATAAATTGTATTTATTATGCAAATCAAGGTAAAGGTAAATGTATGGAGTGTGGAATTAAGAGGAGTGACATCTCTTATGGTAGAACTGTTGCAAAAGTGTCCAGCTGTCAGCTATAAATAATAGTTCCAAATCTCTCCAGAGTAGCGCTAGAGTAGCTAAGAACCTAGGCGCTATTGGCGCTGTCTATGATTTGATTTTTTTGTTCAAGTATTCTAGGTATTGTAGCGCCACCTATTTAAGGTTTTTTGATGACACTTTTTGGTACATGGAGATTTATTTCCTTAACTCCACCTTCCGTAGGTAAATGATTAACGCATTTATTATTGTGACAATAACACTGTTTTATCTCTTTTTACACTAGGTAATACTTAATGGGTAAATTCTTAATGGGAAGAAAGGTTTTATGTCGATAACAAATACTAATCAAATTTACAGATAAAAACAAACTATCGGTAGACGATTAATAGATAATTCTTCCGGATCCGTCACGGCGCTTCTTTCTATAGAAAGCATCACGTGACCTCCGGAGGTTATGTGTCACTCTCTATACAAGAAAACACTGCGACGGACCCGGAACGGAGACTGAATGTAGTACTGTGAATCATCCTTAAATGCTACATATTCTCAGAAGCTTTTTTAAATAACGGTACATTATTGAGTAGTATATGTATCAAAAAACAATTTGAAAATAATTTGTCCCCGACGACCAATAACTGGTAAATATTTAAATTAATGTTCCTATTTATTATAATTGATTTTAAACAAATTTAAAATTTATTATGGTTTTTACAGGCAATGAAAATGTTTGTGACATCTGATACAGTGAAAGAGGGACATATGTTTCTCTTGACCCGGTATTACTAGACTTCCCCCTCTTGACATATCTTAGGTTATATTATTTCCACTATTAATAAAACTACAAATGAACGGTATTTCAATAAAATAACGCCAAGGAAACGGAACATTATGTATAACCTTGCACTTACCTTGAACATCAGCTCCTAAACACTTTTATTTATTATTTAGTTTTACAGAAGCAGCAATATCCTTTCGACAACTCGGTGTTGGACGGGAAACTGACTGATTTTTTTGGCATACCCTTCTTTCTCACATATGTGATCCACCCTCATATTTTTTTGAAAAAATGTTGCCAGCCTATAAGTACTATCTTACCGACTGGGTAACATCGCGTTACAACGTTTAGTTTTTGATTGCTAACATATAGGTTCACTTTACCCGTAGACCCAGTTATCCCACCTGACCTTAGTTACAAGGGTTATTTCCATCTACAAATCTTAGGGCAGAATTGTATCCCAATAAATTCTTTTGGATTATAAGAACATGTTAAATTACTTTTAGTAATGACCATATTTTTGTAAATATTGAATTTAAAATATCTTTTGGCACACGTCACGTGACCAAGCTCGAAACGGCATTGAAGATTCTGATGACGTCACAACTCTCGGATTGACACTGTTGACAGTTCGCGATAAACAACAAATGACACATGTCAGTAGACAGTTCGTATCTTCTACGTGTGTATGTAGATATGTGTCAAACCGTAAACTGTGACGTCACACAATTTTCAAAGACCGTTTTGGGCGCGAAAGCATCAGTCAAAATATATTTTGTTAATTTAATATATTTAAAGCCGTTTTTAGTATAAAAGTTGAATTTTAGGGCAACTTTTAGTTAATATAGAACGTAATACAAGCGTTTCAAAAAATTGGAAACAACCCTATAGGGACCGTGCGCATTGGAGGGTCTGCTATCTTGTGTCCTGAATCGGAACCATAAACGTGTACATTTACACGTCACGTGTTTTCTTGTGCATAGTAGGTTCTGCCATCTTGTAGGCGTCTTCGGAACAATAAACATTACATTTAATTTACGCCTCGCGCCAAAAATCTGACGGCTCCAGTGCTGCCTCCTATAGTTCATGCACGCTCCCTATTACTTGTTCCAACTAACTACATGAACCATGTTCCAATATTTAATCGAAGGTAAATACATTTTGGACTCTAGAAATGTTTGAAATAGTATCTTCTTAGTAGTTTGTGGTTTGAAATGGAGGGAGCAGGGAATAGGGAAATATGTTTTTTGTTCGGTACACAAACTGGCGGGACTTCTATCTTCTAACTGCAACTGTGCTGCAACTGCATTATTAGCATTGACATAAAAGCAATCCAACAAATTTTCAGAATGAAATCGTGCTTAACGAGCATTGCTCAGACTTGCTTCCTGATGATGATCCTTCTGGATCCTTCCAGATGTTCCTTCTGGAGTAGGTCCATGAAACTTTTGTCTAATGTAGAATATAAACTGGTTCATTATTGAAAAAAAAAATGGTGTGTGTACCATGAGCCAAACTTGATATACAGGGTGATTCTTTTTTTATTTTTGTTTTTTTTTTTACAAGAATTTAAATGGTTAGGGGGTTAATATTTTTTTAACACATAGCTTTTAGTCTTATTAATATTTGTACAAAATTTGAAATTCGTCACTTTCATAGTTCAGGAAAAAATAATTAAAACAGTTTTGGGGTTAATCCGGTGTTTTT
This sequence comes from Cydia pomonella, assembly GCF_033807575.1. Taxonomy (NCBI): domain Eukaryota; kingdom Metazoa; phylum Arthropoda; class Insecta; order Lepidoptera; family Tortricidae; genus Cydia; species Cydia pomonella. The sequence goes on along the minus strand of NC_084706.1, from coordinate 25,957,437 downwards.
ACCCCCAGGGGGTAACAGAGGGATGAAACTTTGTGCAGAGTATAACCTCCCCAAAAGGCATCGTTTGATTACAGTTTCGGCTCAAAATCGCTGGGGGCAATTTTTCCTAGGCTATCCTGCTAGACCCTTTCTATGAAATTCAATTTCGGAAGAAAACTTTTTCCACTGACTAGGTAAATCTTAAAAAAATCACTTTGATTTTGATCTCGATCGCTTCAGCATAATATATTCTATAGGTTTATACGCTTCTGTTAATTTTTTTTTGTTTTGCAAAGATTGAAAAAATGGGAATACCTCTAAACCTAGTTTTTCATTGTGGCAATACCATACTAAAAAAACATGGAGAATGGAAACCTGCAGTTAGAAGTGGAATAAACATTTTCTCTGTATACTTCTCTCTTAAATGGTCGAGCGAAGCCTCGTACAGTCAGCATCAAAAGTAGCGGATCAAATAACGCTTCATAAGTATCATTCTGTAACGGCTTAACAAAAAGTGATGACTTTAATATAGAACAACTAAGACTCTAAAGATATACTTTGGAGCGCGAATTAGATACTTTTGGTGCGTTGTTTCATCCGCTACTTTTGATGCTGACTGTACATATCAAATTAGGATAAACAAATGAAATATAAAATTAGTTTTATAAATATTTTTATTTTTTTCCACACAACATCGTTCTTGGACAATATACAAAAATAAAAAAGTTATACAATTGCATTATCGAATTAAAAAAATCGGAAACACCTGACCAACTTTTGACTTACTAAAACATACAGTCAATAAACCAATTACAACCAATGTATTTCTAATAAGTAATGGATATTTTTTGTCATTATTTACCATTAATAATCACAATCACATGAAGGCAGTGACGAGTTTTTCGTTATATTAAAATTAATGAATAACTTGTTTACTACTTACTTAAATGTATCCTAAACAAATTATACAAAAATAGCATTTAATTTTAAGGCAGTGAAAAGCTGTACATTATAAAATGTTTTATAGACGAACTTCGATATAAAATATACACAGAATTTTGCGAGCTAATTTTTAACCGCATTTTATTACGTTTTAATTATTTTTAAATAAAAACCTAGATTTCTTTTTACCTACCTAACTAATGTGTGTTTTAAAGTATCCAAGTACCTAGTTTAAATAAAACCAATTACATTTATATTATATTCATGTAAGATTAAATATTAATTAAATGGCAATTATCAACACCAATAAATACAGGCGAAAGAAAGCAAGTAAAAAGCACGTGCGAGATGGCACATGGTCAAGACTTAATGCTAATTTTAACTAATATTTTTAACCAACGAGAGGGGGGAGGGGGTACGGGTTTAGGGTCGGCAACGCGCATGTAACTCCCCTGGAGTTGCAGGCGTACATAGGCTACGGAGACTGCTTACCATCAGGCGGGCCGTATGCTTGCTTGCCACCGATGTAGTATAAAAAAAAAAACAATAAAAATAGCGTTCCCTGTCAATGATGGTTTAACCCTTTGAACGCTACATATTTCGTGCGCAGCGCGTCTTTGAGAAAATAAATAAATAATAGGGACAAAAAAAATAAGGTAAAATAAATAGGGACCAGGCTGAAAATCAGTGCTGGATATATACCACATATGGCCTTACGATATGAAATTAAATTATATAGGTACCTACCTATTATGTTATGTTTAATGTCTTGTTTTTTCTCTTTCTTATTTGTAACTATAATGTTTAAGGAAGGTGTGATTTCTAGTTTTGGCAAAAAACTTTCTTTACTTTTACTTTACTTTTAAACCTTTTGTCGGTGAAGGTGGATATTGGGTTGTATCGGGTCAACATTATTTTCGTTGTCTTGTTTCTGACCACTCTGTCATGTTTGTATTTGTGTTTTCTATCAACTAAATAAAAAAAAAGAGTTTATTGTATGTCTTTCTAACTGTAGATTATATTTAACATGAGAAAAATAAAAAATAAATCATCTCATAAAAAAAGTTGATCATCATCATTTAAGAGCATGGCTCTTGTCGGTGGAGCAGACGCCAGTTTTCGCGGTCCTCGGCCAAGTTCTTTAGGTCCCTGTAAGACACGACATTTGCTTTTCCTTTTAGTTGCTGCGTGTAACTTGCTCGTGGTTTTCCTCTTCCTCTTCTACCTTCGATCTTGCCTTCCAAAATAGTTTTAAAAAAAGTTCAACTTCGTCATATTTTTTTGGGAAAAAAACAAGACAACGAAAATAATTTTGTCCCAGCCGCGCGCGTCAATTGACGTCTTTGGCGTTCAAAGGGTTAAAAATAAATATATAAAGAGGAGTATTTAACAATATTGCAAGTTTGTACAATATGTCTAGCAAAAGATACCTAATAATAATTTTTAAACGTGAATGAAAAGTTCCTGTAAATGAGATGATACAAGCTACATTTTAAAACTGGGAGTCGCCAAGCTAACTAGGTAAGGCATTTGCAATGATACAATGTGTAAATGTCTTTACCAATGTCAAATTTCTATGAAACTATGACATTTATAATTAACGCCCGACAAGAAATATATGATAATTGTCAAGAGGGCGCTGTTATTCCCATGTATGGTGACAGTTCATTTAAGTATGAAAAGTTTAGTTCTAATGAAATTCCGCAATATGGCGCGTGATCATAAATTACTTTATTTATCCAAATCTATCCCAATTTCTTATATATTTAGCTTACCTCGGAAGCACTGTTAAGTTTCGCAACAAAAATACATTGCTAACGTTTGGAAAAGTCCCTAACTTGCGTTATTTATTTACAAAACACTAATTAAATATTAAAACTAAGTAGCACTAAAATCACATTCATTACCTACAGTCTAATAAGATCATTTAGATCCAAATATCCAAAACCAAAAATTACGAAGAATTAAATATTTCAGTAAGTTTTAGGAACATGCGTAAAAGATGAAAAGCTCAATTTCAATTAGTTCCCTAAACCAGGGGTTCCCAATCTTTTTCAGTTCATCACTTGCAAGTTTAAAACTTAATCTCGGCGCCGTAACTTAGCTATAGAATACAATCTCCATACGCAGAACTGTTGCAAAAGTGTCCAGCTGTCAGCTATAAATAATACTTCCAAATCTCTCCAGAGTAGCACTAGAGTAGCTAAGAACAGTAAGAACCTAGGCGTTACCGACAGAGTGAAGTGCGCTGTCTATGTTTTTCATGTATTCTAGGTATTGTAGCGCCTTCTATTTAACGTTTTTTGACGGACACTGGTATATGGAGATTCTATTCCTTACCTACCTTCCATACTAGCTAGGCTATTTGAAATAGGAGGATTGCCTCTCGACGCACCTCTTTACTGGTTTAAGCGCACCAGGCCGCGTAACCAACATGCAAATCCTATGCGCTCCATATCGATCGAAATTCAACTGTCACTGTCGCATTAATATAGAAGAGTGATAGAGAGACAGATAGCGTTTCGTTGTCAAAGCGATAGCGATGTCACCTTGGCTAGGCCGGCAGGGCGCCGCGGCGCACAGTTTGGGAACCCCTGCCCTAAACTATTCTAGCTATTTACATGTTGAGCACTCCACACATTGTGCATACTAGATACTTTCGTAAAAGTTAACAGTGTCACTCCGAGCATGTGGGGAATCGCAGTTGAAGGACACATTTTGAACAGGGATGGGCAAAGTAAGGCCCACAGGCCAACTTTGTTCGAAGACCTTGTAGTGCAGAAAAATTATGAATAATAAAAGAAATTAAAGGAAAAATTTAAAAATTCAACGCTCCGGGCGACATGAAATTGCGAAATTTCGGAACACCGGTCCGATCGCTCGTATATAACTGACGTACCGAAGCATACGAAATGTAGTCCTCATTTTCCTCTATGGATATTAACATTATTGAAAATATTTTGACACAATTTGTTGTAATATCAACAATAGCTATGCCCCTACTTTTTTTCGAATTTTCAATTATTATAAAAGTTAGAAGTGTTTAAAAATTTGTATGAAATCTGTTTATCGCTCCTAATTTTTACAATTATCAAAAAATCTAAAAAAGTCTAACGTAGGGGCATAGCAATGGTTAATACACCAACGTACCTATGTAAAAATATTTTCCATAATGTCAATATCATTAATAAAATTTCTTTAATATCGCTCGCAAACATATCTGCTTGATAAAAATTAGTTCAGAAACACCCCTATGATGGGCCATACAGTTTTGTGGCCCATCGTACAAAAAGATTTGCCCACCCCTATTATCTACAGTTGCATATTCTAACTCTTCAAATTCCTTAATTTAATTTCCCTTACTGCCGATTTTTGAATTTCGAAATTGGCTCTGGCCGAGTCTGGCCCCTACTCTACTAGGCATTTCAATTCTATTAAGTAATAGAATTGAAAAGAAGTGGTCAATACCACTAGATTCTCATTTCTATCGCTCGTATTTCAAAAGTAGCATTTCGCCGTTTTCCACAGGTTTGCGAGTGACGAAATCGAGCGCTCGAAATTTAAAAATCGGCCTTTGGGGCAGTGGTGGGCAAAGTTCGGCCCGCGGGCCAGCTCCGACCTGCGAAAGGATTTTACCCGGCCCGCCGCCTGTTCTTCGAAACAATCTGTACATAGACCGCGAAATAATAATGCATATTTGCGGCAATGTTGGCCCTCCTCCGAAATATCTTAAGCTTTCTGGCCCGCCATTAAGAAAGTTTGCCCACCACTGCTCTGGGGGAACATTACATCTGATTCTCTGGTTCTGCGCGGTTCGGCAGACGTTATCCTGAAGCTCCGGAGCCATTGCTGTATACATCAGTTGCTGCGCGCTGCCCCGCCCGGATCACGTTCTGGACGGTCTGGGCGGCTCCCTGAAAATGCATTACAAACATATATTAGATATATGTATAACGATGTTTTTAACTATTAACTATATTCTGCGATTCCGACACATTCACACTAAAGACCTCAGCACACAGCATAATACGCGCGTAAAATGAAAGCGCTACGAGCACGAACAACTTCAAACAAGTCCGCACACGAAGCGTCGTCGTAGCGTAGCGTATGAGATATCTATCGTTATTACTACAGGCCGCGTAGCCAACGTGCATATCGTTCACGATACGTGCCGAACGAAACGTAACTATCACAGTCGCACTAATATGGAAGAGTGATAGAGAGAGATACGATACGCTACGGAGCGTGAACGATTGTAACGTTGGCTACGCGGTCAGGCGTAATACAGGCGTAATAAACAAAACTTGGACAAAAACAATAAAAAAAAATCTTCATCTGACGAGAGTAAGATCAATTATACATCCGCCGAAGATATCTGACGCAAGCGACGCCATGATTTCAAGTATTTCAACTAACGATTTCACTTATAAAATGATTGCGTTTACGCGACGCTTGGTGACGTGTCTCGTACTCTTAACGTTTTTACGATACGCTTACGCTCCGTCTGCTGAGGGCCTAATTAATAACATTCGGAGCGCGGATGTCAAAAATTAAAGGCTTGTGCACTAATCACGCGAGGTTTTTGGCTACTTTTTGACCCCTTCCTCCCCCTTGGTGATATTTGGTGAGGTTCTGCATCACACAATAACGTTGGGGTAATTTATTTTGAGAAAACGCGCTCCTACATACAGGTAGGTAAGGTCGGGCAAAGCAAATTTTAAAATTAATTTATCTTTATTTACGTTAATTATGTCTGTGATGATTGAAGTAGAGCATTGAAACATATTGTAAGCATGTCAGGATTCAATTTAATTTGATAGCGAAGAAATGAAACGGATGAAAACAATTGTTTCTAAAATCTGTTTAGTTACATATCAGGTTATCTAAGTTTTAATACGGTTAGGTAATTACGGCAATTATTTATTCCAAAGCGAATGTTGAAATGGTTTAGAGTTGTGATATGAAATGACATGATTTGTTATTTTATTCGTTATCACGAGTTTAAAAAAGAAAAAAAACTCAGCAAAAAACCTGTAACAAAGTCCGATAAAAAATTAAAATATTCATCAATTTTGGTTTTTAAACTACCGCATTCGATCCACTTATTTACAAATATTACATACAGTTCTATATCAACACTTTTATAAATCATAATTAAATAAATCTAAATAAAAGCTTTTTTTTCTGCGTTTTTTAGCAATTTCCCATTCGCGAAAAATCGGTACTCGGTTTAAACGGTTATTCCCACTAGTTACCACCAAGTTGTTACCAGTGGTAACTACTGGGATTTTTTTTTCCCACCTTTTACCACCAAACCGAGTTGGTGGTAACTACTGGGAGTTTTTCTTCCCAGTAGTTACCACAACATACTAATAGAACAGTAGAAATAGTATAGTATAAAATAAATATAGAGTGCTTTAATCAATAATTATAAGTCGATTCGTTTTTACTGAATCAGTAATCGACTTATAATAAAAGTAATAACTAATTAACTTAAAATTAATTTGATTTTTAATTAATTATTTATTCACTCTATATTTATACTGTTTTATTAGTATTGAACTCTAACAAAATTTTGGTGGTAACAACTGGGAAAAAAATCACAGTAGTTACCAACTTGGTTTGGTGGTAACCTGGTAACTATTGGCAATTTTTTTCCCAGTAGTTACCACTGGTAAAAGGTGGTAAAAATTCCCAGTAGTTACCACTGGTAACAACTTGGTGGTAACTAGTGGGAATAACCCATATAACAAACGCTTTCTCACTCTACTTGCATCCATTATAAAGTTACCTGAATAGCAGCCCCCAAGAACTGCGAGAAGGCCCTGGTGACGTTAATGGCGGCGGACACCAGCTGTCCTCGTCCCGGGGTCTGCTCCGAGGTCACTGCCCTCGGGGGGTCCAGAGGTATCTAGTTATGAGATGTCAAATGAGTTAGACGCACATGTAGACTTGGCTAAAGCTATGTAAGGTGTGATCATTATTTGGAAGCTTAAATTAAGTTTGCGTGAATTTCACAAAAACTACTTAAGAAGTGCGCTTCAAATGATAAGTTAATGCTCAATTAGAGTCGGACCACGCTAACTCTTCAGTCTCTGCGTGACATTTGGAATTGACGTTTATTATGACATTTTCCCACTTTGTCGGTGCATTACTTATCTTAGGGGGACTCTACACATGTACTTAAGAAAAATCTAAAGGTAGTATTAACCATAATGTAGTTTAAAGAAGTAGTTTTTGTGAATTTGGTGACTCATTGCTGATAAATTGAGTGAAATTAGAAAATAAAATATACAATTAGTGCAGGTGCCATATTTTCATGCAATATATATACGTAATAGTGATTGTTAGTGATTTGTAAAATGTACGTTTTAGATTATTAGATACAGTGGTTTACTAATGTTAGGATTTGTTACATTTCTTAGTATGTATAGTAATATTTACAATAGGTAGTAAAATTTGGCACATTTGTGTCATACACATTTTATAGTATGCTAGACAAGTACGCGTCTCCGCTAACAGGCAGGATAAATATTTTCTTTACTTAAGACTTAAATAATAAAATATGTACAGCAGCAGGGCTAAGATGGTCGGCTGTCTATCATTTGTCACCCTACCTGTCACGCTCTAACAAATACGTAAGTGCGAACGTGACGCATGATATGACAAGTGACAAAAAAACGACCATGATACCGCTGCAGGACCTCTTTAATTTTAGCCCCCATAATTAACCCTCAGTTAGGGTTCGTGGAGCGTCAGGATAATAAAACAAACAATATTGAGAATAGTAATAGTACATGTGATAGTTAGATACAGATTTTGCTCTGAAGACTGGTAAATAGAATTTAAGTAGGGCTGATGATTTCATTTTCTTTCTGCTGTTAGTATGTATGTTAACATTATGTACTTAATAATGCCTCCAGGTCTATGATTCTAAAGTATGTTAAGATTGTTAAGTACACTACATTGTACTTCAAATTCATTTGTATATGTGACTGTTTGTGTTCTAAATAAAATTGAAAAATGTGAAATTTTAAATGTGTATTCTGTTTAATGTAACATGTATTAAACTTTCTTAAAAAAAAATCCTTTTTTTTAGTTTGTCGGATGGTATTTAATCACAAGAAATGCATAATGCAAAAGCTTTGAAAGAATGCAGAAGCTTTGTCATGTCATGCATTTTTCATAAAGATTTTTTTCTGGCACAGGAATGGCCACTTGGTCACTAATAGGACGGTCTGGCGAGATGGCGAGTGAAGAAGTGGGCGGGTTGAGGGCGTTCGGACTGAAGGGGTTCGGATTAAAGAGGTCGTGCTGTACCAGAGTAATTAAACCTTTTTCTAGGCATAGTACGATTAATCGAGCACGTACGCGCCAATCCAATTTCAAGTTTAGGATTCCGATTTAACCCTTTACCGCATACGAAGCTATACATGGTGGATATGATATTTAACTCCATTGACAGCTATTAAAGTTCAAATTTCAACAAAATATTGTTTATTAGATGCAGTAAGGGGTTAGGTTCAGATAGGTTTGCCATCCGTCCGGGTTTCCCCGGATTTGTCCTACTTTAGAGGGTTTAAAGTCTTAGGCAGCCCGCGACACACGCACAACCTGTTTAAAAAAACCTGTTGACATGTCCGGGTTCTGGACTCTAAAATCCGGGGTTTTCATGCGTCTTGTGCTGGTTTCCAAATTTTAGAGATGGCAACCCTAGGTTCAGATTGCATATATTTGAATTTTTGCGTAAAACTTTGTAGATTGGTGAGGCCTGGTAACAACTTGTATTGTGTCCTTTCTATAAAATGTGTTTGACCCATTTATGTGACCGAAAAAACAGTAGGTAGGTACTTTTACCATATGAAGATAAATTGGATCCATTGGACAGGTAATCATTAGGAAATGTTACAGTTAGAAGATTTAAGCTTAAATTCTAATAATCAAGGAATCAGTAAGTAATTGGTTATTAGTTTACAGTTATTAAAATTCGTTTAATAAATTACTCACCGAATTTGGAGTGCCGTCAATTTTTTTTACTTTTGTCTTAACTGCTTTTTACAGAAAATAAGCCATTCATCACAACAAATTAAATTTACTCTAACTAGTATTTATTAAGAAAAAAATACATACCTAGCCGCTTTAACATTATAAATGAAAAGGAAATTAAAAAAAAACGAGTAGACGGCACTCCTTTACACTTAAACACTTCACTCACATAACACTTACACTGTTATTTACTACTTAGGGTTTTAGGGTTTCAGGGTTACAGGGATACTAGGTTTTATATATTAAGGGTATATTTACACTGCTTGTGTAGAATACATGTGAATATAATTAGGTATATCCTATCAACGAGAGTTTTTGCAATGTACTATATTTTCCACGTCGGTTTAAATAGGTATTAACATTGCAAAAACTTTCATCGATTTTTCTGCTTGATTGTGTTTTATTTATTTACCTACACTAAGTTGAAGGGGTTAACTTTTGGAACCTACACTTGTGTGTATTGGTAATAGGCTAATATGTAATTTCAGGGGCTCATTTCTCGATCGGTATTAGACTAATATTATTAGTCTACGAACTGCGGCCCATTTCTCGAACGGTATTAGTCTAATATTATTAGTGTGTTGCCATGGTAACCCATACGCTTTGACAGTTCGTGGACTAATATTATTAGACTAATACCGAATGGGCCCCTGTTAAATCGTATGGCTTACCATGACAACACAATAATAATATTAGACTAATACCATTCGAGACATGGGCCCCAGTATTCGAAATACTCATGTCTTGCAATTTCAACTCAGAATTAAAAAAAGAAATTATGATTGAATTGTGGTCGACATTGCTGTGGAACTATTTTTTATCTTTTGTATTTTTTTGCAAATATACATGAATAAAATTTATCTGAAATAAAGAATTAGTAATTATAATTGATTCAAATATAACCACTAATTTTCCTTGAATGGTGGGCGAGTACAGTAGTGTAATTGTTATAGATATTTTTTTACATGTGAAGCGTAAAATCACGGATGTGTAATTTTCTACAGATTAGGTGTTTGGTAGGTTTCATAACTACGATTATGGGAACCTTGTTATCTACGGGTAGTGTTAAAACGTGCAAAGTTAGTTCGTATCTATTCGGTCCGATTTTTATTTTGTTTCCATCAGATTTGGATAAAATTTGGCTAGTTTGAAGAGCTCATTATATGGCAAATTACATCCAGACTTCCCGATATCGGGCCTGAAGTCAGTCCCGATGTCGGGCCTGATAATCTTTTTGTGTTTTACGAAATATCAGCACCTCGTTAACAATATTTGAAAAGTAAAAAAATATTCATATGCAAAAATATCAACAATTGAACATTTTTGACAATTAGAGACAGAGTATTTTTTACATGTCAAATATTGTAAAAGATATGCTGATATTTGGTGAAACGGAAAAATACTCTTGCTCGGGCCCGACGTCGGGCCTGACATTGGGCGATAGCGAGTGAGGATGTAATTCGCCCTTACGGCCGAGATGAATACGAAATCAGAACATGTCCCGAAAAAATGTATTTAGTTTTGGAAGGATTTTAGAAATTTTACGTATCCACCAAATTTTAACGAAATCTGACAAAAAAAATCGACAGCAAAAAATTGGCCCATCTAATGATTATTTACAGAAACACAACGTGTACCAGTGTACAGACATGTATTAAAGTAACACCAAAGTAAAAATATTTTTTTATTAAAACGCAAAAATGCAATCTAAATGTGAAGCCAATTAAGGTATTTAACAAATAAATTAACAGTATTATACACTATACAAATAGGTACTAAATTCATGTCTAATGAGATATTACAATATGGAAAAGGACAACCTTTACCTTACGAAACAATTTATTTATCTATTTACAAAATATCCACGACACCCGTGCTATACACAATCTTAACAGACTTAGATTAAATAGGAACAAATTATAAAAAATAACTAGCACATGGCAATTTTGATTTAACTGAACAAATGAAATGTATCCACAACCATATTTAGGTTATACTCGGCCTTTACAACAAGGAAAGTGTTCCACGCGTTCACGAAAGTTAAGGAAACTAAGGGCCTACCGCGAAAAACGAAAATCGAAATGTCGTTATCTGTCTCTCGCTATCGTTCTTGCAAATTCGAGTGATGTAGAGGCAGATCACGAAAATTTTATTTCTATATTCACGGTAAACCCTATGGGGCCCATTTCTCGAACGGTATTAGACTAATAATATTAGTCCACGAACTGTCATGTCGTATGGGTTACCATGGTAACATACTAATAATATTAGACTAATTAATACTTTGAGAAATGGGCCCCTGGTGTGTACTCTATGGCTTTTACGTACATAGCTCAATTTGTATTTGCTTACTCGTAATGTACGTACGTGGTCGACTAATATCCTTAACTCTCAGGAGTGAAAAGCTAAATAAGATCATAAAGCCGAGTACGACCAATTTGTTTATTTAAACTAGTCTGCCTCCCTCACCGCCAATTACCCCAGTTACACATTTTTAGTAAAAGTGCTGCGAAACCCACTCTGTTGTTTGGCCTATCGTCCGCGTTCCCGACGAAAGGCCCCGAGCCAAACCAGTTGACCCTGTTGCTCGTCGCCTGGGACGCGGACACCGCGGCCGTAGGGGAGGGATCTGGTCTTCTATTTGGTCTCTTGGCTCCTGTTCCAGGCCCCGTCTCTCGCCACTGCTGCCAGAGCCATGCCAGCCCGTCCAAGATTGGTCTTCTCGGCGCCGGCGGTGGCGGCGGCGGCGGCGGCGTCGTCGTCCGCCTAGCTTTCGGCGTCACTACCACTTGATTGAGCAATGCCTACGAGGTTATAGTTAGCAAGTTATCCTAAATAGATATAGAACATGCGTATTTGAAAGAGAAAGATTAGAATGTATATTAGAAAGACTATGAAGCCAGAGAAAGAAAATCAGATGAACGAGAAGCGTCTGATGATGGGATTGAAATGAAAGAACTAGCTTCTTTAAAAGGGATTTAGATGTCTTTTGTCCCTTTGAAAGAAGTAGTCTAGTAGGAAAATAGTGGAAAATTTTGGACTAACGGCGAGACGGAGTTGCTCGTCCAGAGAGCTGGCGGTGGTGGGACCGAAGCCTTGCTCCTTCAACAGGGCAGCGAGGAGTGCGTCGTTGCTCTTTCCGTATTCCGTGCTGATGGCAAGCGGCATCTTGGTCGCATCCTGCACCATACTTGGCGACTTTGTTTGCTGGATCAGTTTCTTTAATGCTTCGTCTGTTGATTGCCCTGGAATAGAAGAAAATATTTTCTGGTTTTTTGCTTCTGAGGATGAGTGGATCTGCTTAAAGGCGAATACCTACTGATATGTTCTATATTACCTGTAATAGCAATTTTACTCTTTTGCGTCGTGGTTTCTTGCACACCCTGCAATTTTATTAAAGTTTGTAACAATTTCCCATCATCTGATACATTCTTTACGTCATCTTTTACTGCAATCTTTGCGCCGAAAGGTTTAGGAGTTGTAGGTGTAGTCGTCTTTATTTGCTCTTTAGGTTTTTGAGTGAGAGAATCGAATGGCTCATTGAGAGGTGAAGGTGAAGCAAGAAGGTTAGAAAGAAGATTTAATTCACTGTGAACTCCTGGTGGTATTTTCGGACTCACATTAGCGTTTATGTTTGGGATTGTCGGTAGATTAAATTTAGATGGATCTTGTCCAGTTGCCTTGAGCAAAGCCTGCAAGAGTTTAGTATCTTCTTGAAACTGTCTCAAATCATCTTCTATGGATGGTGTGCTAGGAGGAGCTGTGGTAGGCCGCGGTGTGGTGGTGGTCGTTGTGGTGGTAGTCGTTGTGGTAGTGGTCGTTGTGGTAGGGGCCGTAGTAGGTACCAGATTCTTTCCCGTGCGCTCAGTTCCTTGGCCTGATTTGATTTCATTCAAACTTCTGTCTACTGCAAGAGCTATGATGCGATTCGCTAATGCAGCTTCAGGATCCGTACTATCTGTATTTGTGTTAAGGACAGATTTCTGAAAAACAAACACAATATATTTAAATAAGTATTGTAATTTAGGAATCAGCTATACAGGTTTATAATTTATTTAATTTTAGAAACGTACCAGATTGTTCAGGAAAGCTAAATCTTCTTCAACTGAAAAAGTAGATGATGTAGGAATCTCTGTTGTTACAGTGAAGCCAGGAATTGGAACCCGTCGAGCGGTCGCCACAGTTGTTGGATCCGTAGCTAAAGTTATTACAGTTGGTCTTCTTCTGAATGGCGCGAATGTGGTAGAAATCCGAGCAGTTGTAGAGTCGGTTGCACGAGGCTGGAACGTAGTAGGTACAGTAACAGTGGTAGGGGGCAACGTCGTCGTTCTCAAAGTTGTGTATATTGGCCTAACGTTTATAGGAGTTGTGGGATTCGACCCCAGAGATGTCGTGAGCGGATTAGACGCTATCCTGACATTTGACGTTATTCCCGTTATAACAGGGATGTTAAAGTTTCCATTATTTTGACCGGTAGCTTGTAGAAGCGCTTGTAAGAGTTTAGCATCTTCTTGGAATCGAGTTATGTCTGCGTCTATTGACGGTGTGGTTGTTTGTGCTCTTGTTGTTTCAGTGGGTTTAGATGTTGTTGTCGTAACTGTCGTAGGAAGCAATGTTGTAGTTTTAATGTCTAAAGTCGGTATGTTAAATTTGGCTGGGTCTTGTCCTGTGGCTGCCAACAGGGCTTTCAACAATTTCGTATCTTCTTCAAATTGTCGTATATCATCTTCTATGGAACGAGCTGTTGTAGTTTGCACGCCGTCAACTTTAATGTTACCTCCAATATTTGGAACCGTTAGAGTTTGCGGATTTCTGCCAGCGACCGAGAGAAGTTGTTGTAGAAATTTGTCGTCGTCGCTCTGTTTAGTTACTGATGCTAGCTTCGTTTGAGTATTAACAGATGAAGTTCCGGTGTTTTGATCTAAATTATTGAAGTTAAATTTTTTAGGAAGACGTTCAGCCCCACTCAAAATTGCCTCTAAAAGTGCTGCATCTTCTTGATATCTTTTTGAATCTTCTTTAGTAACTCCTTCGGTGGGTGAAGGGGTAGCTGTCGAAGGGAGTATAGTTTCAGCAGCAGTCGTCGGTGCAGCCGTCGTTGGTGGTACAGTCGTTGTTCTTAAAGTAGTTCTAACTTCGGTTGTCGTTTCTATCGCTTTCGCAGTAGTCGTCATCGTCGTCGTAGTCTCGGTGGTCGTTGTCATTGGAGCCATGGTTGTAGTCGCGACCGGTTCAATGGTTGTTAATGGAGTTGTGCTAGCCTCAGTAGTGATTGTCGTTAGCACGCTCTGCACAGTAGTTGATTCTGAGACAACATCTGTAGTAGTTCCTGCAGGTACTTGAACCGTAGTTGTTTGATCATCATTTTGTACTTGTGTTGGAATCTGAGGTGTCTGTGTACTGGATTCAGTAACTAACTCCATTTGACTAGTTACAGTTGTAGTGGGTGATTTGCTGGAAGCCAACTTTAAGACATTCGAGTTTGGAGATGTAGTAGTGGTCACTTCGTCGATAGATATGAATTTAATTTCACCAGGCTTCTCAGTGCGTATTTGTTTGGTCTGCAATCGTTTAAGATACATTTTAAATTTGCTGTAAAATTAATGAAATAACTAGTCTCGATTAGCGTAGCAATCTACTTCTAATCTACAACTAAGCCAATCACCAAATCGTAGTAAAGTTTCAAATTTGTTGAATTGTATTTATCCACCAAATTTGATTCATGCATGAAACTTCCCCATGGAGTACCATTGCTATAAATTTGGTACTTAGTGCCAGAATTTGTTGATATAAATTTATCAAAGTTATTTTTGTGAATGAGAAGGGTTTTATATTAAAAGTGATTTGTGTCGAGATATACATATATTTATACCTCCGGATCAATATCCAGTGTTAATATTGTAGGCTGGCGAGTGGAACTCGTCATTGATGATATAACCATTTCCTCTTTAGCGGCCGAAGATATACTATTAAGCAGAATCTCATCGACAGAGGGTAGCATTGTAGTTGTGCGTAAACTCAAAACATGCGAGGCTGTGCTTTGCTCAGCTGGCTTACTAGCCACAGTAGTTACACCTCTACTGCTATCTTTTAAATTAAGTGCCGATGTCGATATCTGCAATTACGAAACATTATGTTATGATGGGTTTGTTAGAAGCGGTTAGAGTGTGAATGCATGCATAGCTTACTAAGTCCGCAGGCCCCGCATGCGCGGTTGTCTACTATGCGAAGTGAAAGAAAGCACCAAGCGCTTCAAGCTAAATAACATGAAGTTGATACCATATTTTGTAGGTTATTTACAGTGTCGGTGGTAGTTAAACGATCCGTTCCGTTATTGGAGGTGGATGTCTCTACATTAGTGGATACTCGGATGGGGTTAGACTGTGGTCTGACAATGGCCGGATTGTTATGGATGGGGCTGTATGGATTCCTCAAACTCCATGGGCTGATTGGTAGTATGTCAATTTTTTGCATAACTCGAGGTACTCTGGTTCCATTTGGGAATTTCCGTATTACTGTGTTATTAGGTAGCAAACCATAAACGATGTAAGGGCTTGCCTCTGTTAATGTTTCCAAAATGTCGTCGTTAGGATTTTTACGAATCACGGTGTTGTTAGGCAGTATTCCGAATATAACATAATCTTTTTTCGGAATAGTCGATTGGTTATTATTATTAAGATTAATAGATGTTGAAGCTGAATCTGCCTCTTCGTTAGTATTTGTAGTAGTTTCTATCTCTACCTCGGTAGTTGTTTCGATATCATTTTGAGTCGTAGTTTCTTGATTCGTTTGCGTTGTGGTTGCGACGTCTGTAGGCGTGACCGTTTCAATGCTCTGCGTGGTTGTTTCCTGTATAGCTGTTGCCGTTGTGGACTCGTTTATTGATCTATTCGATAGTTCAACGGCAGCTTCCGTCGTTGACATAGCAGTAGCAGTCTCTGCATTGCTCGATGTAGAAGATGTACTTGTACTAATGTCATCTAAACGAGCTGATACCGTTGTAAATGATTCATTACTGATGGTGACTTCAGACGATGGAGTACTTATAGTGAAGGTAGTTTCGAAAGATTCGTTTGAGGGCAAAGTAGAAAGGAGAGTAGGAAGAGAAGGAGTAGTAGAAAGAGAAGAGTCATCGGAGTCGGTTGATTTTGTCGTCGAGTTCATAGTACTCATTATTTCAGTCAGTCGTTCAGAAATAGGAGAGCTATCGGATTGTCTAAACATCTCTGTCAGTGCAGTCGCATTAGCCAGTTCGTTGTTATGGTCACGTATAAGGTCTTCAATCATTTTCAGTACTCGTGCTTTTTTAGATAATATCCACAGCTGAAGGGGTGTCACGTCATTGATGTCCTGAATGTTAGAATCGTCGTCATTTTGAGATGGTGTTGCAGGTGAACTGAATGGTATAGGATCACTTTGCAAAACTGATGTGTTATTAAAATTACCTGATTCCTGCGTAGTGAAATCATCTTTTTGGAAATTCGTTAAAAATGGGAAGGGGACATTCGGACTATTGGGTGAAGTATTATTGTTAACCCCCGTCTCTATAACAACACTATCGCTATTTTCAGGAACGAATGACGAAGCTAAATTAGCACTGGTAGTATCAGAAGGTGTTACGGTTATAGTAGTTGTGGGAGTTGCTATGAATCTATTTACGTTAGCTGTCGTCGTTCGTCCCTCGTTTGATCCTGACAAAATACTAGCTAATTGTGAAATACCTTGGTTATTACCATCCTGAGTAAAATCAGGGTGTTCTACACCATTAACTGTATTAGCAACACCATTTGTGATATTTACATTGCTGGTGGTACCTACAGTTTGAAGAAGATCAAAGGACGCAGGGTTACCGTTTATGTTTAAGTTAACATCAAAATTTACGTTTTCTGTATCTTTGATGTCCTCCAAACTGTAGGGAGTGGTGTTTGGGGTAGAGTCTACATTGTCATCTAAACCTTCTATAGCCCTGGGAATCAAACTCTTCAATATTCTATTCATGTCTGCGGACAATCTAGATTTAGTCCTGTCGTCCATATTTCGGAGTATATTGTTAATATTACTAGACAACATGCTGGTTAGTTCAGACGACACTACATTGTTATTAGACAACAAAAGATCAGAAACAGTGTTATATACCGTTGATGGGTTGTCAGTCGATGGCTGGTTTGATGTTGGTTCTGGTGCAGTCGTAAGTTTGTCTGTTGGTTCTGAGTATAAGACTTTGAAAGCGAAAGGTTTCCTTGCGGAAACAGGAGTAGTGGGGAGGGGTGTGGGTAAAGACTGGGGCGTTGTCGGCGCCGATGCTGCGCCAGCCACAACCGATGGGTTATTCACATTTAGTGTCTTGTCAGTGTTTTGTACATTAGTGTTTACAATAACATTCAACGTGTCTTGACTTGGCAAAACTCCGCTATTTACATTAATGTTGCTACTCACGACGTTGAGTGATTGTATAGAATCGGTTTTAATGTTTTGTTTTTGTACTTCTGTTGTAGATGATAGTCGGTTTCTGGGTGTGGACGTAAGGATTTCAGCCAAAGCATCGAATATTGATACAGTAACTGACTGGGAGTGTTGTGAAGCTTCAACATTCATGACGTGTGGTTTCACCAAGCTTTCTGATAGTTTCAATAGTTCAGCTGGACTTCGTGTTTGAGTAAACGTGATAGCATTCATATCTGGCCCTAATTGATATTCTTCTCCCTCTATCTGAAATAAGAAGTGAGCTCACCCACATAAATAAAAAAATAGATAGCACAGTGTAGAAACTAACTACGAAAGATTAAGTGATAGAAAGGGAAACCCTTGCAATTGGAACTGTGGATAAAGTTCGTGCAAAGACCAAAGCCTCTTTATTACTTTTGGGCTTGAGATAGATTGAGAAGTTAGAAGAATGACTAGTGAAAATATCCGAAAAGAAACAACTGTTGATTAAAACAAGTTGTACAGTCATTATAATTTTAATTTATATTACTACATGTTAGTGTTATTATGCTAAACTACTAAATTTTTATTTAGCTATATTATTATTAAGTTATTGCGTTATTTAGGTCATAATGTATAAAAAAAATAGCGATGATGTTTTGAAAAATTAACGCAAAAACTTCAGTATTCTATTTAACATGAATCGTTTCAAAGAGATGCATAATAATTGAATAACTACTTAAATAATAAAAACAATTGTAAATGCATTGAGTAAACAAGTGCAAGACATCTCTTCGAAACTGAAATAAATTTACACGATAAAATGTACGAGTGATGTTCATGACAAGGTTAAGCATTGTGAATATGTAGTTGTTAATTAAATGAATCCATTAACCAGTTTTATGGATGATTCGAAAGTGATTGGTGGCGTGATGTTCTGTCTGGACACTGGAGTCGTGACGTCATTATACTCTTCTTCGAACCAATGTGGCTCGTCGACATACTTTGTCAATAGCCGATCGGTCACGAAGAATTTCAGCCAGGCCTTTAGCGATGAAATGATTTGGATTACTATGCGTAGAACTGATTACATTGTTAATCGATAAGTGTAATTTAGACTGAATATGTGCTACTTAAAGACAAAAAGTGAATAGTTCCAATGAGATGTTGACTTGCTTTACGGCAAATGTATCTCGAAAAATTTAATGAAGTTAATACGAGTATGAACAATATAATCAGTTATACATTGAAGGTTTTGTAATGAATGGTTCAAAAAATGAATCATGATGATAAAAAACACTAAGAATTTTGAATTGAAATTCAGAGAAGTATTCGAGAATATTTACACCAATAATAAAATAAATCGTGGCGGTGTACTTAGCGTCAATTTAGGTTATGTGTTGGCCAATTTCATAAAGGGGCTTTGAATTTTCAAAGGATTGTAATGTTTATCCATGTATAAAATATGTATCGTATAGTTTGTTCACATGTATTTGTATAGTTAAATTTGTTTTAAAATTAGCGTGGTATTGTGTACGACTAAAGAATAATGGACTTACAGTTGACGGTGTAACCGTGGGCACAGTTGCTCTATAAACTGGTTTGTCATGCGAAGCTCTATATTTAGAGCTGAATCTATGTCTAGACTTTTCAGAGTCCGGATTTATCTGTGAATATAATATATATTATTAGGAAGGTTCAGGCTATAATCCATTGGCTTAACCCTTCATATGTGTGTGGATAGAGCAAAAAAAATCACTCTCGAAAAAGTTGCAAATAGATGACTAAAAGTCCGGTCCTTATGACACACAGAGAAGTTTCAGCCACGGATAGACTTATCTCGACATGTGAGGCGACAAGGCGCGCCTTACAACTCTGATACATCCATCCGACCCTCTTAGAAAATATCTACTCTATTACCTTTTCTTAATACCAAAATCGCAAAATCTGTCGCGGCACTTCACCTGACATCGCTGACGACACGTATCGTGGGGGAATTGTCCCTAGTCTATCCGTGGCTTCATACCCATAAAACAAAACTTACCCCATTGGTAGAAGCTTCAGTGGTTTTTGTATATGAATCAGTATACTTCCCGGGACCCCTGTCCCTCGTCACTGGTTCTTCTGAGACTCCATCATTTTGACTTCTGGAGCTAACTCTGCCTCGTCCAAATTTTCGAGTCGGAATGTTTCTAATTGGAGGCACAGCACTCGAAACGTCATGTTCTTCTGCTTTAGCCGTAGTTTGAGGAACTGTATAAGTCGCATGATATTTTGGAGTCGATGAACCCACGAAAGGTTTTACTTCAGTTTCCTCAACAGTATTAGATGTCATTTCATTTTCTGTACTGGATTCATGAGACTCTTTACTTGTTACTGCAATGACAAACATTTTATGTGGTTTTTCGCTATTGTTCTCATTTTGTGAAATATCTAGTTTGTTTTCATTTTGTGAAACGTCGGTGGGTTTTAATAATGTATATATCAAGGGCATATCTACATTATTTGCGTTTTTTCTATCAGCAGTTTCTATGACACTGTTACTATCCTTAAAAGGCTCTTCTGTCGATGGAATAGATGGAGTTAAGACTTTATTACTATTTCTCTGCCGACTATAATAAGATGTCCTCTGCAATGATGCTTTGTGTTTCGCAATACTTTCTAAAGCACTTCCTAGATTAAGTTTTTCTTCGTTACTTGTGGTTGTCGTACTGGCGTCACTTTTGCTTGAATTTCTTCTTGAATAAAATGTAGGTCTATGTGACGACTTTTTTAAGAGATTGTTAGTTTCAACACGTTTGGAATTAAGTTTTGGCTCCGTTTTGGGAGCCTCGGTAGTGCTCATTTTAAATTTTCTATTATATTTATAAGTGGGTTTATCACTGCTTTGTTCTATGTTTGAGGCGGTTGAAGTTGAAGTCAGGTGACTAAATTTTCTGCTTCGTGTGGTTTGTTGAGACCGAAACTTATAACTGGGTTCTTGGGTGGAAAGCGTTTTTGGCGCTACAGTGTTTTCTGTACGTTTATCATCAGGTTTGAGATCACTTTTTAATTCTTTCTCTACAATGGGTTTAGGTCGTAACTGAAACATACCACATACATATTATATAACATACATTTACATATTTATATTAATTACTTTCTCATTTTAGTGATAAATGTCAGTGAAAAAACATATATGCTACAATACAATGGTGATAATTGAAATTACCCGTGAGTATTTATTTTTAAGAGAACTTAGTGTTGACTGTTGTGCTGGCGCAAAAGAATTGTAAACTTTCTGTGATGCTTTCAAGGTCAGACTCTCGTCATTCGGAGAGGTAATCTGTGTCTGAAAATTTAAAATTTTGACATGGTGTGAGTTAGGCCAATCTTGTAAGGAAAGAGTAACTTTTAATTAACAGCATAAAACTTACCGAAGCATTTTTAGCTTGCAACAGCGCTTTAAAAGGTTCGGGATAGTTGTCGTCTTCACTTACTTCATCTGAACGTTTTTTAGGTAGAGACTCGGACGCGGTAGGCTTGAAGCTTCCCTTTCCTCTCTGGACAGGCCGTCTGACTATCCTCATGACCTTCAAAGTCGTCGTTTTCAAAGGGTTCGTCTCAGTGCTTTGTTGAACATTTTCTACCGGGGAAGATAGCTTGGTCTCTTGACTAGGGGTCTCCTTTTGACTAGACTGTGGAACCTCATTTGAAGCCGTAATACCAACACCCGTTAAATTGGTATCAGTTTCTGACAGCCGCTGTTTATACCTTAATTTTCGGGAACCTCTTAGATCTATCATTTTGTCAGTAGCGGGACCTATCTTTTCAGAAATAGAAATGGAATTTGTCGTTCCCGAACTGTTAAGGTCTGCTTGCTCATTGGTTCTAGCACTGAATCGGCCACGTCTTCGTTGAGTGACATTTGCAATGGTTCGAGTTGACGTTCTGCGATTAGATTGTGTTACAGGTTCATAATCTTTGAAAACCATTTTGGTTATTTCATCTAGAGTTGAATTGATGACTTCTATTTTGCTTTCATCTATATTGGGAGAAGTCACCTCTGGTGCCTTTGTAGTAAGGGTGGGTCGGGTTGGAG
Organism: Cydia pomonella; assembly: GCF_033807575.1. Lineage (NCBI taxonomy): Eukaryota > Metazoa > Arthropoda > Insecta > Lepidoptera > Tortricidae > Cydia > Cydia pomonella. The sequence continues at coordinate 25,935,965 of NC_084706.1, read as the reverse complement.
CTGGTCGATTATATCGCGTTCTACTTCTAATAACGTTAGCTTTAGGAGTATCTTCTTCTGGTTCGGGCCTGTTACGGGTCCGACTGTAAGCTTTTCTCGAATCGAAGCGTTCGTTGGTTTCCAGTTTAGTTTCAGGTTCAGTGACTTCTTCAATTTGTGGAGTACGTGTCCTTGTTCTTCGCACAGCTTGCCGTGGCGAGGTTTCTTCTCTTCTCCTCGACCCTCTTCTTGGAGTAGAAGCATGCTCTTGTTCAAGAGCGCTCTTTTCTGTGGATGTGTGTATTGGCAGTCTTCTGCCTACCCGCGTCGTACCGTCCGCCTGAAAATAACCAAAATTTTCCTATTAGCAACGAATTAGAATAACTATAGAGGTCTGACTAGAACTCAAAAATGACCCCACGAGAATTGTGCCGCGAGCGACTCCACCGTATAATGCGCAGTTTGAAAATATAATAATTAATACCATAGAATAAAGAGCAGGAGAATTTTGAGCGATATGTGTCAAATAAGTGTCAGCGTTTTTAGAAGTCAAAAATGTATTGAGAGCTTCTTCTATATTTATTCTATCGCTCCCAGCAGCGGTATCATGGTCGCATTTTTATCACCTGTCATGTCATGCGTCACTTTCACACTTACTTGTTAGAACGTGACAGGCATGGTGACAAATGATAAAGAGCCAACCATTTTAGCCCTACTTGATCATGATATAATTACAGGATGAAATAATACGGATCGTTGCCTATCCTTGAAATTTGCATCAAGTGTTTGTTAAGCAAACGCGAATGTACTCATGATCATTCTAGTTATCACACTAGAAATCTCAATCTAATATTCGTATTAGACAATTACAGGATGAGATAATGCAGATTAAATTATTCTTTAAATTTACATTAGTTAATTAAAAAACGAAGGCGATTGTGATCATCGTGGTTAACTATTAGAAATCGGATATCATCAACATCTAAGATTATTAATAACTGATAACAGTTTCCTTCGAAGTTAAGATATACATGCATGGTGATAACCGGTTTATAATATGTAGCAAGTAGGTAAATTTATGAGGCTCGGATGTTTCACCTTGAAGGACAATCGTGCAGTGACGAGGGGCCGTAGGCGGTGGCCCACGTCGCCCACAAGGCTCGGAACCGGTTTATAAAATACCGGTTTATTTCGGGTTTCTTCCGAATTTTTATAAGAATGCGAACGTTTTAAGAACTTTATTGTAACCTAAAAAACCGACGACGAGCGTCAAAACGGCCGGCTGGCCTGGTGATGTACCACGTAAAGATCTATCTTCTTTCTTCTATGTCGTTGTTCTATGTTTCTTCCTATGTCGCTGTCTACCGACATAGGAAGAAACCGGTTAATTATACAAGAACTGTTCTCATGAAAACCGGTTTAAAAATAACGGTTTTTCGAGTGCAACCGAAATTAAAAGGTTTTGCGCCAAGTACATGATAACGGTTTGGAAAATTAACCGGTTTCTGAGAGTTGGTCGTCCACGCCTAACGCCGCCTCTGCGACCGAGGTGAGTTAGGACTTTAAAATAAATAAATAAATATAGGACATTCTTACACAGATTGACTAAGTCCCACGCTAAGCTCAAGAAGGTTTGTGCTGTGGGTACTCAGACAACGATATACATATATAATATATAAATACTTAAATACATAGAAAGCACCCATGACTCAGTAATAAATATTTGTTCTCATCAGCTCATTACACAAATAAATGCCCTTACCGGGATTAAAACCCATCAGCTTCATAGGCACGGTCACTACCGATTTGGCCAGACCGGGTATGGTATCTGACTGTAGCCACGTTAACTAATTACAGCCTATTGTAAGTAACTACATACGTTTTTCTACGCGTCGACTGTAATGGTTAAATTAAGATTTCGTATACCAAGCTACACTGAAAAAAAAAAATAGCCGAACTGGTTTTGTAACTTTACTAAATAACTAAACTACGGTTATAAGAAAATAAACTTTGCATAAATTTACAAAACTTATTTTGTAGTGTATAATTTTTACATTTAATGGGAAACATACAGCATATAATAAAACAAAATGGTAAAAACTAATCTAAATTAAAATATATCTAAATAAGGCCCCCGCGGCATTGTGCCAAAGATGCTGGCAGCATTCCCTCGCTGAATGGCAATACTTATGCGCTGCGAGAGAAAGCTGCCAGCTCTCTGGTCACCGGTAGAGTCTATGAGCCTTTTACTCATTTCCTTAAATAGAATCTTGGCGCTTGGACCCCACGGCCCTAGTGTCTCGACTCCAAACGCCACAAAGTGGTATTGGGGGCCGAGACTTCGATATTTGGAAACCTTTTTGGTTTCAGCCGCCTCGGCAGCTGCCCCAGCCTTGGCCGAAGTTCTTGGTAGATGGGACGGTGCCAGTGTATCGACGCATGTGGCGTCCCAGACTAGCACTCGACCCATCTTCCATGGGACCAGGGTCATACCGTCCGGTCTCTTGCCATCGTCCCTCGAAACGCCGTTTGGTTCAAGGATTGCCGGCGCGTTGACGGTAGCAAGAGATCGGCGGATGATATCGTTTAGGGCAGCGTGCCTGGAGAGGCGACCGGCACTTAATTGACAACAAAGGCCGTGGTGTCCAAGCACGTCGACGGTTGCGCCGCAGGGGCATCTGTGGGGGGCGCACACCTTTACTCCTAATCTAAGGCTTGCGGCTAAACGGAGGGTATCCGGCTCTAGATATGTACCGGTAGGGGGGGAGGGGTAGGCATGCAGCCACTGGCCGGATTCTAGTTCTGCAGCTGCGAGGAGCCGCGCGCGTGTAGGACCAACTGAGCTGGAAAGTAGTTTATCAAAGTTAATTTTGCACAAAGTGTCGTCCCAGCAACGTTGAATGTTTAATTTAGAAGGTAAATTTTGACCCGGACAAGCCGTCAGCCAGGCGTTTCTGGCCTCCGTCAAGCACGCCGTCTCGTAGTTTAAAGTGCAGGCCTTTAATATTTTTCCTACGAGGGAGGACGTGCCATGGACGGAAGATAGAAACGCTGGTAAAGCAACACTAGAAATTTTGCGCGTACCCAGCCCGCCGAATCTGATGGGCAGGGACGCCTGGTTCCAAGAATGCTCGCTAAGTTGTATATTTAGAATGGATTCTAGGGAAGATCTAATAAGGTTGTCAATCGGTGTTAAGGAGTTTTGATGTTTCCAAAATGGACAGCAGCGGAGCAAATAAGTAAATTTTGGTACAAAAAGGCAGAATTTTAAAATAGTCAGAGCGGAATGAGAATTGATGTCGAGCAAGCGATCGGCGCAGTTTTTGAATTTAGTAATCGCGTTTGTAATGATGCTGGGAATGGCTTCTTCGAAAATTGGTGACCCTAGGAGGTTTAGTGAGTCCTTGTTTACTACTTTTATATTAGGGGTGATGGCTTGAAATTTTGATACGATGTCGGGATCACAACGGTTTAAAAATAATTCGCATTTCTCGAAATTTAATTCCAGGCCAATTAGCATAAATTTGCTTTTTATTTCCGAAAGGTCTGCTAGTACAGTGTTAACATCGCCTCCTAGGGTACCATCATCTAAATACCAAACGTTAAATTTTGAATTTAGGTTTTGAACAATTGGATTGATAGCTAAACTGAAGATGGCTGGTCCGAGAGGGTCGCCCTGCTGACAGCCAACTTCGGAGGAAAGTTCGTGGTTTTTGTATAGTAATTTTGATGGATTAGCATAGCAATTTAATAAATAGTTATAAAGTTCTGGAGCGTGGTTGTTGACTTCTGTAAGCAGGGCGTCCCTATTAAGCGAGTTGAAGGCATTTTTGACATCAATTTTCAGGAGTACCTCACACTGGTCATTGATCAGGCAGGTGCGGAGGGCATGGACAGCGGCTTCGCACCCACCTTCAGTACCGAAACCTAGTTGTACCGGTTCGAATTGTTTTTGCAATTTTGAAAGTATGTGTCGGACGGAAATTTTGGAAGTTAAACGCCGAAATGTTGAACCAACAGCAATGGGCCTGATCCCCCCATCTTTTTTGTGAGGGCTATAAGATTTGCGCCATAAATAATGGGAATAAAGAGGGGGTTGACTTTTCCAGAAAGCATGAGGTTAATAAGTTTGGTAAGTGCGATAATGAGGCGTTTGCCTGTATCGCCGACGCAGTGTGAGGTCAAATCTTTTTGGTGTATAATAAATACCTGAACACTGATAGCCAAACACGGTTTTGTAACATATAGCACATAGTTCGCAAGTCCCAATTTTTGTGTAAACAGTAACCAAAATGTTTGTTACATTTATGCAAACATTTCTTTCAGTGTATAATTGTGTACTTTCAATGATCGGGCTCCCAACCCATAAGGCCACCGAAGTCTCTCTCTCTCACACACACACACACACACACCCAAACACACACGCAGACACACACACACACACACACACACACACACACACACACACACACACACACGCACACACACACACACACGCACACACACGTACTCATACCAACAAACACCTACACACATACATAAACCCGGAGCATATCTGTGATGAGATAAATTAAGTTATTATGTATTATGTTTTACGTTGTTTAATAATCTTTGGTAATGTTTGGTAATTTAAAAATTTGCCTCTAATAATCAGATCTGTATCCTACGCATCTTGTTAGTAAATCCTGTTTAATTCCCCACAGTCCTCACGACACAGGCTCGACTTAGTGTGAGGGCTATTGTTTGCTCTAAGAAGCGGTTGTACTTACTTTATACTTAATTTTAATATAATTACTAATGATTCATGTCAATGTCAATTTGGAAAATAAATGTATTTTGTATTAATAAAAAACTCAACTATAATATATTTTTCGATACGCTGTAGTCAACTAAATATAAAAAAAAAATACCAATCACGCTCCCATAGAAAATACTAAACGGTTGGATCGCGCGTTTATGTCTTTTGTACTACATTGTTGTCTACTAAGAATTTTAATTAATTATTTAGGTTTTATAGTAAAATAAATACTATTTTAGATGACTCGTAGAAAATATATTGTATAAAATACCGATAAAATCAAACATCTCGTACATTACTCGACGGTACTCGACTTAAAAGCTCTCTATTATATCACGATTGTATAATAGTACATTACTATAGAGGACGGGAAACGAAGGGTTGCAGGCCAAGTAGATATAGACGGCCGAGCGTAGCGAGGTCCGATAGGGAGACGCGGCCGGCAACCCCGTTTCCCGCCGAGATTTGTATAGTGCTTTTCTCAAACTTGCAATGAAATAATTTTAAAAAAAGTTGATGATGATGATGATTGTTTCATGTCTTAATGTGATAGGTTATTCAGTGCGTGGGGTATTGAAGGGGAACAAAAATGTAATTATTTTGGCGCTACCACGCACGCCATTACGCTTTTTTCCTTTTCTTTCTTTTTTCTTTTTTTTTCTTTTTTGCGTTTTTTGTTGACATAGAAAGGGGAACGAAAATTTGATTATTTTTACGCTACGACGCACGGTTTAGGAGATACAGCCCTATAAAGATTTCTGCATGACTGAAAAAAATAAAACTTTTTGTGGCTGTATCTCCTAAACCGTGCGTCGTAGCGCAAAAATAATGAAATTTTTGCTCTTCTTTGAATCTCAGAAATAATATTTAACAAACACAAAAAAGAAAAAAAAAACACAAAAAATGAAAAAAAAGCATGCTGGCAGAATTATGCTTATAAGTTTTTTACGGTTGAATGCAAAGACGTGCCATAATTTGACGTTTAAAAACAAAAGAAGGTTGCTTTACAGTCCTAGGTGTGTAAGGCAGTATGAAATTCCTTTACATATCATCTTCACTCATCGCACCTGATATGTAGTATTTCCGGACCTAATTTGAAGTAAGTCATGTCAACATTTCATTACAAGTTTTAGAAAAATACTATTGTATAGAGAAGCGAGCTTGCTGGGGACCCTTAGAGAAATTACAGCGATATCCGCTCTTGTGTGTAAAGTTGCAAGTTAGGTAATATCGGTGTTCCGCACATTGTTGGCAATGTTGGCATCAACGTTAAATCATCGCACTTTCTTTGTTTTCAATTTAGATGGCAGATGCATTAGAGTAGATGTCGAAATAATGCATTGTTGCATGGTTGCTCCTCGTTTAAAGGTTGTGTTAGGATTAATATTTGTATCTAGCTATAGTTGTAGCGTATAGCCTGTTTACGCAGTGTCCATATGTTTCTATATCTATATGTACCTACCTACATACGTATGCATGTATAGCGCATCGCGCGGACCAATAAACGTTAGTTAGCAACCGACCGTGTGCGTGTATCATTCTCTGAGTCCTAACCTCAAACCTAACAGGTTGCTGCATATGTAACGATGTTCCTGCGTGATAGGCAGATTTGGAAACGGACACGGGACGGACGGAAGATGGGACAGGACTGCTCAGTGCTCACCCATTGCATATGAAATTTTCCCATCAAAAACTTATTAATGTTGCATATATGGACATTCGTGTGCCCGCGAGAGATTTTAACAGTATATTCCGGATCGTATTTAAAGACAAAAATGACGTATTTTTTTTTTAATTCGCCATGTTTCTGGGTTAATACCAATTAAACAAAAATCTTTTTTTTTTATTGTGTTTCAGTGCATAACGCCTTTTTTGGACCTAGTGTAGACGTCCTTATTGACAGATATCAAAGTGAAAAGGAACACTTTGAATAGTCTAATTTTTACGAAAAAATTTATCAATTCATATTAATCCATACATTTTCAATATCAATTCATATTAAAACATACAAAAAAAAAATTTTTTTGGGGCATTGACTTAATTTTGTATAACATTTTTTCCTTCTTCACCTCAGGAATACGTGGTTAATTTTTTTCCGTTTTTTCGCGGGCACATTGTATACAGTAGGGATAACTTTAAGTGATATGTGTCATTTAAGTGTCATGTACTTATATTCATATGGACCGTGATTCGAAGTCAAAAATGTATTGAGAGCTTTCTTCTATGTTTATTTCGTAGCTGCCTGGGGATAATATTACAATTTACTAAACCTCACTATTTTGAAACTGATCGCGCAAACCTTGATCTGATATAGATCAAGGCTTGATCTATCTACTAGATCAATACTCAGGTACATTAGTAATTTTAGCACACTTAAATTAATCAAAGTCTTTTAAATCCATTCACTAAAATGGCTTGTCATATGAGTAGGTATGCTTAGAGTGCGGTGGTCGAATCGTGAGTGAGCTTCGTGACCGCCAATTTTGTAAAGCCTAGAAGGTCGAAAATATTTGCAAAACGCTGAGCGAACTGGGTCATGAAGAAATTTCACACAGCTGTCACATGCTAAGTTAATACATACAGTCACGTGTGAAAATATCGATACGAAAAATATACCAAAAATATGTATACACTACCTTAATATACGGGCAATAAAGTCGTGTATACATATTTTTGGCGCTTTTTTTCGTATCGATATTTTCAGACGTGACCGTACAAGTGAAATTAATAAGGGATATTTTATATTTGGAAATTTCTCATCATTTGCGCAGCTCTTGAGTATAATTCCTTGTATTATAATTATTTATGTTCATATGCATAATACAATGTAATTCAATAATACGAAAAAAACGATTCGAAATCCGTATATGTACGGTCACGTCTGAAAATATCGATACGGACAAAGTGCCAAAAATATGTGTACACTAATATAATATATGGGCAATAAGGTCGTGTATACATATTTTCAGCAGTTTTTTCGTACCGATATTTTCAGACGTGACTGTACTTATTTAGATGTAAAATTACATAGTTTAATACATATTACAAACAGGCAAATACCAAAAATTTTATTAGATAAGTAATAACCGATATATTCCATAGGTAACATATTTACACTTACAGGTAGATAATATTTAATTATTTACAGGAAATAATAGGAATATACAGACCGAAACATGTTTAGTTTTTTAATGTTTCAACGTATTTAAGTCGGTTAGTACTTTAGTACCTACTTCTGCAGTTAAAAGTAAAACAGATAAGCACTATATATAAGCTATTCATGCAAATAAACTTTATTTCATACAACCGCTACGCGCACTACGCACGTATAAGCGTAGGTATATACTTCATGTAAGTAAGGGTCTAAAACCAGTTGATACCACACGTGTGCCACATATATGGCGTCATGTAGGCATAATGTGTAGATAATGCCATATGTGGACCTCTCACTTTAGCAGCGTTGATTTAAACAGACATTGTTTGAACCCATTAATTAACTTTGACTTAAACGTAGACTCGAACATAAATATTGTATATGTATAAATATTGTGTGTAATTATTTAAGACATTAACACCTGAGCTTAATAAATAAATAAAACTTTTAGACTCACAGTATATGATCATTGTCAAGAGGGCGCTGTTATTCTCATGTATAGGGTGACAGTTTAGTTTAGTACGAAAAATTTAGTTCCAATTATGAAATTGGGTACTTGACACATATTAAATATTAAAACAAAGTTTAGTTAAATGGATAGAAAATGAGGCATCCATTATAAAAAAGTGGAATTTAAAAAATTGTGATTATAAAAAAATACAAGGCTTCGAAGTCTCAAAAAAAAAAAAAATTTTTTTGTCTTTCAAAATTAGAAAAGAAAATGATACCATTCGATTCCTTACATTTTATTGAAATATAAATTGTATGACACCTATACAATAAAACGCAATATTTCAGGGTCAAAATGGCAATGGCCTTGATCTTCCATACATTTAGGACAGACTTATATGATGTGACGTCACATCACCTTTGGAGCCTTGTATTTTTTTATAATATCAAAAGTCAAAGTCAATATATTCTTTATTCAAATAGGCCTAGCAACAAGCACTTTTAAATCGTCAAATTTTACAAATATCATCTTAATCTAAATATCAGAGCAATTTATTGATGCAGTTATTATTGTTCTAAAAAAAACATTGAACTATTATAGATAAGTATGGTAAACTTATATATTTTTAAATTCCAAATTTTTTATAATGATTGGTACATTTTCTATTCATCTAACTAACTTTTGTTATAATATTCAATATGTGTCAGGTACCCAATTGTAAATGGGTAAGTTTCTATCGTGTCGTACGAGAAAGTTAAAAGGCTGGCCCAGCAAAGGGAAGAGAGGCAATTACTCCGCCGACAAGCCCTCTTAAATATTGATGATGAGATGGATATGAAATAATAAATGAGATGTTTCAAACATGAGCCCCGCAAGGACATATCAAGATTACTTAACCTCACTTATTCGTAATTCAATTAAAACTATTAAATGGTAATCTTATAACATCCTAAATAAAACGTATCATTAAAATATTCATCAACAGAATTAGCCTTTGTTAAAAGGATTTCTTTTAATTTGCTTTTATTTTTATTTATTGATTTTGTTTCTTTTCATGCTTAATTTTTTCTGATAAGAATTGCTTATTGTGCACTGTTTTGTCGTAAATCAAGAGAGCTATAATTACTCATCATCATCATAATATTAACCATTTCAGCCTTTTTCCATTCCATTTATGAATATGTTAGGATCATGATTGGTTTTAAAATTTTCACTCTCAATACTAAGTATGCAAATATTTTATTATCTAAGGACGTTTAATACGTTCACAGTCCTCATACTGCATGTATGCATTTCCTCGTACGTCCAAGCAAATAACTTCAATCAGACGTCCGTGCTCTACATGTGGGTCACGAAGAAAAAAACGAGCACACACTCGAACTACAACAATGACCTTCTGTATGCTGTTGTCTAACTAGCCAAAAATATTATTATATATATAATATTTGACGACTGGTCTGGCCTAGTTGCTGATGAAGCTGCCCTACCCTACCCTGCCTATGAAGCTGATGGTCCCGGGTTCAAATCCTGGTAAGAGCATATATTTGTATGATGAACACGGATATATGTTTCTGAGTCATGGGAGTTTTCTATGTATTTAAGTATTTATAATTATATATATCGTTGTCAGGGTACCTACAACATAAGCCTTATTGAGCTTTTTGTGGGGCTTAGTCAATTTGTGTAATAATGTCCTATAATATTTATTTATTTATTTTTATATAAGAATTATCCCTATATTATCATGTATTATGAAGTTATACTGATATAAGTGCGTACTTGGTCGAATCTTCGTGACCCATCTGTGGGGCACGGACGTGTAGAGATAGTTCAGCGTGACCCACATATGGGGCACTTGACTGTGAACGTGTTAACGCTAGTAGTGTCCGCGACGTGTTAAGTATTGTGTCTTAAATTCCCAGACTGTTGCACTTCGATAACAAAATAGTACTTATTGCAATGAAGTATTAAATGTCTCATATCTGAGATCTGAGGCTTCTCACTTTTCCTTTAGCGCAGCAGGCGGGTCAATATTCTTTTCGTTTTCTTCTTTTGAACCACTCTGTCACGCTTGTATTTCTGTATTTTATCAGATGAATAAAAGACGAGTGCCACTGAAATCAAAATAAAAACTAAAGTTCATCTCATACAAAAATTCCGTCACATTTTTTGGGGACAAAAAGTCAAAAAAATAATTTAGACACAGGCCCAAAAGTTGACGCTTTCCAGACGGAGAACAGAAAAAAACGATTTTGTTCTTTGATTTTTATATTACTCGTATGGTCGCGTTTAAGCCGTTCAACATAATATTGTTATCATGTTTAATAAATTATTAATAAGTTCAACATGTCAGTTACTAACACTTACTGATATAAAGGTACCAGTTTTACAATATAGCCAGCTGTGAGCAAATATAATTAAACGATAATTAAATTTGTACTGTCGGTGATTTATGACATAATATCGGCGGGACAAAGCGTTGGTAGCGGGGTGAAAGGCAAGGCGACCATTCGCAAAATGTAGGGTGACAAAGTTTTCTGACAGATTTAAAAATTAAATTATCACAATTAATTCAGGCATGACCCTATTGACATATATCTAAGGACGGGCCTTACGGGCAATAAGAATGGGGCCAGTACAGCGGTGTCACGTACACGAATTCGAGCCAATCGTGCAGTCTAACGTCACAACGCGATTGGTTGATGAGTTCGCATCACGCGCGCGAATGGTCGCAACTAGTTGCGTTAGACTGCACGACTGGCTCGAATTCGTGAGTGACACCACTGAACTAGCACCATTTATAGTGCTCGTAAAGTCTGCCCTTAGATATGTCAATGCATGACCCATATAAGTGTTAGTAACAAGCTTAAATATTAATGTTAAACATGATACTTAGGGCAAGGACAATACAATACCGGCTAAGCAATACATACACTTTGATAAAAGAAATGACTTTCAAAATAAATGATGAATGAATGAATGAATGAATAATGAGAATGAATGGAAGGACAATACAATACCGGCTAAGCAATACATACACTTTGATAAAAGAAATGACTTTCAAAATAAATGATGAATGAATGAATGAATGAATAATGAGAATGAATGGTTTAAAAACTTCAAACCCTAAGAGAGGTATGGGCATTGTGAATTTCATCTCGCTTTGTGTGCCAGTGGATGTCATTCCAGATCTAGAGCAGAGCCCAACTGGGGAAGTACCTCCACCTTACAGAAAACCGCAGCCAAATAACACTAGACCCTACTGATAGTGTTGTGTTCCTGCCGGTGAGTAAGATTGCCAGAGCTCAACGAGGGCTGGCGGGTTTAGCGTGCTTACCATCAGGCGGGCCGTATGCTTGTTTGCCACCGACGTAGTATAAAAAAAACTTCTTATTTTATATTGAGGTTCCTCAATGCATGCCCAGAATCCAGCGGTGCTAGCTGAGCTCTGACTGTTGCGTTTTTTAGTTAAAAACTAACGCCCATTTCTTAAACCGTTCTGACGTATGTCGGGATAAGGCATGGTGAGGGGCGATAGAAACGCGACCATGCTATCGCGATTTGTTTTTCGTAGATAAAGAGTATAAAGACATCTTTTGAAGTTTCTTCAAACATAGTTAATGTAATGATTAAGTATATGTATGGTCTAGACGCCTTGAAGCCTATAAAAAGGTCACACATTTCACTTTAAATTGACAAATCAAAATTGCAAGTTTTGATGTATAAGCGAACTAAGGTTAAGAACCTAAAATTAAATAAACTAGACGACATTCATTTTAAGTGGGTAAATTAATGTCTTTAGAACGAAAGCTGAGGTCTACAAGTATTAGTCAAAGCTAACACGTATTTTAAACATAAATCAAGTTATCAAGAACTCAAGATCAACTCCTCAATAAAATAACAAACGACATTATATTTCAATTTCGGTTTTAAGCGAATTAGACTCAATTGCAATGACAGAATACCTGACCAATGTTTTATACGGTTATAAACAATTAATTACACAACTATAACTAGTTACAACTTTAGCGACAAATTCTAAAAGCCCTACATGCAAATATTATATTGCTATTTCAATTTATCCTAAAGTCTGACTTCAGCGAGACTAGTCTAAGAGGTACATTCGAACATGCACGGACATTAAAACGATATTAAAATGATCATATCAGTTATCTGCATTGACATATATCTAAGGACGGGCCTTATGGACAATAAGAATGGGGCCAGTACAGCGGTGTCACACACACGAATTCGAGCTAATCGTACAGTCTAACGCCACAACGCGATTGGTTGATGAGTTCGCATCACGCGCGCGATTGGTCGCAACTGGCTGCGTTAGACTGCACGATTGGCTCGAATTCGTGAGTGACACCACTGAACTAGCACCATTTATAGTGCCCGTAAGGCCCGTCCTTAGATATTTGTTAATGGTTATCTGTCACTCACGCGTTCATTTCGCTCAGACTTGTCCGCAGAAGTATCAGTAAGTAGCTAATTGATATGATTCCAATATTATTTTAATATCGGTTTGATGTTAGTGCATTTTCGAATTGGCCTGTAAATCTAACTTAATCACCTGACATTCAAAGCGGTTTACATTACAAACTCATTAAATACCCGATAACATGGGTCACCTAGCCACAAGACGGTATTTTGTTGTCATACCACCTCCCCTCAAGCCACACTATTATGACCTCTGTACCACCGTAATAAGGCAGAATATAGATGGCTATCTAGACTTCTCTGCCCTGATTGTTACACATACGTCAACGTAAGTGGCTTTGCATGCGCTTACGCAATTCAGATTCGATTTTTGACAACGCCCTGAAATGACTGCGGTTAAAATTGGGGTCGCACGATTTTGTGGGCTCTATTGACATTATTAATAGTAGTCCTAGATTCTCAATCAAAAACAGTTATAAAAAAATATTCAGTCAGCTATAGCAGTATGACAAAATTAGTCATAAAGACTACTTATTTACCGCTTCCCGTGCAACACTGACCATTTTATTAAGTATAGCATTATCTATGAAAAGCCTTTGCACCAGAAACGATTCAAAAATTCTAAATTGAGCAAAGTAAGAATTAGGTATCTAAAAATAAATATGTGATTTACTTTTAAGCTTACATTTATGCCTAATTAGATCTACATAGGTGCTTCTAGTCTAAATTTATGAAATATTTTGGGAAATAGCATATTATTCTGGGTCAAATTACATTAGACCGCATCAGACACCAAACAAGTGAAAGAAATTTCTCATAAACTTGTCTGGGTGTCCGGCGACCTTCGTGCGGGGGATTATTTCGCTCAGCGGGTAAGTCTGGCAATCCATCGTGGAAATGCAGCAAGGTTTTAGAGACGAAAACTGCATAATGTGTATATTTTGTATATAATATTAAACTTAATTGTTAAAATAATTATCATATTAAATTTGACAACATGGTAGAATTCTCAGAGGATAACCTAATACTTTTGGAACCAAATATTAAATAGGAAGTCATAGTCAAGGGTAGTCAGCTAACGACAAATTTATAGGAATTGGCAGTCTTCAGATTTTTAATTGTTTGCTTGGCCAAAAGTAAGTGACCTTACCTTAATGAAATTTAGTACTTATTTATATAGGTATTAACACTACTTACATAGTTGAGGCGAATACAATTTATACATTTTATTACCATCAGAATCGGTCAAACGACAGATATTTTTTTATTTTATACTACGTCGGTGGCAAACACGCCTACGCCTGATGGTAAGCAGTCTCCAGAGGAGTCACATGCGCGTTGCCGACGCTAACCCCCTCGCACCCCTCGTTGAGCTCTGGCATTACTCACCGGCAGGAACACAACACTATAAGTAGGGTCTAGTGTTATTTGGCTGCGATAGATATTCATTTACCCGGTAAATAATAATTTGCAGGCTGTAGTTGCTGCAAAAACAGGTAAGTAGGTATAGTGTAGCGAAATTTCTATAGCCCTGATAAAAACTTTAAGGTAGTACCAATCTTTTGACACAATTATGTAAGAATAATCTTACGAAAACCTTTTATTAAATAATTGATCAAAAACCTCAAAACCCGTTCACCAAGGCGAAATAATTTAAGTGATGCAGAATTTAATGTCATTCGAATTGAGTATTCAATAGCAAATAAATTTACAAGAAACTCTGTATATCAATGTGTTGATTTCCGTCAGGCCAATGTCGGCCCGATGTACAGTCAACCAATTTGATTCCTAGGCCACTATAGAACCATGCCATAATGACTTCTATATATATATAACAGGCCTTTTCATCTGCGTGAGATGTTTTAAGCAGCATCCTGGTAGCGTGTCAAGTATCTAGTGGTTAAAGCGACAAGGTTCTATAGTGGCCTAGGATTCAAATTGGTTGACTGTATATTTGAATAACCGGCCAAGAGCATGTCAGGCCACGCTCAGTGTAGGGTTCCGTAGTTACTCTTCCGTCACAATAAGCTAAACTGGAGCTTAAAGTATAGTAAATTGTTAACCAAGGGATGAAACGGTACCTTTCACGCGAGTTAAACAAATAGGCAAATTTGCATAATCAGTACCTAATTAAAATAAGTCTTTTTACTATGAAGGGAAAACTTTTTGCGATAACAGCTAAACTGATCATGTCCGCTATAGTTTTCATTTAATGTCTTTCTTAAGCTCTACTTTCACGATTTTTTTCATATTTTTTGGACGTATGGTTCAAAAGTTAGAGGGGGGGGACACATATTTTTTTTCTTTCGGAGCGATTATCTCCGAATATATTCACTTTATCAAAAAATGTTTCTTGAAAACCCCTATTAGTTTTGAAAGACCTTTCCAACGATACCCCACACTCTAGGGTTGAAGCGAAAAAAAAATTTCACCCCCACTTTAAGTGTAGGGGAGGTACCCTAAAAAAAAATTAATTTTTAGATTTTATTGTACGACTTTGTCGGCTTTATTGATTCATATATCCATGCCAAATTTCAGCTTTCTAGCACTAACGACCACGGAGCAAAGCCTCGGACAGACAGACAGACAGACAGACGGACATGGCGAAACTATAAGGGTTCCGTTTTATGCCATTTGGCTACGGAACCCTAAAAACCACCAGTTTTACTATATCAGAAAATGTTCGTGACAGACAGACAGGCAACGAATGATATCGCTCATAAATACTGCGGTTTCCTAATTTTAGTACCCACGCCACAATGTTGTTTTAATTAGGATTCTGTAGCCAAATGGCAAAAAACGGAACCCTTATGAATTCGTCATGTCCGTCTGTCTGTTCGTTTATGTCACAGCCACTTTTATCCGAAACTATAAGAACTATACTGTTGAAACTTGGTAAGTAGATGTATTCTGTGAACCGCATTAAGATTTTCACACAAAAATAGAAAAATAAAACAAATTTTGGGGGTTCCCCATACTTAGAACTGAAACTCAAATTTTTTTTTTCATCAAACCCATACGTGTGGCGTATCTATGGATAGGTCTTTAAAAAATGATATTGAGGTTTCTAATATAATTTTTTTCTAAACTGAACAGTTTGCGCGAGAGACACTTCTAAAGTGGTAAAATGTGTCCCTAGGCCCCTGTAACTTCTAAAATAAGAAAATGATAAAATTAAAAAAATATATGATGTACTTTACCATGCAAACTTCCACCGAAAATTGGTTTGAACGAGATCTAGTAAGTAGTTTTAAAAAAACAATAAATTTTGGGGGTAGAACTGAAACTCAAATATTTTTTTCATCAAACCCATACGTGTGGGGTATCTATGGATAGGTCTTCAAAAATGATATTGAGGTTACTAATATCATTTTTTTCCAAACTGAATAGTTTGCGCGAGAGACACTTCCAAAGTGGTAAAATGTCCCCCCCCCCCTGTAACTTCTAAAATAACAGTATGATAAAACTAAAAAAAATATATGTTTTTTTTGTTTTTTTTTTTGGTTTAAGATGTTTAACTAAAGAATTGTAAAGTAACATTTTCATTATCGATTACTCGAATAAACTTACGTGACGAGCAATGGAGGGTGTCCACTATTGGACATAGCATGTTGAGCATTTGGATGTATACCTTAAATTGGACGCCTTACATCGGTTTAAGTTGATCAGTGATCATACAATGCCACTTTCATTAATTTTGTTTTTTCATACATTTTCTACTATGATGGAATAAAAAATGTCTCATAGTTTGTTTCCTATTTGTTACCATTTCCCCATAAAGAATGGAATGCGCTCCCGCCCTCTGTATTCCCTGATAAATATGACCTCGGTCTCTTTAAAACAAGAGTGAATATATATATATATATATATATATATATATATATATATAGTCCTCCTCATCGTTTTCGATGACGGCGACCCCAAATAAACACATTATGGACGTTGTCTAGCATGAGCCCTAATGTGGCTGGCCAGGCCGAACTTGCTCTTAAATACTCTATTGCACGCGTGACAATAAAGTTGACCAGCTGCGTTGAACGTGTACACGTAGGAGGGCTTAGGTCTCTCTTTCCGTAACTGGCGTTTTATGTCTAGGCTAGTGAGGCGGTTATCTTCGAATGTTTTGACACCGTTATGGATGGTAGAACGCCAAGAAGACCTCCTTCCAGCAAGAGTGAATAGGCTACTACTGAACCGGTGAGCTCCATCTTAGGCCCTGTCTTCACTTTCCATCAGGTGTGACTAGAGCCAATCGCCGATCAGTTTTTAATAATAATAAAAAAAAAATGTTATATGGCGGTAACAAAAAGGAAAGTTTGAAAAATGTATGGAAATTTTGGGAGCACTTTTTTTCTCCTATAAGGATGAAAAGGATTCTGACCACAAAAGTGGCAAAAAAAGTCACATAAAAAAGTGGCAATTTAAAAAACGCACAGTGGGAATTATTAGGTCTGCTTTTTCCTTCTTAGTATGAGATGCACCATTTTCTCAAAGGCAAGCCAGTGGCAGCCGAGTTCTATGGACGCTTCATCATTGGAATTATTTGTCGCATAATACATTATTGTGTTTTTATTTTTTTTCTCACTTTGTACGCATGTGTGTGTGCGTCAGTGTTACCATTATTTTTTTAAGTATACTTTAATTGTAATTGGCTTTCTGTATTAATCTTGTTGTCCTATTGTAAGTTTAAAAAAGGTGTTGGTTCTCCTTAACGTATATAAATAAATAATAAATTAAAGGCCAGCTGCACGCACCGCGGCTTGCTTTTACTTAGGCAAGCGGTGTAGAAACAAAACCCAATTGCGATAGTTATCAGTGATAAAACGGACAATGCGTATTGCAAATACGTAATAGGAGAGTTTGTGCTTTAAATCACGTTTTTTCCGTGTTCACGTAAAACAATCAGTGTCCCTAGTGTAAATTTATTCGATAGCGAAACGTGACGTACGCGTTTGCGTTAAGTCTCATTTCGTGTGGGATTTAGAAACAGCGCGCCAAGCGGGATGTTTTGGTAACTCAAAATCCCTTACAAAATGAGACTAAACGCAAACGCGTACGTCACGTTTCGCTATCGAAAAAAATTACACTAGGGGCACTGGTAGTTTTGTTAAGTTCATAATTAAAGATTGTAAAGTAGGAAACAACGAAGTATTTTATGTAATATGACTGACTTTTACTGGTGCAGTAATGCTGCCGACTGCTGCTGGAAACATCAAAAAGGTAGTTTTATCGAGACTTTTATATTAAATTTGACATTTCCTACATATAGTAGGGCGGTAAATCAAGTTTTGTGTGGTTATTTGGTTGGTCCGCTCAAGTCAGAAATCAGAAATCGTTTATTGCAAACACTACATATTTATTATAATTTAATTATAGAAACACATGGCACTCTGAAAAGGGTATTGCAAGTATTCTTATAGCTAGATGGGACTACAGTTTTTTTTTAAATAATAGAGGAGGCAAACGAGCAGACGGATCACCTGATGGTAAGCGATCACCGCCGCCCATGGGGCGTTGACCTGCAACACCAGAGGGGTTGTAAGTGCGTTGCCGGCCTTTAAGATGGGAATACGCACCGTAAATTGATCTGCGTAAAAATCGCAAAAAATATTACACGGAGATCTTATGGCAGACACCACACCGGTGACGTAAAAGACGCAAAGATTTGCGAACAAAAAAGATTCGCGTGAAGCACGTCACTGCGATTCCGTACCGTCACCGTTTTTTAAGCAGCGGTGTGGGGAGCATGCGTCAAAAACGGTACGCGTACGACGCGTCACTGCGATTCCGTATCGTGACCGTTTTTTAAGCTGCGGTCTGGTCGCACCTTTATATTTGTACTTCGAACACCCGCTTAGCAACGTCTACTGCTAACTGTACTCCAATTATAAGCACACATAATGTCACATATCAATAATCAGTGAGTCACAAACCGATCGATCACGCCTTTATCATATCAGACAGCTCTGCTTTCTTACATAAAAGTGAGCGAGGTCAAGGTGGCGAAAGTGAACGGGAACGGGAGCAGAGGGCCTACCGCGAACCACGTTCGACGTGTTGCCTCTCTGTCGCATTTGTAAATTCGGGTGTAAGTGTGATAGGGAGGCAACACGTCGAACGTGGTTCGCGGTAGGCCCTCAGATTCCGGTTTATCAACGGGGCGTTGTAGACGGTTGTTACCTAATTAATGTATGCAGACGATGCTGCGATAAAATTTAAGAAAACACGCGTGACTTTTGGCACGACAAGCTAACTTTCAATAAATAGATTTTGTAAGATATCAGTACCCCTAGTGTAAATTTGATCGACATCATAACGTGACGAACGCGTTTGCGTTAAGTCTCATTTTGTATAGGATTTTGAGTTTCCAAAACGTCCCGCTTGGCGCGCTCTTTCTAAATCCAATACAAAATGAGACTAAACGCAAACGCGTACGTCACGTTTCGAAATCGAATTTATTTACACTAGGGGTACTGAATGTTACTTAAGATTCCGCAGCAAGAAGGTCCGGAGTTTTGTTCTCATTTTAAAACTGCGTGTTGGATTGTAATGAAACTTTGTACTGTACATGACATGAGTATCTCTGCCTGTAATTAGTTTATACAATTGTATAGCTCCAGCTTATAAAACAAACGAAATAGAGCAAAAATAAGTTTTGTATGAAAAACTTAAAAATTCGCTGTATTTTTTTAAGTATGGCAACTGAAGCTACATGAACTCGATCGCTACATATAGCTCATTTCAATGACTAAAAGCATATAGCTTTTAGTCAATGCTTTTAGTCATTGAAATGAGAGCGTACCTATGTTTGTATGGAGAACTAAGCTAGCTGCGGATTAAGCCAGGAATTTAGAAGGAAACAAAAGATATGGCGCGCCGTAGGACGGATATGGGGATATGGCCGCCCCGGGGATTTTGACTATTCTTTACATGAGAACTTGAACTTATTTTAGAGAATAACTCGTAAGAATTCTGTAGAAATGCATCATAAACTATAGTTATTGATTTCCTAAATTTATTGCGGTAATTTAATGTACATATTAGGGGGTATTACATCACCATATGTCTCTTGAAAACAAATCGCTCAAGGACACAGACTCCAAAAATTCCATGCTTTCACTTATCCCTATCGAATTCCATGCATCTTGCAAAAAAGGTGCTAATTGGTCATTTAAGCGTTGTAACATGGACCACTTTGGTCCATAGTTGTAATCAAAGTCACAGATTCTTCATAATATATTTTGTATATGTTTATGTCAAAAACCGATTTTCAGTAAGTTTTACTAGTTTTCACTGAACTTCGTAACTCGAAAACTAGTGGCACTTTTTGGTAAAATTTGAGACAGTTATTACGATGGCTTAACAATGGCTGTAGTGAATAGCACGCGCCACAATTTTTTGCCGATAAGTCGTGCGATTTGCAAGCTTATCGATTTTATTAAACTATCAAAGAGGCCAGAGTAATAGTATTGTAACAAACACAATAAACGTGGCACGTGCTTTGACTAGGAACAGACCTTGAGACTATTAAAACAAAACTTAGAGACACACGAACGTAGCCGCTGCCATACAATCCTAGTAACGCTCTAAACCACAACCCCGCTTTTAAAACCACATTCTGAAATAACATGAAATTTGACATGAACATTCAATAACAGTTTGAAATGATTCACTACTCTTCTTGAACCGACTGGCATTATCAGGGATAATGGCAAGAGGCCTGATGGGATATCCTCTTAGTTCCTTGGAACTTATGGGACGGATGTTAGTGTGGGAGTGGGATGCTACCTGTGTAGACACACTGGCACCATCCCATCTCCAACGGACTAATGTAAAAGCGGGCAGAGACGCCGAAACCGCCGAAATGTTGAAACGCCTTTTATTTAGCCTCGGTAGAGAGTACCGAGCGCGGTCTAGGGTCTACACAACTTTGACACCCACCCGCTATCTCCAGTTACCCGTGAACAAGTCGAAGTTAGCCGTGAACTGTCGAAATATCGGGACCTCGAAAACAATACAAAAAGTAATAACGGTTCATATCCCGGTCGATATAATGTGGTAAATTTTCAACAACCCCAATACCTTTTTAACAAGTTGTCGTTCTCCTCCCGTCCAATGAGAGATGGCATTCGACTTCTCTGTCCGAGACACGGCAGTTCAGCAGCATTTCGTGGCAGTTTTCGCTACTCTGCTACGAAATGCTGGAACAACATACCCCCTCCAATACGTAACTCTAAAACATTACTCACTTTTAAACTTAAATTTAAACAATATCTTTTCAGCTTCCAACTGCCGTGTTCTTCGCGTTCCATGCACCTTAGTTAGATTATGATTATTTTATGTTATAAATTGAATTATTTATCTATTTTTAACGAGTTGCCTTTTTATGTATATATGCTCTACTATATATTAAACTAAATACATGTCTGACTTTACCTGTTTATATTTTTATATATTTTTAGATATTCCCAACCCACTCACTTCCGCTTTGAAATTTTTCCGTGCATTAGTTTCTAACTTGTGTTAAATATTAATACTTGCTAAATCACTGTCTGACACTGCCTTTACTGTTCCGAGCTATCTTCTTGCCCTGGGCTCCACGGAAGACCAGCGCTGTAGCATATATGTTAGAGCATATGCTGAGTGGTGTCCAATTGTAGCCTCTATTACAGCATCATCACTGTAACTATTGCATGTTAGTATAAGTTCCGTTTAAAGATTTATTTCTCAAAAGAATAACAATTATTCACTTATATGAGAAAAAACAACAATCCATTACAAATTAAATTAGTGAGCGATAAAAGTAAATACATAAATAATGGCGCCGCGCTAGTAAGTAGTAGAAAAACAATCTAATATAATAAAAGTGGTGTGTGTCAGGTAGAACAAGTAGGTTAAGTAAGTTACAAGTGGTTATAACTGTTTAGTGTATTAGATCTTCTTTCTTACTTTTTTTTGTTTTCTAATGTGGTGCTGTTTGTAGATGGTTTTGCAATAAACGTTTTTCTATTCTATTCTTCTATAAGTCTAATGACCATTCAAGTTTATGTTGCTAAAAATTGTAATACAAAGAAATTACAGCGAGTAGCAGTTTTACATACAAAACTGCTCGCTATATTTTCTATGAGAGCGTAATATTGATAGTGCCCGATCGAAGACTCGGTTTCGGTTTCGGCCAGTTTCAGCCGAAAAATTGTTTCGGCCGTAGTTTCAGTTTTGGCCAAAAACGGCCGAACTATTCGGTAAATTGTAGTATGAAACTAAACTATGTGACAAAGATTAAAAGTCGGGAAATAAGTAGGACAACAATATTAATATACTGATTTATGTACCTATACAGAAATGAATTGGTTTATTGGAAAACACAATCCCCCTAATAAGGGCGCCAATGGACGGTCGACGTAGTCTTGATAAATTAAAAAGCGGTTTTATGCCATTTTTTCAACGGTGTTCACATGTCTACAAAAGTTTCAGTTTCGACCGTAACAAAGCCGAACTTTGGGTTTCGGTTCGGCAGAAAAAAGTATCGGTCGGACAATAAATTTCGATAGCGTGGAATCGGCTTTTTGGTGGCGGATAACGAACGTTATAGGGAGCGTGCATGAACTGTAGGAGGCAGCACAGGAGCCGTCAGATTTTTGGCGCGAGGCGTAAATGTGATGTTTATTGTTCCGATGTTGCCCACAAGATGGCAGAACCTACTATACACAAGAAAACACGTGACGTGTAAATGTGCATGTTTATGGTTCCGATTCAGGCCACAAGATGGCAGACCCTCCAACGCGCACGGTCCCTATACAAAATTATAGAAACGTATTTATAATGATCTACCTAATGTGATAAACACGATTGTAACACTTGATGCTTTCAGGAACACTTCTGTGTTCTGGTGTTTTGCAATTCCACACATATAACACGTAATTTAGAACTCCGTGTGGCTAGACCGTTCTTAATTACCTACGGTTGCGCAAATTAAATGCACTCTGAACACTTCCTTATTAAATGCATATTTAAAGATATATTTCTTTTTACATTTTAGTGTTGCTGCGTAGCAAAAACAAAGGAAGCTGATATTGCCAAGGTTAATCTCGTTATAAGGACGATTTTTTATCCAAAACGAATTTCGACCTCATATTTACCATTTTAGGGGTTGAATAAGAGTTGTCAAATTTCTATGCAACTATTTACTTCGTTAGGAACAGAAAAATTTCGAAAAATAAGGAGTTTAAAAACTATACCTTGTCAGTGAGTCCAAACAATTAGTCCACACTGTCATTTGTATCAGCTCCGCCGCAAAAAAATTTCGTTGAGATAATCACCCAAATAAGTCTTTTCATCAATCGAAAATGACTTCGAACGGCTCATATCCGGCAAAATGGAAGAATGTAACATTTTTTTTATTTGTTTGATTTCATAGTTTTCTTAGTAACGTAGGAAACTTTAGGCCTATTTTTAGTTCATTTACTTTAAAAATATATTAAATATTATATATTATATTATATATATTTGTAAAAGGCTGTTTGTTTTGTAATTACCTAAATTAAAAAAAAAAATTACGTACAATGTTGCTAGATGAAATAATATTTTTCCATGTCTAAATAAATTAATCACGAATGTTATCAGTCGCATAAGTAATAAGATCTATGTACTCGTATGTACTGGACCGCTAGAGCACTAATCGTTTAACTTTCTTGTCTCGAATGATAGCTTGTAATACGACATCCTCTGTTTAATCTAAGATCTGTGTTCATTGACATATATCTAAGGACGGGCCTTACGGGCAATAAGCATGAGAATGGGGCCAGTACAGCGGTGTCACACACACGAATTCGAGCCAATCGTGCAGTCTAACGCTACAACACGATTGGTTGATGAGTTCTCTACGCGCGCGCGATTGGTCGCAACTATTAGAATTCGTGAGTGACACCACTGAACTAGCACCATTTATAGTGCCCGTAAAGCCTGTCCTTAGATATATGTCAATGTCTGTGATAGTTTCATTTACCTACTTTCTAAACCTGTGCTTACTTTGTATAAATTAATCTTAATACTCGTAGTATCGATGTATGTATGTTTATTGATAAGTTCGCGAACATATAAAACGCAATATACACCGTGGGCCAATTAAAACAGCTTTTAACCACACATTCCTGAGGTCATTAGGTGCAAAAAAATATTTTTTGCCGAAAAAAAGGTGTATAACGCAAGTCCGTCTGCGTGACGACGATTCTTAAAAAACGATCCTACGTCCTTCCTCGGGCCTTTTTTTTTTTTTTTTTTTTTTTTAATACAACGTCGGTGGCAAACAAGCATACGGCCCGCCTGATGGTAAGCAGTCTCCGTAGCCTATGTACGCCTGCAACTCCAGAGGAGTTACATGCGCGTTGCCGACCCTAACTATCACCAACTCTCAAACTAGGTGGGCCGTATGCTTGTTTGCCACCGATTTAGTATAAAAATACATCGGTTTAGCAGTTTAAGCGCGAAGAGGTAACAGACAGACAGACAGATTTACCAATCATCATCATTCCTCGCAGACGAAGCCGCGGACAGAAACTAATATTTCGTAAAATATTACATAAACATATTAGACACGACCGGTCTGGCCTAGTGGGTAGTGACCCTGCCTATGAGCCGATGGTCCCGGGTTCAAATCCTGGTAAGGGCATTTATTAGTGTGATAAGCATGGATATTTGTTCCTGAGTCATGGGTGTATTCTATGTATTTAAGTATTCATAAGATATTTATATATTATATATATCGTTTTCTACGTACCCTCAACACAAGCCTTATTGAGGTTACTGTGGGACTTAGTTTTTTACTTACAATTTGTGTAATAATGTCCTATAATATATATTTAGAGATGATTTCTTACCACAAATTGCATCAATTTCGAAACAGCACAAACTCAAGTCAGTACCTAATTCACGTTCCAAATCTATCATATTTCAACAACTAGCTAGTGTTATAGTCGACGGACCTGAGGAGCTAAATTTTAAAGTAATAGAGATAAAAAATAAAAACCCGCGCGAAGGCATATCTTCCGTTGCAGTTTCGCGCGGCGCGCTATAATTTTTGTTCCCTTCTAATGTCTTGATTTGCCGCCCGTTAAGTCTTAAGTGTAGCTGTTAGTACATCTTGTGGTAATAACACCTACTTACAATTTCGATAATCTTCAGTGCATTTACTCAGTCAATAATGATTTGATGATCAAAAGTTTGAATTTGATTGCATCTCCGTTCTAATTCGTGATCACTGGACATATGTTATTACGAAATCTATAAGAACTTGATTGATTTGATGAATCTATTTGCGCTAAAAGATTGCGCAACATCTTTTGTATAGAGATTTAAAATCGGGTCGTACGTACGAGTATTGAACTAGATTGGGTATAATGAACTAGGTTTTGCTCGCGACTTCGAGTAGGTAGCTTATTTTTATCCAATCTGTTTTTTCGTTATCATCCTGTATGGTTTGTCCCGGACTGTGACGGAGTCCGCGTTCCTACTTTTCTTTTTCCACTTCGCTCTATCCTGGATATCATTCTACTAACCCACAATTTAAATCTTTGGCGATGACATGGCGCCACCGCTGCCTTGCGGCCTGATTCGAAGAATGAGATACGATAACGATAAGTTCTGGTTTAGATAAGTTCTCATTTAGATATCGTTTGTACGTCGTATAATTGACAGAAGCAGCTCGATTCGGGCAACCAATGTCACATTGACGATAGATCTTATTGGGATCACAGCGGAATAGAAATGAACGTCAATTTTGACATGTCGTTTAGCTATCGATATTTTAAAGATTTTTCCAAGATCTTAAACGTGTCTTAATCATTCTTCGAATCGGGCCGTTGATTTGCCCCTCCTGTTTGGGCCTGGTAAGTTAAAGCTAAGGGCTCTGTTGCCTACGTATTCAGGCCTTCTTTTGACATGGCCAAACCACCTCAGCCGACTTTTTTTGAGCTTATCGGCGACGTTTCTCACTTCAAGGCTACCACGGATCCAATCTGCTTTTTTATTTAAGAGTGAATAAATCATGGAAAACATTCAATTTGAATATAATGCTCACATTTATCAGGTGATGCATCGCAATTATCTCAAATAAGTATCTTACCGTTACCTTACGTTACGTTGCGCGTTAACCCCTTACTTCATGTCGTAAACAAAAGTATTATATCTATTTAAAAATAAACTTTAATAGCTATCAATAGAATTGAATATTATAACTGCCATATAGGGCTGCGCATGCGGTAAGGGGTTAAATAGATAAAAATATAAGTAACATATAATACCTAGCTTACATATTATAGGAGCTTCGTGGTTCGCACTCTGTGGTTTGGCAGAAGTATATTGTAAATATTTATAAGGCATGAAACGTGAATAAACGTTTATTTATTTATTTTTTACTTCCACCTCGTTTTTCACCCTCTCAAGGGATGTTTTCCAGGATAAAAACCACTCTACTTCCGTTCCTAGGACAAACTATCTCTATACCAAATTTTTACTAAATCGGTCAGCAGATTAAGCGGGTCCAGACCCGGGTATAAATACAAATACAAATAATTTTATTGAAAACAGTATAAGTACAGTGTTAGCACTTAAAGACTAAGGATTAAAGATAAGGAAAAGTTGACAAATGCCTGAACTAGGAGTTCCTGTGTTTCAGGCAGAATAGGACCATATTAATAAATTTGTAATTATTCACTTAATTATAATTATAAATAGTACACAATAAAAATCTGGTAGGGAGATAATCTTAACAAAATAACTTATTTAAGTATTCTATATCAAAGTACAGTAAGAAATCATTTTACGACTATTAGTAAGTTCTCTGTATCATCGTATGTCATTTTTTGAAGGGCGCGTCGTAGAATATTCTTACAACCAACATAGCTAAGTGGGTATAAGTCTAATTTTGAATTTAACCTGTTGTACAAATAAGGGCCCAAAAAGACAAAAAATCTAGATGAAAATACGTGTTTTCTTTGTACGGTTTGTATACATATAATATCTTTGCGCCTTTTGTTAGTATATGCAGTGTTGTAAGGAATTTTGGTGTGCTGCTTAAGTGTTGTTCTTAAACTACGTCTAAAAGAGAGGTATGGGCACTGTGAATATATCCTCGCTTAGTGTGGTAGGGCACAGCACAGCGGATGTCATTTCAGATCTAGTGCACAGCCCAACTGGGGAAATACCACCAGACCACCACCTTACAGAAAACCGCAGCCTAGACCCTACTCATAGTGTAGTCTTCCTGCCGGTGAGTAAGGGTGTCAGAGCTCAACGAATAAGAATAAATAGAAGTAGAACTAGAAACAAGACGAGAAATTATTGTTTCCGTCAACCCCCTCCCTCCTTTTATTTAGTTTTGGCTCGTTGGGTGGACGACATTCGGAAGATTGCGGGACACTTCTGGATGAGATTGGCTCAGGACCGGGATAAGTGGCGTACTGGAAGAGAGGCCTATGCTCAGCAGTGGGCGATAAAAGGATACATTTCATGAAAACTGTGGAAGCTAGAATAAAAATATATTCTCCATAAAATTCTCTACAATATTGTCTATGGCTAAGGAGTCGCACTATTTAAAATGCTTATCTGTTACGCTTACCATAGATCTAGTTGTGAACTGTCGAACAGGAAGTATAATTATTTATTCTTACGACAGTAGAGGTTGATATACTTTGAAATTTGCCGTTACCTGCAAACAAAAATAAAACTAGTTTAAAATTTGGAACTTTTATGTATTTAGTAACCGAAATATGTACTTAATAATTTAGAAATATAGAAAGTTACGGAGTCGAAAATATTTTAGAAATCTTTTTATGAATATCTTTATTGAGGTATTTAGTGTTTTAAGTGATTCCCAGCGAACTTTGAGCGAAAGTCGTCCAGCCCGCGATCGCTTTCCAGCGAAACCAGTCGGCTTTCTTCGGAGCTTAATAGCGCAGTGCGTAAGGCGCAGGCGCATCTCAAGAGCGACAGCGGATGTTACAGTTCTTAACAGAATAAATTAATAAATAAATATTTGAGGACAATCTTACACAGATCGACCTAGCCCCAAACTAAAAAAAGCTTGTACGGTCCAGGAAAAATTGATTCTTTAGCAATTTGCGGTTCAAGTAAATTTGGTTGTACATATTTATGTTAAGAGCTGTCCGATGTAAAGTGAACCATTAACTGCTAAAGAATCAATTTCCTCGACCGTACTATGGGTACTAGGTGACGAAAAACATACTTCTATAGATAAATACATACTTATATACATGGAAAACATCCATGACTGAGGAAAAATATTTGTGCTCATCACACAAATAAATGCCCGTACCGGGATTCGAACCCAGGCCCATCGGCTTCATATGCAGGGTCACTACCCACTAGGCCAGATCGGTCGTCAATTTATTTCAGGTTGTCTTTTTAAAATGATTGTATGGTAGCGGTTTTTTGGCGAAGGATTCGTGACTCTTACTACCCGCTGTCACCCGTGGCATGTACCACACACAACCGTAATAATGCGACATAACGCGTTCAAGGTTGCGCGTTGCGCGCGCGCCGAAAGTCACAAAGCCTTGCTGCGGAACTCGCACTTGTTAGGAGGGCCCATTTAGTTGAAAAATACCACTATGTATGTGTACAGTAGGTAAAATAATATAGCTACTAATGCGAAATTGCTATTATCTTTGGTCACGACATTTTTTTTTTAATACAGGTGGTCCAAAAATACGTTGACAAAGATTTATATTGTTGATATAAAAAAATGCGTTTGTGTATCGAATTAAGCTTAAGGGAAATATTTTGAAGACAATGCGTTTTGCTTTGTTAAATGATTGTAATTTGAAAGTTTAATGACATTTTGTATTTCGCCCACAATTTTATTCGGTGCAAATTGTGGATTTCCAAAAAAAAAACACATCAGGGTTTAAAGTTGTTTTCGGGACCCACTTGATTAAATGTATAGGCAATCTAACCACTTATTGCCCAGTACCGGAAGATATACCTAATCGTACTTATATCTATACAGCGTGTATTTTTGATTCGACCAAATAATCATAGGTTTTAGATAAAAATGGACGATTTTTTTTCCATATAAAATAATTCAAAATAATTCAAAACATTACATCTTATAATTAACATGCAGTAAATAAGAAAAAAAAAAATACAAGTTAGATTATAGAAATCATGCAATTACATACAGTAGCTACTTTTCTTTATAGTGAAAAAAAAAAAATGTCATATCAAATCATACAAATACGTACTCTTTCAGAAAACATATCGAATTCTTACAAAAGGAAAAGAAAAATAAAATGAATAAATTTTGTCGACTGGTCTGGCCTAGTGGGTAGTGAAGCCTATGAAGCTGATGGTCCCGGGTTCAAATCCTGGTAAGGGCATTTATTCGTGTGATGAGCATGGATATTTGTTCCTGAGTCATGGGTGTTTTCTATGTATTTAAGTATTTATAAATATTTACATATTATATATATCGTTGTCTAAGTACCCTCAACACATGCCTTATTGAGCTTACTGTGGGACTTAGTCAATTTGTGTAATAATGTCCTATAATATAATATATTTATTTAATATTTAATAAAGAAATGAGAATATACATTATATAACTCTGACAGATTGCTAACTTGAATTGGCAGAATTGTTTATAGCACTAAAACCTACGTCTAAGTTTGTGGTTATATCAAAATACACATTGTACCTATAAGAGAACGGATATAATCACGATAAGCAGCTCCAATTGACCAAGGTCTGTGAGAAAGGGACCTTGCAACAGGCTGGTGACTAACGTTTAGTGTCCTAATGAACTTTGTAATAAAACCATATTTTGTGTTTTAAAACCTGATACCTAGTGTAAGGTTCAGCACAGATCTGCGTCTAACACA
The DNA here is from genome assembly GCF_033807575.1 of Cydia pomonella. Taxonomy (NCBI): domain Eukaryota; kingdom Metazoa; phylum Arthropoda; class Insecta; order Lepidoptera; family Tortricidae; genus Cydia; species Cydia pomonella. Next base: position 25,906,245 of record NC_084706.1, on the reverse strand, counting down.
GGGGTTCCCAATCTTTTTCACCATGCGGCGCAGTTATAAGTTTAGTATTTTGCAACGGCGCCCTTGTAAATTTAAAATCACGGTCGAAAAAGAGTGATACGACGCTATATTATTTACCGATGCGAGCGCTCAAATAGGTACCCGCGAATATTTGTGGTTTCGGATAATGATAGAACTCACGGCGCCCCTCTTTATTTTCTACGGCGCACCAGGGCGCCGCGGCGCACACTTTGGGAACCCCTGGTCTAACAAATAAATCTGTCAATGAATATCGGTAGTTGTTTGCAAATGTTAATATATTATGAATTAGGATTTTATCACTTTGGAAGTGTCTCTCACGCAAACTATTCAGTTTTTTTTTATTTATTTTTTTATGACGTATTAAAAAAACTACTTACTAGATCTCGTTCAAACCAATTTTCGGTGGAAGTTTGCTTGGTAATGGACATCATATATTTTTTTTAGTTTTATCATTCTCTTATTTTAGAAGTTACAGGGGGGGGAGGGGCACACACATTTTACCACTTTGGAAGTGTTTCTCGCGCAAACTAGTAGTTTACAAAAAAAAAATTAGAAACCTCAATATCATTTTTGAAGATCTATCCATAGATACCCCACACGTATAGTTCTTATAGTTTCGGAAAAAAGTGGCTGTGACATAAACGGACAGACAGACGGACATGACGAATCTATAAGGGTTCCGTTTTTTGCCATTTGGCTACGGAACCCTTAAAAATGCAATTTTCTCGGTGAAATATTGCGTTTATGTATATAGTTGGTATCTTCGTCTATCTTTCTTTGGATAAAATGTAAGGCTTCGAATGATACTTGCTTTATTCCTTTTTGGAAGTTAAAAAAAACGTTACATTTTGAAACTTCATGTCCTGAATTATTAAATCATTTCCATGTATCCCTATTAATAATGTGCAAAAAATCTTCAGAGTTTAAATCAGATGTTTATCTATGTATGACATGGGCTACCTTTATACCTAATCGACTTAAGAAAGAGAAAATTTTATTTTTATTACTCGTAACTTAGAACAAAGTTTAATAATTGTATATACTCGTTCAGATGTACAACTGTTACTGTTTCTGTTTTAAGTACATAATTTGAAGCTGACATGTGTGGGTCTGAATGATGAACTAACAACTTAACGACCTCGCTAAACATTTAGTTTACCCGCGCAGTTACCAGAGCGCTAAAGAGCTATATTCCAATGGTTGAAGAGTACATGTGGGTGAGTCGAAAGCTCATGTCAACCATATTTCGTGGTACTTTCTCCTTTTTATGTTTTTCTGTTTTGTATATTTTTAGTTTTGTGTTTGTGCTTACGAATAAATGTGACCTTTATAAGCAAAAAGTCCCACTTTGTCGCTTGCCATAAGGACGCTCTGACAGGTTATTTGTATAAAGGTACCAGCAAATCTCGTACTTAGGTAAGCGATAAAGTGGGACCTCGGATTAGACTTCGACACAAATTATTTCTATTTCTGTAAGGGTAATATTATTTACTTAATGTTGTTTATTTCGCTTTTTCCATTTTTGTATGTTATTTCTAATCAGAAACACGAGCTCTAAAGGATAATATTAGTGCCAAAACCTTTACTTTCAATTTGGTTGCCGTTTTTTAAAGTACAAATGAAAAATGAATAGAAATTTTGGGACACTATTAGTTCCTGTTAGGGGCGAAATAGGAATAGCTCATATAAAAACAATGTTCAATTTTAAATAAAATGGCCATATGCCAACGCATTTTTTAGATGAACACGCGCCATATTGCGGAAATTAATTGGAACTACATTTTTCATAGTAAACTGAACTGTAAGCGTCACCCTATACATGCGAATAATAAATAAAAATAATAAATTAATTTATTTCAGACTAAAGGTCCATACATGGTTAGTAAACATTAAAATCAAATCTTATTACTAGTGTTAGTACAATAATAACAGCGCCCTCTTGACAAGACCATATATTTCTAGTCGGGCTTTACATTGGTTGGCCTGCGTGCGAGCGTCTATTAGCAATGCGACAAGGTCCCAGTTGACAATGAGAGCTCAAACTCAGATCGTTACGATAGAGGTTCAAACGTGACAGCGTGTGAAGATCCACATCTTGATTTCGTTTTAGAATTCATGTCACCTTTACTCACAGATCTATAATGTACAAGTTTTTTTTTACTTACATTAGAGAAAAGGTAAACCCTCGTCAACGTGTCTTTTTATTGAAAATGATTGAAAAACGCTTTTTAAAAATTAGTTTATGTTACTTATAATCGTATATAATCGTATATGATTATAATTGTTACATATTTGCTGTGACTTATTTTTACAAAAGTGTTTATTAATAAAAGGACACGTCAAGGTCGCTTACCTTGTTTTTAATGCTAAAAAAAACGAACTATAAAAAAGAACGATGTCAAATGTCAATAGAAATATTTAGTTCAGAATGTGTAATTGCTTAAATTATTTTATTTTGCAATAGTATATTATACGGTGGGAAAATACACGGTGCTACATGAGGAACCCGCAAGATTTTAACCACGTACTTCTGAGCCTAAAAGAAGGAAAAAATGTTATATCAGTTTCAGTAAATTTTGTCAAAAAAGTTTTTTTTTTCAAATTTTGAACGTAAATAGATTTGTACATAAAAAGTTAATGTTATGGTAAAACTGGCACTTAAAATAATTTTTTACGTTTTTTTTTTGTCAAAACTAGTTCTTGCAAAGGTTACTTGTCACTTTTTGACATCTATCAATAAGGATATTTAGACTACGCCCAATAATGGCATCATCGCGATCAAAAAGGCGTTTTGCACTAAGTTACTCGTACGATAAGAAGATGTTTTTTACATTGGTATTAACTCTGAAACTAGGTGAAATCCAGAAAAGTTTATATGACATTTTAGTTTCTAAATGTGATCAGTAATACACTGTCAAAATCTTTCGGTTTCCTCACGTAGCACCGTGTATCACTAGTAACCTACAACGTATCTTCAAGTCCACTGAACTTAAGCATGTTTAGGAAATTCAAGCGGTGGCTTGAAATTTCAAAAGTGGTCAAGTTTTGAATTTGTGACCACCTATTTTTATTTCACTCATAATTTTTCATATGCGTGATGGCCTTTTTGTTTTCATTTTTATTTTATTATTGAAAAACTTTTGCAGGCTCACAGGTCCACAATGCTCACAAGATAATATTACCAAACAATCAATGTAAATAAATTAAATAACACAAATAATAAAATAAAATTATTTCTTATTACAATTAGGTATTAATATTTATCCTAATTTAATTGTAATTGAATATGTATTCATCTGTCATGTGACATAGTTAAATTTAATTACAATTAGATAAATATTAATATCTAATTGTAATAAGACATAATTGTATTAACATATTTTTTTTACATAAGTATATAACAATCATTATATTCATTACATGTCTGTATATATCTTTTAATTGATCGTATGGAAGCTGATCTCTGTAACACATTTATTTTATCAGGCCTTAAACGAGAATTTGAATTTATTGAGATATACTAATAGTACTTATAAAAATAAATCTTTTAGAATATGACCAAGAATCCGTTTGCCTATCGATTTTACGTCTCCATAAATGTAGATTTTATAAATATCTATTGCTTGTTTAATATTTGTAGATAAGTAACTATTATTATTGTTTTTTTTAGGTATTACAAGTGTTTACCTGTTAAAGGGCAATAAAGATAACGATTTCTTTAACTTAACAAATTGCCACCATTTAAAAGTGGCCATTATATTATTGGAGCAAAGAGGTTTTTGTTTACCATACTACGTGACTTGTCTCTTTTCACAACTATGGTAATTTTACTACAATAAGGTACAGTCAGCCTCTGACGTTGCTCTATGCACTGCAACAAACGTTGAGTTGCCATATGAAAAAATGGAATATCCTGACAAAAGTCCGGATATCACCCTAAAAATCCTGACATTTCCTGGACGGTCTCAGAACTCACCAACATATGCTGTAGCTGCATCATAACCTTCCCTTTTCTCTGTCCTACTCTTTAGCTTGCTTCTAGAGATTACGTAGTTGAAGTTTCTAAATAACACTGACCCTCGCCAAGTTATCTCGCAATCCTGACATAGGACCAAAAATCCTGACATGTCAGGGGAAAATCTGACGCATGGCAACCCTAAACAAAAGTGACGTCCCGACAAGTTTAGAACCTCTAAAATTACCTACTGTATATAATGGCATGAATTCTATGGTAATTTAAACTGTAGTTTTTCTTATTTAATGCATGTTAATTATAAGATGTAATGTTTTGAAAAGATGTGTCCCGCCGAGAAACTTCTTATTACTTAGTTCAATATTGGGATACCCTCCTCCAATTGAGGGGGGATTTAAATAATCTCGGTTCAGAGGTGTACCTAGGGTTAGAGCCGGTGTAGCATTTTTGGCGTTCATAAGCGCATTGTAATATGCCTACTTGAATAATAAACTCTTTAATAAAATCTTTTCTTTATTTTATGCTGTAGTCGGTTAATGACAATGAGATGAAACATATAACACATCCTTTGACGGCATCTGACCGTACCAAATGTTCTTGTTTTCACATATTTTGGAAATAATTAGCATTTGAATCGCGTTACATAAGTGTAGCCGGGATTTCTGTCTAGATCTAGGTCGTACACGAAATTCTTTTGTGCCTAATACCGTGAAATATCTACGTATCATCTATATGTAAAGTTATTGTTTTCATTTCAATAGGTCCCGGAGTTGTGAATGTTGCAAGCTATTGAAATTGCTTCATAGAATGGATATCAATTTTGCAATTGTGTTTTACTAATTATTGCATAATTTTTATAAGGGAGTCCATTGAAGCGTGGAGTTATATTAGGAGGCAATTAAAGTGTTGAAGATGAAATATAAATTATTTTGCAAAATACTTAATGGACAAGTCAAGGCTAGATATAAATAATGTATTCAGTTCATTGAATAATATAGGTGTATTAGCTGCCAGTGTCTTATAAACTGAGTATAAACTTCTTTGCTTGATTTTATGATAAAGCATATTTTCGAAAATAAACACTTTATTGATACTACAATACCTTATCTATATCCCTCTCATAATGCCAGCCTCTGGAGATGCTGCAATGAAACCCCGATCGACCAGCAGATCAAGCGCCGGAAATGGAGTTGGATTGGGCATACACTCACTACTATTACTTCTATTTTTTTTTTCATTTAATTGTATTTTTTTTTCGCCCTCTTTTATAATTTTATTGATTTTCCTCTAGTCTATTGTACTCAGTGCTATATTTGTCTACCATTCTTCATCAATTCTCATCTACTCAAAGGTTAACTGGAAGATATCCCTTAAAGGGATAAGTTCGCCTTTGTACTGCTTATCCTGTGCCATATTTATATTTTGTCTTTTGTACAATAAAGAGTTTATACATGTACATACATACATACATACACTCCGAAGGGCTGACGACATACCGAGGCAAGTCCTAGACTGGAATCCCCAAGGAAAGAGGAAACGTTGCCGTCCAAAGCAGACCTGGCGCCGGACTATTATTGCAGATGCGAAGGCGGTTGGGAACACTTGGAGCGAACTTAAGCACGAAGCTCAAGACCGATCCAGATGGCGGCGCACTGTGGACGCCCTCTGCCCCATCTAGGGGACATACGTAGGACAATAAGTCAAGTAAGTCTCTCATAATAGAGTCTGCGTAATTTCAAGGCCCAACCATATCCATAACCCTTGGAGTGGCAGGCCGTCGACTCCCGACCGATTATGTCATTTAAATTTAAAATTTGATTAATTGAAATAAGATCGAAATTACAATAACTCAAAAACGACACATGCCAATTGACGAGTTAAAATGTTGTAGGTAAGGTACGAGAAATAGTCTTCGTGCGTGGTATACTCTTGTCTGATGGAGCGGATTTCCAAAAATAAGTAAACTTAGGCCGACTTGGCTTAAGCTTCCTAAAAGCCATCTTTTAATACAATCAATGATTTAGATACCAATTAGTCATTAATATCTTCATTGGTTTCTATGCCTACCTACTGAAGTAGCAAAGACAGATACACTCGAAATAACATAGGTATCATATATCAAGTCTGACAAAAACCGGCCACACACGCTCACGGCTTCACATTTAGCAATGTAATTAAATCATGCACCAAATATATATCTTCTGCACGACTGCTCTCAAAATTGTTAGTAGGTAACTTAATACAAAACAAATATGTGTTAGATAATCTGGTTTAATCAATGATATAACCAGATAGGTTGTAGGCGATCTAAAATTGAAGCGCTTATCTTGTACAAATTTTACAAGTTCCCTTTAGTCCCGCTTAATGAGAGATGTGCACGTGCTAACCCTACTTATGTGTTTCTGCTGGTGAACAACGAGGGTGCAGAGTGTTAGGGACGCCATCGCGCATGTAACACCTCTGGAGTTGCTGACTGCAGTCAGTAGCCTGCAGGCTGCTTACCATTAGGCGGGCTGTATGCTTGTTTCCTACCGACGTAGTATAAAATGTCTCGTGTTTTTTTAGGGTTCCGTACCCAAAGGGACAAACGGGACCGTCCGTCCGTCCGTCTGTCACTAGGCTGTATCTCATGAACCGTGATACTAACTATCATCCAGTTGAAATTTCTACAGATTATATATTTCTGTTGCCGCTATAACAACAAATACTAAAAACAGAATAAAATATTTTTTTTGTATGGGGGGGCTCTCATACAAAAAACGATTTTTAAATAATGGTACGGAAGCCTTCGTGCGCGAGTCCGACTCGCACTTGGCCGGTTTTTATTTTAATCTGCCGTAGGTACAAGCGACCATATGCTGTAGCTACAACTCCAAACCTGTAGGTAGCTTCTGGTTGATTGAGGTTTCTAAAAACTCTGGTACTCGCGAAGTCCTCACGCAACCCTGAAAAAGGACGAAAAATCCTGACAAAGAACGAAAAATCCTGACAAAGGACAAAAAATCCTGACAAAGAACGAAAAATCCTGACAAAGGACCAAAAATCCTGATTAAGGACGAAAAATCCTGACAAGGCAGGCAAAATCCTGACATAGATATAGGCCATGCTATTTTGAATAGGGTTGCTACATGATTAAACAAAGTGGTAAGTATGTTGTAACCTACGTGGGCAGATCACTATCAAATGGATGATGCCCATTCACTTTGTCCTACGCGCTACTTAACCCATTTTGCTGACAAAGGATGAATGTGTCCGCATTTTCACTTGATAAGATTACTTAGTGCTTTAATTGTTGCGACAGCGTTAATGTTTACAAGCTTACTAAACTGTGTTTTTATAATACAGATGCTAAAAAAGGTAATTTGATTAGCGTGTCGAGGCCTAGGCTCATTTTTAGATAGAACAGGGATGCCTAAGCGGAGCTTCAAGGAAGACTTGTTGCTTGGCGATGGGCGGCAGTGTATAGTGAATGCTTGAGATCTGTGAGGCGATGGATGCTAGGTGCTCAACTGTCCCAATTTAATTTGTTAATGTGCCATTATTGTTTTATAATTGTTAATACTTATAATTATTATTGCTGTTAGTCTAAGTTTCGTGACGCATTGGTTCAACTGTAATGTCATGTAAACATTTGTATCAATAAAAAAAAAAAATGTTATTAATAACTTTTACCGGGACGATCGCTGCCGAACTTCAAATTTCGTAGGTCATCGGCCGTCCTCCGTGACGTCAATAAGATGCGTTGTGATTTGTAATTAGAGATCTGGGCAAAAATTGGGCAATTGTATTGAACCATCATTTTCAAGGTGTCGATTGAAAAAAAAAACCCAGACGAATTGAGAACCTCCTCCTTTTTTGAAGTCGGTAAAAAAGGAAACATAAAACAGGAATCTCTTCCAGTTACCCTTTGAGCAATTCAGAAAGAATTAGAGAACGGTAGACATCAAAATCTACGAAACGGCATAAAAGGAAATATTTAATTTCCTAAAAGATAGTAAACCTATAAGACCTTATAACCTACAATATATAAATGAGATGTGAAATAAAATAAATGTGTATGTAAACAGTCATTATATAGTTAGACATAGACATAGACATAGAATATTTTTATTTAACACCACATTGAAACATGTTTACAGGCAATACTACAAAACATTACAAGCCTTAAAATGAAACTTAATTAGGCACAAATTTATGTTTACATGTAGATATAAAAAACTTTTAAAATTATGATGCTAAAAAGGAGCGAACCTCAGCATGTGTTGCAGCAGGCTTACCTACTACAACGCTGGTTTTCAGGCCGACCCTTCGTACAATACGAATTTACTTGCTGCTTGTCGGAAACTGTATGGCTAAGACTGTTTGTGTAAAAAATAATATAGGTATGCAAATATATGTTTATGTTTATGGATATATTTATAAGATTATACTGTATGATACTTTGACATATGTGATAGTAGGTTTAATGTTTAGGCTAAATAAATACGTTGGGTAATAAAGTATATATTGAGGAGATAAATAACATGAATGTAATAATTTTACTATAAGTAAGTACCGAGATTAACAAAGTTGAACGGCGCATAAGAACGATTTCGACCACTACAGATACGACGGTTTTACTCTAGTACCAGGAGGTAGTTATAATTATAATATATAATACATTCTATACTATATAATACATATCAGTGTCATATCATGGTCCGTCCTAATCAGTGGCCCCTTTCAGGATAATATTATTATACTATACAAAATCGTATGAAAACTAAATCGGGTTTCAGTTTTCTAACCGTTTTGTCTGTTGATTTTTTCGTACATCATGCCCTAATAGTTTGATGATATCTTCCGACGATTTTCCTCATAAATTGTGCATGTAGCCATGCAAATTGATGCATTGTACCGCGTTGTGCTCGATACAGTCATACGACCCAAACGATGTGCGGTTATGAACTATCACAATAACGAAACATTACTAGAGACTAATAAATAATAGAGAATGTAGCGTACGAATGTATCAAAAATCAATTCAATTCAATCCCATGATTTATTCATAAAATTTACATCTTATATGTCACTATATATATTTACAGATTATAAGTATATAATACAATACAATACAATACAATACAAATACTCTTTATTGCACAATTCAATAGAGAAACAATACAAATAATAAATAGATTTTATAATTTTGCCGCAACTAGGGCGTTCCGGATCCGGCCCTGAGCATGGGTTTATATAATTAAACAATTTTGATTTATATAATTTATGCTACATTTCCAATCACTATATCAATCTAATCAATCGATTAAAATCATTTATTTCGATCAAAAGTCCATAATGTGATAGTAACATACTAATACTTAAATCTAAGGTTAGTTCAAACATATGTAACATTGAAACATTTTTTTATGGCTCCTCTACACGATGGCCCAGCGCAGGCCAGTCCAAGGGACGCATTTATGCGTTAGAGGGAGTAAGTGATATTGTTATTTTAATCATACGCATAGCTGCGTCCCTTAGACTGGCTTACGCTGGGCCATCATATAGAGGATCCCTTACAAAATGGGGCATATAGCTGTGTTTCAGCCACGGTGAGTCCCACCGGTCAAAACACAACACAAACAAAATAAAATACACACACAAAAAAAGAAATTTCCATACTTGTCATGGTTATAATTGTCACCATGTCACCATTTGATCTATCGTATCGATACTATGCAAGGTGTAATCAAAAAATAGTGGGGATTCATTGGGACGAATAAAAATGATTCTCTGACATTTTTTTAGCAGATTGTTTTCTGCGAATCGTTGTCGGCGAAACGAGTCGGTGTATTTTTTTTTTTTTCTATTGGGTTATCTAAGTTGGTCAACCCTCCATACATAGGTCAAACATTTTGTCGTCAATTTCTTTTTCTTCTACGTTTGTCCAGTCAGAACTATACCATATATACCGAATATGCCATTAAATGGATCCCCGCTATTTTGTTACACCTACAAACGAGCAGAGCTGCCTGATGGAAACCGTCACCGTCACCCATGGAGCCATAATATGAGCCTGAATACCCGCTTCTTGAAGAACCTCATGTCATAGCGCAAAGGAAATACCTCAGGAGGTAACTCATATACCTAACATTCGATTTTTACGAGAGATGCAGATTCGCACACCGGAGAGGCGTACATATCTATATCATCATCATTTATTCAATAACAATATTACATTGTGTTTGTATTAGAAATGCATGCAAAAAATATATCAAAAATAAATATCTTAACATAAAAGTTAATATTAAAACTGAGTCAAACAAATCGCACCTCCGCAAATAGATAGTCCAAAATATAAAAACAAATAAAAAACATGATTAATAAAAAAGAATGGTCGAGGTCGTTCAAAATGTCAAATGCATGGTATTTTTGGGAATTGCAAGCTTTTTCAAAGTCAAAGTCAAAGTCAAATCTTTATTGCATATCACAAATCACATAAGATGGAACAGAAAGTGTAGAAGTACATGTGACGCCCTGCAAGGGCACAGCAATTTAAGAGGACTAAATCTACTTTAAACAATGAGAAACCAATAATCTTAACATTGCAATTAAATACATGAGTTTTAGCATAAACCATTAGTATTACCATCAATCATTAGTATCCTCTTCAAAGTATTCACTTAGGGAATAATAGCATTTATTTATTAGAAATATTTTTAATAATTTAGTGAATGTAGTAGTCTTTTCCTGATTTTTTATAGAGTTAGGTAACTTATTATATATCTTGATCATCATGTAGTGAGGGCTAGACGTTACAATTTTCATTCTCGAGAAGGGCAATTTAAGTTTATTAAGATTCCTGTTATTTCTTCTAATATCTGTTACTGGGGTATATAGTTCAAAATGTTTTCTTACAAATTTACTGCATTCAAAGATATACATGGAAGTTAAGGTAAGTATTTTAAATTTAATAAAGTATGGCTGGCATGATTCCATTTCCATAAGATTAATGTTGGCAAGAATTCTTATGCATTTCTTTTGAAGAATAAAGATTTTATCGACTTCAGTACTTTGTCCCCACAGGACAAGACCATAAGACATTCTTGAATAGGCAAAAGCGTAATACGCCGTGAGAGCCGTATTGAAGTCGGTGCCGCGTTTGAGATGCTGGAGTGCGTATAGGGTAACAGCACCAGTGGCCAGCCAGGGACCAGTAGTCAGCCTTTTAAGTCGTTTATTGGTCATAAATATCTGGTATATTCGATTAAACAAATCGCGAGTAGTCAAATAGGAGCTCTGATTCCTTATCCGTTAATACGTAACACGGCAGGTGCGGTGAGGTATCGGGGAGAAGAAATATACTCGTTCATAAAGGTGATGTTTGTTGACGAGAGCTAGAATGTCATGTCCGCCATATTTTTTACTGCACGTGGTGTTCTTTTAACGCGTGAGAAAAAATATGTTTTAATATAAAAAGTTACTGTTTTTTGTTAATGATGGGTTTATTGGTTAGTTTATCTATTAAATTGCGTTATATTTAAATAGAAATATCAATATTTAACTTATAAATTGAGGAGGTCGACCACTGGATACCACATTTTTACAAAAAATCCAGTGCCCAGCCTCCCGCGGCTGACCTTTGGGTTCTTAGTTATTTTTTTTATTTTCGATCCAATACGACCGTTAGGACCGTTACATTTACATTTTCAAATTTAGTTAGGCATGTCTCAGTCAATTTAAAGTAAAACCCAGTAGTCAGCCGCATTTGAAATAACGTTTTAATGCGGCTGACCACTGGGTTTCGCGGATCCAGTACTCAGCCATTATCTTCCTTGGTACGTCGCTGCCAAATATTATGAACTTTAACTCATTTAAATAAGGTTTAAAAGTGTATACATACTTTTGTTGAGAAATATTCCAATATCTAATGGGCCCCTGCACGGGTTTAACCAGCATTTAAACCTATTTTAAAAATTATGAATTCTATTAAATAAACAGATTCATTAATAAAAAATAAGAAGATAAATACAGTGTTTATTAGTTTGCAAGAATAATTTTAAGCACCTATAGGCTACAAATTTCGCATGAGAATTGTACTTATAAGAGTATAGGTACCTACCTATACTCTAGCTTCCTACCTAGGAATTATAAATATTATAATATCGTTAACTTTAATACAAATAATAGTGTTTTTTATTTCATTGTTATTAATAGTTTATAAAGGCTGAGTACTGGGTACACAAAGGCTGCTTACTGGATTTTAGAGGCTGACTACTGGAGAAAAGTGCCATTTTTTGTTTAATCTTAATTATAGATATTATAAAGAGGATTGTTATTTTTTGACATACTTTGTTTTAAAGCTATAATAAACAATTGATCTAACCATGTTATGCGTTTATTTATCCGACTAATCCTGTAAAAACGTCGAGAGTACAAACTTTAAAAATGCGTTATAAGGCTGACTACTGGTGCCTTTACCCTATAAAAGAGGAAAGTTGCTTTGAAAGTTTAAGGATATGAGGTTTCCAGTTTTTACCGCGATTTGTCACTCCTTGTTCATAATTGTGGTAAATCTTTTTCCATTTTTGATTTATCATGGTAAACATTAGAAATAGTTCAATAAATGTTAGTTGTTTTAGAAAAGTGCCAACTAAAATATATGCAAATTTAAACAGGTCGAAAAAAAAGGCAAATTTAGACGTTAAAAATAAAATACCTTTGTGTATATTAGAAATTAATGATTAAAAAAAAAGTACAGCAGAATTTTGAGATATGTTTTTCTAGATCTACATCTACAGTGGCGCCAACTGGTGACCACAAAAACGGTAACCGTATTACCGAGTTTGGAACATTTCTATCTGCGTGTAGTATTTTGTATGGCTGTCGACAGTGTTTATTATTAATTCATCTTTGGTGTTTCAATACGCTATAAAACGTGTCGGTTACGTAACGTGACGTGTTCGTGATGACAGATGCAAGATGGATGCAGTCAACGGAAAATCTGCATTCATGTCTAAGCTAAGACATATGGACACAATCTATGTTTTTTCAAAAAGCACCTGACATGAAAACAACAAATAAATAGATTGTTAACCAAGGGATGAAAGGTAATCATTTCTGTCGAGATAGTGTGGCAATAAACCGAAGTTGAAATGATGCCTTTCACCTGAGTTAAATACTCTACTTTTCATTTCGAATACGAGGAAAGTAAAATACATCTGTTTTTTTAAAACATGACTAAGTATATTTTTATAGCATTTCTTGAGGGTACTTTCAATTAACCATTTAGGTAAAAGTATCGTTATTTATGGAATCAGGAATTTCAGAATGGAAATTTTGATAACAAATCCATTTATAATCAAATTTCAATTGCCTATCGTAAAAAAATTAAATAAATCGTACTTGGAAAGTAATATGCTCTATTGCCGAAACATATTACTTTCTACACACTTTTTAGAACAACAATGACCCTCTTTCATAGCATTAGAAATGTATTTTTTTTGTAATTTAATGTTTTTAATAACCTTTATATTTATTATTTTAATTTATCTTAAAATGACGTTTGAACAAATGTGACCTTTGACATTCGGGTCATAAAGATGAATCGATTGACATCTTTGTCATCAAAATTAGCTTAGTAGTTTTGACAACATTCAAGTTTTCAATTCAAGTTTGACGGTGAGATATTGCGTTTACGTGCATACAATAAAAAAAAATACATACAATAGTTACGTACAATCAATTTTTAATAATAAGTATGTAGGTATGTAAGGAAACGAATGGTAGGTACCATTTATTTCGTTATAGAAGTTAAAAAAAAAACTTAAAACTGAAATTTTTTGTGATATTGTATTTTTATAACATTTCAGTATATTTATTGTGATCAATTGCTGTTTTCCACGGTCTACCTATTTAAGTAGATTTTGTTATAAAAATCACAGTCACTTTTCTACGCAGACAAGGTCGCCGGCAGTTAGCTAATACTTATGTATGTATGCCACTTTATTGCACATAAACAGGTTAACATAAAATACAAAACAAAACAAAAAAATGTTATGTATAAAGGCTAACTTATCCCTAAAAGGGATCCCTTCCAGCACTTAATAAATAAATACTTAATAAATAGGTTAGGGTGCGTAGCCAAAGTGCCAATCGTTCAACGCTCCGTAGCGAACGAAACGCATCTGTCACTATTGCACTAATATCGAAGACTAGAAACTGTGCTGTGGGACTTAGTTTTATTAATTTAAATATTATAGTTAATTTGTGTAATAATGTCCTATAATATTTATTTATTTATCGAAGACTGATAGAGAGAGATGACTAGGCTACGAAGCGTTAATGATTGGCACGTTGGCTAAGCACCCAGTCAAATCAGACATCGGTAATATATCAGTCACATGTAATGCCCATTTCTCCGCATCGCTATAACCTGCGGTTTGAAAGTCACATGACATCATCGTAAACACGGCATTTGATGTCCTATCACATTTAAGGTTCAGTTCGGATTCAGACCACACCAGCGTGACTGCTGCAATATTGCAGGCTGCAGCGTGATATTGCTGCCGACTGCTTTGATGTCGCAAATGGCAGAAATCCGGGCAGTAATATAGGTTTTGACATTTACGGCAGCAATGCAAGAACAAAATAGTTATTTACGATACAAGTACGAAAAATAGGAAATGTGCAACAAGTGGCGGTAAATTAAAACACAACCGAAGGGTTCGGTGATCGAAATGAGTTGCGAATTACCTATTCGTATCGTACAAAATTTTACAGTACATATGGCCCTTTAAATGTTAGACATAGTCACGTAATGTGCTAATTATCGCACTAATGTGGTAAAGTAGCACATATGTACTTTAAAGGTAATTTTATCGAGACATTTGTATTAAATTTGACATTTCCTGAAGTAATGCAGTCGGCAGCATTACTGAAACAGTACGCGATATTACTGCCGAAAATATTAAAATCCGTGCAGGAACATCGATTTTGCCATTTGTGGCAGTAACGCAGTCAGCAATATAAATAATAATAAATAAATATTATAGGACATTGTTACATAAATTGAAGTCCCACAGTAAAAGCTTAATAAGGCTTGTGTTGTGGGGAGGGCAACGATATATATAATATATAATAAATATATATACTTAAATACATAGAAAACACCCATGACCCAGGAACAAATATCTGTGCTCATCACACAAATAAATGCCCTTACCAGGATTTGAACTTGGGACCGTCGGCTACATAGGCAGGGTTACCCACGAGGCCAGACCGGTCGTCATACGTGGGCAATAATGTCGCGCCGCATTACTGCATCATTAACGCTGGTGCAGCCTGAATCGGAACGGTACCTTAAACGCGGTATTTGCTGTCCTATCACATTTATTGAACATAAAATATACTGAACAGAGAATTATCTCTGGTTTACGTTGCTTTCTAAAGAAGAGGAAAAGCTAGTCTAGCACTGTGATGTCATTGGTAGATTTATGATTTCTTTTATTGAAATTAATTTCTCTTTTTATGCCATTTTTTGCCACTTTTGTGTTATTTCTAGTTAGGATCGCGACCTCTTTTCATCCTTATAGGAGAAAAAACGGTCCCAAAATTTTCATAAATTTTTCAATCTTTCCTTTTTGTTACAGCCATACACACTAGGAAACACTAGGTTACACAATAGGAAAAAACTTTGGGACATTTTTCTATCCTATTAGGATCGAGAGAGCTCGTAATTTTGACGACCGGTCTGGCCTAGTGGGTAGTCTGTCTATGAAGCCGATGGTCCCGGGTTCGAATCATCAGCAGTCAGAACATACTCGTATTTGGAAGATAAAAATACAACCTGAAAAAAGTTAAAAAATGTGTCTGTTTCATACATTTTGGATGTCTGACCTTTGACATTCTTTTCTCGCGATTTCGGGATTGGAACCATAGTAAAAGTTACTCAGTATGACCTATATATTCACCCCGTAAATTATTGCATGTGACTAAATAAACAGCCTGTATAATAATATCCCAGGGCCAAATAGAATCTAATCAGGCTTCAGTAATGAGGTAGAGTCAGACCAAGCTAAGTTGGCAGCGATTTTGACAGCCCAGGCAGTGTAAGTGTTAAAACGTCATCATTCGTCATCGGAAGATCAGCGCTGGAAGCCACCAGCAACATGCTGAGATGAGGCCATTTCGTGGCACTTTATAAATAAATAAATCTGTGCCCCTAGTGAAAAGGGGTACAAGTCGAAAAATGCTACTTTACAGGAGAGCAAAATAACCGTTGGAGAATAAATTAGAGCTTACTGTGTCGTAATGGTAAAAAATACTAAATAACTTTAAATGCAGTTTAAGCAAATAAAATACTCGCTTTCATGTTGTATTATTAGTTTTTGTATAAATATAACGGTTTAAAAAAAAATTGACATGTATCCATTGCGATCAATGCATTTCAAAAGTATAAATTAACATGTACCTCTTTTCACATATTTCTTGAATTGGTGAATAAAAATATACATTTCAATATTTATGAAATAACTTTTTACGTGGCAATCTTTTAAATAAACTTCCCAAGATTACTTTAAATGTCTGGTTTATGCCTTTTGTTTCGCATGTCTAATTCTTGACTAATTATGAAAATACTGACTTTTACCTTTTTGTACAGAATATCACTCAAGTGTAAACGGATGTAAATAGATTTGTACTGATGCTTTTTGAAAGTTGTATCGAATTTTCACGCAAAATTATGAAAAAAAAGTCGTGTTTTTTTATAAGTTTTATTAAGAAAATACAAAAATACTTACTCCAGCAGTCTACAGAAAACGAAACAATATAATACTCAAAGACATATGTAACAAATCAATTGAGCATTCTTTAATGGGTTTTATTTTTTTCCGTCTCTATAAGTGCATGATCTACATCACACTCCATATGACTATATCCAGGTACAAAAAAAAGATACATGACATCTTCTCGCGATACGTAACCATCCTAGCCTGCAAACAATAACCCACAACTTTTTTGTACCTGGACATACCATACCATATAACAGTTTTTGTTTTGGCCATAACAAGAGTCCGAGTAAAATATTATGTTTTACACCATCAGGAACATGATTAAGAATGAAATTGTTAACTTAAGATGCAATTTCATTGCCTCCCCTACCAGCTACACCTTCATGCCACATAAAGCAATACGAGTATGATTTATTAGTGATGCAATTCCTTATGGTTAGGTTAAATATCCATAGTTGGCGTTTATAAAATACAGCTCCTGACTTTAAGTACGGCGTCGGTTTTGAAATTCTGGAAAATATTTAAGGATATTTTTATCATTTATCATTCAAAATTTAGTACGTTCACACATTATTATTTTTTTATATTTCTGTAACCACTTTTCATTACATTTAGGTGAAGGACAACATTTATTGTAATGTATTTATTAAAAATATTTTAAATACATGGATTTTGGCGCCATTTAGATTTTTATATTATCCAACATATTGTTTTTTTACCACCTTATCAATTCTACAACTATGACATGACTAACTCCTCATTTATTAAAATATGTAGGCTGTAAGGTGTAAGGTGCATTCAAGTTATTCTGTAAAAAAACACTAAAATAGTGGAGGATAATTCCGAATAGGATATTGCAACAGAATATGAGTGATTTTTTTATGATTTTCGGGATCAACCAATTTCTGAAATTACTCGAATACACCTTACCAAACAATTAGACAACCATAATACGTAGTAGATACTAAAACCATTTTTAAAGTGCAGGCCTTAGCACCTGAGCCCAAATCGAATGTAGGTATTTTTTTATAGACGCAATGAGCACAAACACACGGTAAAAGTACGTACGGCCTTTTGTTGTGTACCTCGGCGTACAGTGCATTTAAGCCTCGGACGGGACGCAAGCGGACAAACGTACATACATTCGACCGACAACCATAATATTTTGATATTGCACAGTAGCGAGTGAAGCACAAAGTCGTATAAGTCATTATAGGTACCTATTTATTGTTAAAACTAATACAAAATGGCTTTATAGGACCCTGTCTATAGCTAAGTAAGGTAACTACATACAAACATTAAATTTCATTCCATAATCATAGAAATCAATCGTACACAGTTTTTATTATTAAACGTTACCAACTTAATTTAAGTCTAAACTTGCTTGGTGTAAAAGGGTAGATGTAAATCTAAATCCTAAAATGTTACGGTATTATTGCCAGAAGAAACTTTAAAAAATACGTGAAAAGGGATATAGCTCACGCGTATAAAATGTCGCCTCTGTGGCTCGCAAGCGGCGTAAGCACGTCCTCCTCTCATCACTGCGCACAGGCGACAGCGCGGCCCGTGGGCGTGCGCGGGGGCATCGCGCTTAAATTTGTATCGTTTTTACACGTAAATTTTACTGACTTAAGACGGTATAAGTCAACTTGTACAAACGGTTTTTAAAATTAAGTCGTAAATATGGATTTAAGTCAACTTGTTCTATTATTAATATCACTTTTTTAGTGTAAACTAATTTAAGTAGACTTCGATCCTGTGCCATCGAGAATTCTCAAAAGAGATAAAAATAGGTATAGCATTACACACAAAAAAAAAAACAAACTCGTGAAACATATCGACACTCATACCTTTCGTCACAAAATAATTATATGCTTTTTTTGTTAACAATAATATATGTTAACATATACCCGCCATACTGTGTTAATTTGGGTCAGTTATATCATTTTGCACGTTCGTAACTTTGTTAATCGTTGGGATAACTAAGATCCATTTACACCAACAGACGCGTTTTATTTTTTTAAACATTTTGGTATATATAACTCAATTTAGCCAAAATCGGACTTGTACCCCTTTTCACTAGGGGCACAGAAATATTATAGGACATTATTACACAAATTGACTAAGTCCCACAGTAAGCTCAATAAGGCTTGTGTTGAGGGTACTTAGACAACGATATATATAATATATAAATATTTTATAAATACTTAAATACATAGAAAACACCCATGACTCAGGAACAAATATCCATGCTCATCACACGACTAAATGCCCTTACCAGGATTTGAACCCGGGACCATCAGCTTCATAGGCAGGGTCACTACCCACGAGGCCAGACCGGTCGTCATTCACTTTATACTTCCTTTGTTTTTGTTATATCATGTAATTTAATGTGTCTTGTTTGTGTTTACGAATAAAAATTATTCTATTTAACAGAAGTTTGACGTTTAAAATAACACTTGCACCGTCTGTGCTATCAAAATGAACGCCAACTTATCTTGGCCTGATTCTAAACACGAAGAGGAAAGCACTTAAAACTAAAAACATATATCAACCAATAATAATACAAAAATCAACTTTCAAGAGCTCACGGCCCACAGCTTTTAGACCTAGATGGAAACATTTAATTTCGTCTCTCTAATTTATATTTCATTTCATAAGTATCTGGATGGCCTTCAACATTGGCATTTTAGTTATAGCTTCACACAATAAATAACGTTAGATTTGCCGATTATGTGACGACCTGTCGACTTTGAGATAAGATCATATTGAAGTGTTATTTTTTAAGAGTGTTTATCATCTTTTAGACTCTGGTCTAGAATGGGAAAACAAACCACCTTGTTTAATAATAAACAGAAATAAAATAGTAAATTGGGCTGTTATTACCTCTCCAAATCTCCACTCAAATCATCTACCTCAAAAAGTAAATATCAACATTAATGTCTTATCATTTATGAAAGGTATACGATGGACAATCGTTAGCGAGTTGCAGAAATAAAAAGCGACATCTACCGGGAAATTGAGTAAACTGCTAAGCGTTTTATACAGGAGGCTAACGCAAAACGCCATTTTTATATTGAATTATTAGTATTATTACACGTTTTAATCAAGGGCAAATGCCAAGAAAATATACACTGAAGAACTAGATTATACTTTGCAAGGGTAGACTCCATCACCAATCAAAACCATAGAGGGTTTAAATTGGCTTGGTAAAAAAACTCGGTCTCTTGAGAATGTCGAAATATAATTTGTCCCTATTGAGGTACGGAACCCTAAAACAAGAAAACATGACTAATTATCATTTATGTTCAGTTATGTATCGTTACCCTGCATAGCATAGAGTTTTAATTTGATACAAAGTTAAGAGAATTTAGGTTAACAACCTTACTAAGTTAGTTTAAATTTGCGAGTTTTAACTGTAGGAATAACTGGAATAAGTTGGTGGTAATGGAACAACGTGGGTGGTAATTGAGGGAAGACGTGCAAGAATTAACCATTCTCAGCTAGCCAGGGGCCCATTTTTCGAACGGTATTAATGACTAATATTATTAGTCCACGAACTGTCAAATCGTATGGGTTTCCATGACAACACACTAATAATATTAGTCTAATATGGTTCGAGAAATGGGCCCATGTCGAGTCGTATGGTAACACACTAATAATATTAGACTTCGAGAAATGGGTCCCAGGCAATGATATTGGTTGATTTCCGCACGTTTACTCTCATCTTCACTTATTAGTGGGAAGGCAGCCTAATCCACCCACCTAGCTTTGTATCTAGGAATAATATGTAATATTATTTTGGACATGCCTGTATAAAGAGAGTGAATCATAATTTGATTACCACATCAACTTTATTTTAGTACATGCTATGATGACGAAAACTAAAAAGATCTCGGGTATTTCATTTTCCATTTACCTATATAAGCGTAACTTGCTTGCAAAAGCTGCATTTGATCGATAAATACCTAGTTTACTATATTAAAATGTCTGCTAGCCATATACTTAAATATTATTAATATGAATGAAGATTTATAAATCAGTATAACATTGACCGGATCTTCACAACAACCGGCCAATTTATCAAACGGTATTAGTCTAATATTATTAGTGTGTTGTCATGGTAACCCATACGACTTGACAGTTCGTGAACTAATATTATTAGTCTAATAGCGTTCGAGAAATGGACCCCACTCGTTCACTGCGTTCCGTATTCAATGATATCATTGCCATTGATATTTTACTCATTGCCTCCTATATAGGAGGCATACAAGCAGACGAATTGTCTGATAGTAAGGAATTACCATCGCCCATGGACACCTGTATTACCAGACGGTTTGCAAGTGCGTCGCCGGCGTTTAAGATGGGAGTACGCCCTTTTCTTGAAGGTTTGAAGTCCGGAAACACCGCGGGCGACAGTTCATGTGAGCATCATCGGTAATTTTTGGGACATTGGTCCGACTGTATCCAAAAAGTGCAATAAATAATGAAAATTGCGTTAATGAAGTAATTTAAATACGCACAATATCAATAAATGATGCAAAACGCAAATATGAAGTCGATCGGAACGTTACATAACCAGAACTACTGACCAGGATTCCTACTTTAATTGACCAATTGTAAACCGTATTACAAGTAAATAAGGTTCATTGACAGTTAGTTTAATGTGTTACTGTCAGTACTGTATTAGCCGCAAACTAGAGGACTGGGGTAATAATTCTATCTCTCTCGCTCTACCTACGATCACGTAAGCGTGAATGAGAAGTTCTACGACCGCGGTCGTCAGTTTGGTTTGTGGATAGTATACCGGCAAAAGCTAACCGATTGTAAACCTTATATCGTTGATATAAGGTTTATGAATTGTCAGTTATTATTGACGACGATAGTGTGGAACTGATGACCGTTGGAGCGTATAATGTGACCCTTTTCACGTAAACGCCCGTGTACGGTGCGAAGCTGTTTATTATTTTCAATTAATGAAATCAGTAGGTACTTGTAAGTAGGGTAAATAGACTTATGAAGAACATTAAAAGTGTTTGGTATTTGTTGCAATATTTGTGCCATTGTTACAGCTTACAATTATAATAATTGAAAGGCAAGAAACTTGCTTGATCTTGTTGTTTGTTGTATTTGACTGCTGTGAAGCAACTTAATTTTAATCTACAGGAAACAACCCTTTTGATAAACTGAGGTATTTACACTTTATTCAATCGTATGGCGTAACAATGTAGTTAATATTATAACTATAAGCAGAAAGTATTAATTATAAGTCGACATCAAAGCCACGAAATCAGCCGATCGCATTTGTTGTCAGATTAGGTAGTATGAAAGTCCTCCGGGTTGCCTTCATAGGCGTCGCCTAGGGGGGGCAGTATAAGTAACTAAATGTATGACCCTCCCCCCACCCTAGGCCATAAACTGGCGACGCCCTTGGTTGCCTTGGTAACGTCTCTTGGGCATCGCTCAACCGGTGAAACAATAAGTCAAATGGCGTTCTAAAAGTTTTAATTATGTGCCGAAAGATGGCAGTAAATTTACGTCGCTTTTTTGACAATACACCTTTATTTCAAATTCTCTATGGCTTATTAGACGTTCATAAGCGCATTGTAATATGCCTACTTGAAAAATAAACTATCTTTATCTTTAATAAAGATATTTACAATGTTGAATAGGAGCTTTTATTACGGCTAAAATGCTTCTAATCTTCTAAAATAATACGTTTTGACATTAGGAATTCACTTTAAATAGGCGTGTTACTCCGATAGTTACGCAACGTGCTAAATGTTAATGGCATCGCACATCATAATAATTAAATGGATATCGCATTAGTACTTCTGCAAAATAATGGCAAAACAGTGATAAAACCGCAGTTTCTTGATCTCTCAAATGTCAATATTGGGCAATAGAAATAAATGAATTTGTTTCGACATAGGAGCTAAGATTTATTAGTGTTATACGGCCCGATTCAAAGAATGGTCTAAGATATCAATAAGAAAAGATAACGATTTATTTAAGAATAACATGGGGAAATCTCGTAAAAGTTGCCTTGTGAGGCTTATATGTATCTACATACATTCATCTACCAAAACACAGCTAAGGGGTTGGGAAAACACAATATTGTGAAGGTTGGAAACCTTCACAGTCTCATCATAGATATGCAATGATTATTTGAATTCAGAACTATCGCCCTGCTGACGGAATAAAGATCTGCAGGCGATTTCATTCTAAAAGTTGCAAGCATCTGTGTTAGTCGACATTATTGTATTTCGTTTATGAAGAAAAAATATATAATAATATTAGAATCTACCTGGAGCGTTTACATTCCCCACCTCAGCTAGACCGTATCTCTTTTACAGTATATCTGGTACATCACTCAAGCAACTGTGATCTTTCTAATGGTAAAAAATAAACTAAAGCTCACATAACTGTCGGGCCACGAAACACGCGGCCTCGCACTAGAAAGGAGACGGTCATCCTCAACCAATCGGAACAAGGACTTTCCGTGTGAATCTCTGATATAGGTATGCATGCAACCTCAGACCATTTATGTAGATGCAATAGATGCTTGAACCGTAAAGTTTACTGGTATTTTTTTTTAAACTAATCGTCGTGCTGGATAAAAGAGATGTGAATAGCTGTTACCTATGATTATCGACATATTTATAAATATCAAATATCAAACATTTATTCAGCAAATAGGCCACAGGGACACTTTTACATGTAAAATTTTTACAAACAAAAAAATAACAAAATACAATTACAAATATGGACTCAGTGAAATAATATATACTTTATTAGAGATGTATACAGTCTTTAAATGTCGAATTACACAGAAAAAAACTACGATAAAAAAATACAACCGACAAATACTAAAATTCCTTAGAGATGTTTAAGTCTCTAAGTGTTACCGATAAAAAATAATTAAAACAAGAAACATTAAATTATCCTTAGAGATGTAAAGGGTCTCCATGACTTGAATTCTTATGTAAATAATTAAAAGACAGGAAATTAAATCAGACAAACAGACAAGAAGCGAATGAAGTATCTCACTTTATGTTATATCCATCAACCATGATTGTAATTTATATTTATAAGTATGAAAGATCTGTGGTGGACAAAAAATAGGTATGCTTAAAATAAATAAAATGTTTTAGTGCCGAATTTTCAAATACCATTTAACTCGTGATAACTATAATGAGAATGAAATCCTACCAGTCTGCTTAACTGGGGACTAAACAAACATTATTATCTTGAAGTGTTGTTCCCATTTACTTGCGGCCTTCCCTGTTCTTCTCTTCCATTCTGCACGATTGAGTGCAAGGTCAACGTCTATATTGAGATCTTTCAGGTCTTGCTGAACCGTCGTCAGCCAGGTGGCAGGCCGTCTTCCACTTTCTCGCTTCGTCGTTGGAATATTGAGCGCTACCTTAACCATGTAGTCTTCTGGACGTCTCTGTACATGATCGTACCACCTCAGACGTTTTTCCGTCAGCTTTTCTGTTATTGGAGCTACTTTGAAACTACCCAATGTATATCCAATACACGTTTCTTATCTTTTCCATGATGGTGACACCCGCTGACCAGCGTAACATGCTCATCCCTGTGGTGTGGTGTGGTGGTGTGGGGGACTAAACAAACACTAGCTTCTTTTGAGCGTCGGCCTTTAGACAACGCTATGGAAAATGGCGTCGCTGCGCAGCCCGGTTGCGCCAACGTTGCGTCGAGCAACAGCCGCAGTGTTGACTAGACGCCAATGCTCGGAAGACGCTAGTGTGGGGTGGCCCTGAACCAACTTAATGTCTAATGAGAAACAGACGATAAAATAAACAGATGTTTAGGAAACGCTATGTTTCATTTCAAGGCAAGCGTTATTTCCACCATTTCGTACATCACCTCTGTTCTGTGCAATTTAAATGCACAAAAAGGCACGGACTATTCGTCACACAGCCACAAATACTAACCAAAATAGCTGAAATTGGCTACTATTTTACACTAATCGCCAAATTAGCTGGACCATCGATAATGGCACCGTAATTGTTATTAATCAATCTACTTTCTGCCCATTGTCCCAGTCGAAGGTTAAAACGATTTCACCAGCGGAAGTGTTTTTTATCAATTTTCCCGATGGAGTTATAGCAAAAAGTTAAAACTAATTTCATTGACATTATTCATTGTTTCTTATACTAAATAATAGTGTAGGATACAAGATACAAGCAAGCTTAATAAATTCTGGACTAACTTTAACTACTTAAACAACAAGTACAACCATAATATTGACTTCTTTTAAATATAAAACCTTCTAGTTTTTTTTTATAGGACATTATTACACTAATGGACTAAGCCCTACAGTAAGCACAATAAAGGTTGTGTTGTGGGTACTTAGACGACTATATTTTTATCTTTGTGCAAAAAAGTAATAAATAAATAAATAGTTTCGATGCTACGATTGGACATTTGTAACATTAGAACAAAAACATAGAATATAGAATGCTGAAATCATAGCCAAAAAGCGGGTTTGACGTTGAAAAAGTGCGAGGATAAGTAAAACTTACTAGTCGAAGTTGAGAAAACTATGATGGGATACCTCAAAGAGTAGTATAAAATGGGATACCTAAAATATCGATAACACTTGAATCGATATATAATTAATCACTAGCACTGGTACATTTGGGGTCGAAAAGTGCTCGAGTGGAGACCACGGACTAGCAAGCGCAGCGTAGGACGACCAACCACAAGATGGACAGACGACCTTATTAAGGTCGCCGGAAGACGCTGGATGTGGGTCGCTTCCAACCGGTACATGTGGAGGTTCAAGGGGGCCTATGTTCAGCAGTGGACGTCTTATGACTGAGATGATGATGATGACTGGTACATTTTTGCTTCCGAAAAATCGGGCTATGCTCACAGTCCAAAAAAGTAAAAATAAAACAATAGTTAGGTAATCATTTACAAAAATTATGACCCTTATAACTCATCAATCAAAACAAAACAATGAAGTTACAATCACGAATAATCGATTCACGAAGCATTATCTCCTGTCAACATTGCATCAAGTGTAACACCTTATAGTGCATTATACAGATAATATAAAGCCATCTAAAGATCAAGGCCACCAAACTGGACTAGACTGGAGACCTTAAAAGAAAAAAAATACAAAATTACCGAAGGTAGACACTTGAGGAACAAAGGAAATAAAAAAATATATAAAATGTTTGACGGCCTTGTGAGTGACAGTTAAAAAATCATACGTTATGTAAAATTGTAAACAATAACAATGTATCGTGTATTGATTTAAACCAACACGATTTTCGTTCATAGTTTTAAAACGAATACGGGACTTAATCGCAGGTGGTGGTGGTGGTGAGTCTGCCTGTGACCACGAGCGTAACGTCACGTTCGAAACGTCAGGCCATATAATAAACGTATGTTTACGCGATTAAGTCCCGTATTCGTTTTAAAACTATGAATGTATCGTGTGCCGGTGTTTTGAAAGGACAGGAGACCTGGAGGGCTAATATCGGCTCTTTATCATTTGTCACCATGCCTGTCACGTTCTAACAAGTACCGAAGCGCGAAAGTGACGGGCACAGTGACAAGTGATTTTTTTATTTTTATTTATATACGTGTACCTAAGACCTGTGTGTGTGTGTGTGTGTGTGTGTGTGTGTGTGTGTGTGTGTGTGTGTGTGTGTTCAAGCGGTGGTAGCCGAGTGGATATGACGTCCGACTTTCAATCCGGAGGTCGCGGGTTCAAATCCTGGCTCGTACCAATTTTTCAGAACTTATGTACGAAATGTCATTTGATATTTACCACTAGCTTTTCGGTGAAGGAAAACATCGTGAGGAAACCTGCACAGGCATACATCTGTGAAGAAATTCAAAGGTGTATGTGAAGTCCCCAATCCGCATTGGGCTAGCGTGGGGAATATAGCCCGAGCCCTCTCGCGCATGAGAGGAGGCCTGTGCCCAGCAGTGGGACGTATATAGGCTGAATTATTTATTATTATATTACGTGTACCTATGATTTGTGTAGGACATTAAATTAATGTTTTTAAAAACTAGAATAAGCGTTGTGTCGCAAATGTTGCTGAAGTCATCTGTCAAGATGTACATAAAGCTGACTTTATGTGGGAAAAAAAAATTTAAACAGTTGAAAAGTGTCGAGAACAGGCATCGCATCTAACCGATTTTTTTTTGGTAATTTTAAGACCATTTCTTTAATTCTATTTTATTCTATTGCACTTATTATGCAAGCACGTGTTACAACTTTCTAACACCCTTTGTTACTACAATTATCTTCGATTTTATTTCAAGAATCTTTGTTGCTGTTATTTCCTGGTTCACAGGACAGAACAACAACTAAAAAATTTACCCATTAATTAATCCAAATATATAAAAAAACAAATCGTTTATTTACCAAACCTTTTATACAAAGTGACATAACATATTTAACTTAACATAAATTAGATTTTACAATTAAGCTAATATCCATCGGTCCCAAACTAGGCTCAGCCTGTATCGCGGGAACCGGGAAAATAGATTTTACTGAGAGAGTTTAACTAAACTGAATATGATGGCCGTTTTTAGAATGAGAAATCTCAAATATACAATTACAAAAAGTGCATGCAGAAAAAACACAAACATAAAATACAATCAAAAATAAAACCCACAGGAAGAACACGCGTAAGTGGACTAATTTATATTTAAGGCGTGGAGTGTGTGTGTGTGTGTGTGTGTGTGTGTGTGTGTGAATATGTATATGTGTGTGTGTGAATGCGCATTTGGTGCATGCTGAATCGGATAAGGACGGGAGTTGGAAACTGTGCCTATCTATGGCACAAATGGAACTGGTGCGAATCACCAGTATGCCGGTGTGGAGCACCCGAGCAGACCGTACACCACACGGTATTTGACTGTCCTCTAACCAAATACCATGAGCAAGTACAGGATTTTACCACCTTAAAACTAAAGAAGCGGTACAGTACTTAAAAACTGTAAATCTTTGAAGTAGAGTAACAGAAAGCCATATGAAAAAAAAATGTGTATATGTGGGTGTGTGTGTGTGTATACGCTACTTAAGTGTGAATGATGTCTTCTGTCTGATCGTAAGATTGAGAAAGAAGCCATTTGTTAGTTTTCGATTTTAAGATAGGGCAGGAGAAGTCGTCGAAGTTACAAAATATTAATGCCAATTTCAAGCTTACATGAATATGCACCGGCGTATGCGAATTTACAAATAGGTAGGTATATTGCACAACTGATGTATTATCGCTGGTCTTAGGTATATCAGACACATGAAAGATCGCATGTTCCATTTGCAGTACACTTTAGCACAAACACAATAACTTATAATTCTTACACCAATAAACTCCAATAACTGCACAAAAACTATTTATTTTTCACCGCTGCCACCATGTAGTAAATCAAACACCGAGCTCAGATGACAACTGGTTTATTAAAATAATAACGGGTAGATATACCTTGTTATAGAACTACCTACAACAACTATTAATATTCATATTATAATAGACCAAGTCTCAATTAAATCAGCTGTATCAGCAATGTATCAGCTGACATTTCCATGCGTTGAATCTACAATGGCATTTATAGTTGAATGTCCGAACACCTTTATCTTAACGTGTTACACGAAACTGGCCCATATATCTTTGATATAAGACCGCTTGGGTATATGTACGAACAATACATGTCTATTCGTTACAAAGTGGACGAATGACATTTAGTTTTTCGACCGAGGATAGCTAGCTTTTGGTCATCGATGTATCATTGCATTTGACATTTAGAAAAGATTTATTGTAATACATTTAAAAAACTTACTGTCTCTATATCGTAATCTCGTGATTCGTAAGAGGTGCAAGCACGTAATCTTTTGGAGTTGGTCAAAAATGTCTAGACTTTCCAGTATTGCTTTCCTATACTCGAGAAGGATGTGAGGAGCAGGGATCGGAAACCGGTATTTTTTGTATGGGAACGAAAACGGTATTTTTTCGTTCTTTGTTTATTATTTTATTCCTAATCGGGCAATCTAATAATACGAAGTCGTTATTTAAAAACACAACTGAGTCCTACATTTTGAGTATAAAATATACCGAAATATATGGTTATTTCGATGTTTTTGCAAAAAACCGGTTCCGATCCCTGGTGAGGAGATACGCCGTGACCGAGTATTCTAGAGGCTGGCGTCCACTAGGCTCGCACTGCGCCTTCTACACATTGACTATGAAACTGCGTCTATTGACGAAGAGCCGCGGCGCAACGAATCGAATTGACCATTCATAGTAATGTATGGAGGCGAATTATTGCGATTCGATTCCATTCGCCTCGGCGAGCCTAGTGGACGCCAGCCTTAGATGCCGCGTAGCCAACATGCAAATCGCTTACGCTCCGTAGCGCACGAACAAACGCACCTGTCACTCGCACTAATATGAAAGAAACACAAAACGTTTTCGTTGACGTTTTTTCCGTCACTTTTTCATAAGTATATATGATTGATTTCAGTTTTTTTTTGTAGAGGAGGCAAACGAGCAGACGGATCACCTGATGGTAAGCGATTACCGCCGCCCATGGACACCTGCAACACCAGAGAGGTTGCAAGTGCGTTTATACTCGTAATTTTAAAAATCTACTTGTTTAAATAGGTACTTATTTTATTTCTATATTTTATATATCGCGGAAGCGCTGGTGGCCTAGCGGTAAGAGCATGTGACTTTCAATCCGGAGGTCGCGAGTTCAAACCCCGGCTCGTACGAATGAGTTTTTCGGAGCTTATGTAAGAAATATTTACCATTTGATATTTACCAGTCGCTTTTCGGTGAAGGAAAACATCGTGAGGAAACCGGACTAATCCCAACAAGGCCTAGTTTACCCTCTGGGTTTGAAGGACAGATGGCAGTCGCTTTCGTAAAAACTGGTGCCTACGCCAAATCTTGGGGTTAGTTGTCAAGCGGACCCCAGGCTCCCATGAGCCGTGGCAAAATGCCGGGACAACGCGAGGAAGAAGAAGATCTATATTTTATATATGTAGATATAGATGGGGTTTATCTAAGTACACCAATCATTTGTTGCATGTATAGCATAAAATTTTAGAAATGCAGATAAAATAATGTTGATATATAAAATAACGTGCCCCTTAGTTTGACATCCAAAACAGATGGTGCTGACCTGCGCTATATGTTTCGCGGTCACTGAATTGTCAAACGTCAACTTTTGACAGTCAGAGCTCCCGCAATATGTATGGAGCTGTACAGCGCGATCTCGTTTGCCTGTCAAATTCTAAACACGAAATTTGACTTAGATTTTACGCATCTTACTCAATCAATGAATCTTTGTATATACTCACAGGCGGGTTATCACAATCTTACTGGCCAATTCCAGTTTTAGTTATTAGATCTCATTCCAATATGATACTGATCTCTCAGTCTCGAAAGTGACATTCCGGTTGAAGATCTAATAA
Organism: Cydia pomonella; assembly: GCF_033807575.1. Classification (NCBI taxonomy): domain Eukaryota; kingdom Metazoa; phylum Arthropoda; class Insecta; order Lepidoptera; family Tortricidae; genus Cydia; species Cydia pomonella. Next base: position 25,876,010 of record NC_084706.1, on the reverse strand, counting down.
CTTAAACTACTAACTTCAACTAGAATTGGCCTGGTAATTACGAAACAACATTTTTATTTACCATCTCTCTAATACTGTGTAACCTGTATAACACAAATGTTATGTCCGTTTGATCAACAACAAAAGAGGAAACAGAAATACGTGTGGCGTTTAATATTCTTGTGTCAATATTATCTAATGTCCGTATTTGCCAACTCTCTAGTCTAGTAACAAGTTCCTAAAATTAGGTGGGTACAGTCAGTATAACTAGAATTCAGAAATCATTTATTGCGAGCAATGGTACATAGTATACATATAACTATTCGCGGGGAGACTGAGACTACACGTCAAAAGTATCTTTTATCGCTCATGAAGTTTTTGGAGGCGCCGGACATTTAAAAATGATAAAATAGTACAGAATGCCCTCGCATCTTTAAAACAGGAACTTTTCGCACAATACCGATAACTATAAAAGAGTTAATTAGTCATGAAATGCTCATAAAAGTGGTAAATAATGCCGTTATGGACATGTTTGGAGTTGCAACTGGTTTATACTTTTCGTGGCCGTCAGGAAGACAATAAAAATATCAATATAGTCATGAGTAATTGTGGCATTTTAGTGGCAGAATATATGAGCAAAGAATTGTTCAGATGATCAATTAAGATAAATGTTATTAACTCTAATTAATGATTATTAGCTTACATTGCCTATATCAATTCTTTTTTAACTTAACTATGCAGGTGCTGAATTACCCGTACCAGGTACCTACATAATTACATTTAGGGTAGGTAAGTAGTACTATTTAACAATCCATTGTACGGTCAATGTGACCAAATCTGTCTGAGGAATTTTTGGTATACGAGCGTATTTTTTTCAAGCCCAAAAAATAGAGCCCATCTGCTTTAGACTCCAGAACTAACAGTAGGTAATCGCTGCTTTGTTGATGAAGTTAAGAATTAAATAGTTGAATAAAAAAACCACACGAGTATGACATCTGAAGCAAGTTTGTATACTTTTAAGTATAGTTCTACCTCAATTTGGCCCATTTGACTTATTTGCATTGCATCCCCAGATCCCCACTAAGGTTACACTTAAGATTATTTATTAGGTAGGTATACTAATAAATATATATGTATGTAAAGAAACCTAACCTCATACACACAAAAAAATGTGCATGGAAGCACATTTTTTTAAGTAGTAAAATCTTTAATTCATAATGAAATACAAAGGTAATCCCCCACATGCTTCGTCAAAATACAAATGTAATCCGCACTAGCATCGCCACAAACTTATTGTACATTAATAGTAAAACAATCCATAAATTCCGCAACAAGCTTCGTCAAAAACATTTATGAACTAACGCACATCCCCACCCTGCAACAAGCCTGGCTCGAAAGTTCCCATTATGCCGGCAGCATTCCCACGCTCTATGGCGCTGGAAACCTGTTGGACCAGCCAAGACCCAGTACGGGAATCAGTACCCTTCTCCCGTAAACGCCTGCCCAACTCCCTAAGAACTCCAGAGCCTCATTACCCCACATTTTTTCGCAAGGTTTTCTGCAAATCTTATATATTAATTAATAATAAATGTACCTGGTTCGCACCTTTCGCATATTGTAAAAATTGGAGCAATAAACACGGGGAAGTCCAATCCAGATCAAGTGATATTTACACGAGGACGTCCAGTCTTCTCTCGCAGGTTACGACTTACGTACGAGCGGTCGAGTCGAAGTCGAGTAGCAAGTAACATTGTATACCTACGAGTATTTTAATATGGTTAAAACATTCATGGTGGCAAGAGATCGACGGATTATGTCATTAAGCGACGCATGTCTTGAAAAACGACCTGCACTTTTTTGACAAGATAATCCATGGTGTCCCAGTCGGTCCACGTCCGTGCCACAAGACCATATATGTGGCGTACATACCGAAACCCCGAGTCGCAAACCAGTCGCCAGTCTTAGGGAGGTCGGATCCAAGAAAGACTGACTATAAACATAAACACTTGTCACGAAACAACACAGAAAAAAAACAGTAAATTTTACTGTTCCGAAAAGACAGTAAATTTTACTATTTGAGTAGCTAAAAAGTAGTGACTGTTCGTTTTTTCATGATGAAAATCACTATAATGTGTGCTCGATAGATCTTTTTTTTTTCAGTGAAGTTAAGGATACAAAACTGTACCAGGACGCTTGGCATGTTTGAGTCAAAAAAAGTTCGGGTAACATGCGTCTTTCAATGAGCATTACAAAAAAATAATGATTTGGGTACATTTTTCTAGAACTTTCTTCATACTAATCATACAAATAGACACTTTAACAATATTGTGACATGCATGGATAAAGTACGAAAATTACTTAGGCTTGAAAACCCGTCGATTTTGTGATGAAAACCCGTTTATTTAGGAAAGTCGTGTAACGTTAATTAATACCTACTAAAAAGTTCTTAGACCCGTTGGGAAGGATGCTAAAGCATCTAGCTTTATCTCTAAAAATGAGCGATGAAAGAACGATTGTTTGATGCAGAGTTCCAGGAGTACGTGTAAGCACTCGTTGGTATAGTCCATGATAATTCAAGCATTCTGCACACCTCCAGTGCGTTTATTTTTTGCCTCTCCATTTTCTGCTGTCAACGTTACCTCGACGTATAGGAGCTTAGAGAAAGAACTACTTTTTTTAGCTTTATAAAGGTTGTAAAATGCACTCAATATAACATCAGAATCAAATCTCTGCCGGATATTTTGTACGTGTTGCTCATGTAGAAGAATCTGATAACGAATGGAAACATATCGAGCGACATTCTAATGAAATTAATTAAGTGAGCCATTTTTGATATATTTTTATATTCAGATCCTTTTACTAATGATATGTTAATATTGATTATGTCGTAAACAGAAATGCGGTTGATATATCGTTGACATTTTGAACTGGTTCCCGTTGACGCGAGCAAAGGTAGCGATGCTATTTAAATTTAAATGCTTCTTGTTTCCATTATGCCATTTGACAGATGACAATGCGGAATGAGGGAACAATGATCGAGGCAAAAAATGCAAATGTTTTGTTCAGTACGATTTTTAATTTACGTATTTAAAAAATAGCATTTCGCCGTTTTCCACGGATTCGAGTGACGAAATCGAGCGCTCGATATTCAAAAATTGGTCCCCTGATTAGATGGACTAACACTAGGACATAAATCCCTGAATTTCGAAAAACTGGAACATCAAACTGATTTTTACGGTATTTATATGCTGGTATAGAAGACGATCAATTTCGAAATATTGGAATTCCAGGACTGGATAGTACTAGTTTAATTTTATTAAATGCTTCGTACGGCTTAAAAAACAAATCATACACCTAAACCTTTCTCAAGAATCACTCTATTGATTGGTGAAAACCGTATGAAAATCCGTTTAGTAGTTTTTGAGTATATCGTGAACATACATACACACCACATAAACACAGACATACGCGGCGCGGGGCTTTATTCTATAAGGTGTAGTGATGATGAAAAATAAGACGTTATAGGGCTTCAATCAAGCTGCCACTAGAAATAAAATATGCCACTTGGAAAAACTCATACCGTCAGAGGGCCACCAGCTTTTTTCTGCCTAAATAAAGCGGAGTTATTTTAGATGTGACTCAAAAACTGTGACTTTTCGAAGTATAAAGAACAAAGAATTCGAAGAGTACGAAGATAGATGTTCCGTTCCGTCTAATAGTGTTACGTGTATTGTAAGATTTGTAAGTACATAGCTTTCATATCAGTGGCGCCGGCGCCTCAAGGCGAGGGCGTGGCTATCATCCTCATTTAATTTTAAATACGAATTTATCGTAGTTTTCTGATATAGGTAGTAGGCCAGTACCCCTAGTGTAAATTTATTCGATGCGAAACGTGACGTACGCGTTTGCGTTAAGTCTCATTTTGTATCGGATTTTGAGTTTCCAAAACGTCCCGCTTGGCGCGCTGTTTCTAAATCCCATACAAAATGAGACTTAACGCAAACGCGTACGTCACGTTTCGCTATCAGATAAATTTACACTAGGGGCTCAGATTGTGTAGTGCGTGTTTGTTGTGTAGAATAGAATAGAATAATCATTTATTTCAGTATAAGTACACAGTTATACAATACATATAAAGAATGAGAAAAAAAGACATAACTAACTTGTACACTATATATAATTATACTGAAAAAGGTGAACACCTACCTTCCGTGGACACATGTAGGTCACCTGTAGGTGACAGGTGGTGGTTGTGTAATTCCAATTGAGATTAATTCATTTTTAGGGTTCCGTAGTCAACTAGGAACCCTTATAGTTTCGCCATGTCCGTCTGTCTGTCTGTCTGTCTGTCCGAGGCTTTGCTCCGTGGTCGTTAGTGCTAGAAAGCTGAAATTTGGCATGGATATATAAATCAATAAAGCCGACAAAGTCGTACAATAAAATCTAAAAATTTAATTTTTTTTAGGGTACCTCCCCTACACGTAAAGTGGGGGTGAATTTTTTTTTCGCTTCAACCCTATAGTGTGGGGTATCGTTGGAAAGTTCTTTCAAAACTAATAGGGGTTTTCAAGAAACATTTTTTGATAAAATGAATATATACGGAGATAATCGCTCCGAAAGAAAAAAAAATGTGTCCCCCCCCCCCCTCTAACTTTTGAACCATAGGTCCAAAAAATATGAAAAAAATCGTGGAAGTAGAGCTTAAGAAAGACATTAAATGAAAACTATAGCGGATATGATCAGTTTAGCTGTTTTTGAGTTATCGCAAATAGTTTTCCCTTCATAGTAAAAAGACTTACTTTAATTAGGTACTGATTATGCAAATTTGCCTATTTGTTTAACTCGGGTAAAAGGTACCGTTTCATCTCTTGATTAACAATTTACTATACTTTAAGCTCCAGTTTAGCTTATTGTGACGGAAGAGTAACTACGGAACCCTACACTGAGCGTGGCCCGACATGCTCTTGGCCTTTTTTTAATATAAACTTCATTTGACAATGTCCTCCAAAATTGTGCATATTTCTAAAAATTACGTTCAGCTGGCAACTGCAGCTGCATTGCTGCTACAACATTACTGCTGCAGCCTTAGCGCAGTCGCTTTATCTGTCAATTTTCTTGACAAAATGAGTGACGGATTGAACGTCATAATCGCGGCAGTTGGTTTTGCAGTGGTGCACGTTACTCATTTTATGAAGGCAATTGACGTTCAACGCCACTGCAGTAATGTCGCAGCAGTAATGCAGCTGCAGTTAACACCCGAACCTCACCTAAACTTCGTAAAAAATACAATACACACTAAACAGGTAATACAATAATAACTGTTATTGTAACATTCGAAACCCCGGAACAATTTAACATAGGAAACAATAGTTACCAAGTCGGACGTATCATTACATTCTTTCCTTCGATTGATGTTGCAACATTTAACTAATCAGTCTTGGGCCTTATGTCTTTGAAATAGGGTTTATAATTAGTCAGTTAACTATAGTAAAATGTATTTTCGAACTTCCGAATATCGGATAATTGTAAAATCACTCATATTTTCATCAGATCAGAGCCCATTTTTCATTAATCGACATTCGTGATTCGAAACTTTAATATAATACACCCTACGCACTTTTCCGGTTATAGCAGAGGGGTGCTTACAGTTATTAATAACAATTAATCTTTCCTGTTCATCAGAGCCTTGGCATTTAAGCTTATGTAATGGTAAAATGGTATTTAACATTTAACAAGTCATTAAGGTCGGCTCGGGGTGATCTGCCGAAACGAGAATCGGATTAAAAATTAAAATACAGATTTGGCCGCAAAACAGTGACTTCTTCACTTCTTGGGATCCTTGTCGTGAATTCATTAGTGTGCAAAACCCGATGTTTACCGAAGCCAAAAATGAAAATGAAAGTTTGGTTTTGCTCTAGTTTCGGTCGAAGCCCAAGTTTTAGCCGAAACATGTTTTCTTAACCAAAACCTGCTGAACCCGAAAACAGAAATCGGTCGGACATTACCGAAAATAAATTTTTGGGTGGTTGAAATGTTCGGTAGTTTTTTGGACGTAACTGTCGGGCAAACATGATTTTTATGTCCAAACCTGCGAAACCCAAAACTTCAGTCGGACACAAGAATCAAGAAAGAAGCCATGCCTAAGACTTGGTAGGCAATGTGGAGCAAATGTCAGAAATCCGTTGCCGACTACAATACTACTGCAGTAATGATGCTGTTCATACTGAATCCTAATGGCACATTTATAAATTTTTAGATATAAAAAAAAGCGTACATCCCGCCAGGAAATGGGAAAGCATTATTATTTACTACTTACTTTTCTCAAAGCTAGCTAGTTTGCAGTAATGAATGGTCGTTACCTGTAAACAAAAGAAAAACAAGATTTAATAAATTTATTAGACTCTAATATTTGCTAATTCGATAACAGTTACTCGTACAGTTCGAACACGAAAGCTGTGGATTTTGAGCCTAAAGAAATGGGAGTCCAATTATGATTTAAAAAAAAATTGCGGTTAAAACTGGTTTTGACACGACCTTGGGCCCGTTTCTCGAATGGTATTAGTCTAATATTATTAGTGTGTTGCCAACCCATACGACTTGACAGTTCATGGACTAATATTATTAGTCTAATAGCGTTCGAGAAATGGGCCCTAGTCAAGTCGTATGGGTTACCATGATAAGATAAGATAAGATAATCATTTATTTGATAAAACACGGCAACATACTAATAATATTAGACTCACCTAGGCCCAAGATTGTTAGCAGTTTGTTTATTTTATCGAACACAAATATACCTCTAAGTAATAAATAATATTTTCTCGTCAAGTACTTAAATGCATACTTAGTTGACAAGTTAACAGGCAAAAATCAGAGCGACAATATCAATAAACCACTTCAAGCACAAGGCGAACGACAAGCAACGGAGCGTTCTCATTGGTTGCCCAGCCTGCGCGCGCGCGGGTGAAGAGAGTCCTCAGAACCATTGTAAATTGACCTCTAGATCCATAAAAACTTAGCTATGTGCTAAGTACGCGGGAGCGGAAAGACACAACGCACGGTGTGGGTAAAATGTCACTTTATAACGACATCTCATACGAAAGCTGTCGAATGTCAGATTCATGTGTCTCAAACTCAGAGCAGCGTCGGCACCATGGTGTTGCACAGAGCTAATAACTTTCTGCCAACATGGTGCACTAAGAAAAGATGAAGAACGGTGTGTTCAATAGTAATAGTTATTTGTTTTACAAGGGTGCAAAGTTGTTGTTTAACCGCTCGTGCTAAAATTTGATACCCGAGCAAGTGAATGATTCCAAAATTGAAGGTTCGAGAAGTGGAATCTTGAGCGTTGCGAAAACTTTAGTTTGACGACCGGTTTGGCCTAGTGGGTAGTGACCCTGTCTATGAAGCAGATGGTCCCGGGTTCAAATCCTGGTAAGGGCATTGATTCGTGTGATGAGCATGGATATTTGTTCCTGAGTCATGGGTGTTTTCTATGTATTTAAGTATTTATAAATATTTATATTATATTATATATATCGTTGTTAAGTACCCTCAACACAAGCCTTATTGAGCTTACTCTGGGACTTAGTCAATTTGTGTAATAATGTCCTATAATATTTATTTGTTTAGTACCTAAGGTGTGCTTTAGCCCGGTCGATGTAAATAGTAAACACATTATATTAGTTCTCCTAAGACTTTGACTCGCCGCCGCTAGTTAGGCTATTGGAATGACAGCGCCGCCTGTCTCCTATCTAAGACACTCAATTTAATTTATAAGCTTACAAATCTTTATTCCTACATGCGTAAAGTTCTAAGTTCTTTGATTAGTATGTAAAGGGTTTTTTTACGTACGAGGAATAAGCTTTTAAAGAACAAATGACGCACGGAGTTCTTTGTACCTGTACAAAAGCATTGTTCAGTATATGAAAAAGTACACTTAAACAAATACTGTATGGATATGATGGTCGTTATTGTCTACGTCACAGCGTGATAAAACAGTGTCCGTCACTTTCTTTCTATCCCGCGATGTTAAAAAGTTTTACCACATGGATTAAACCATCCATAATACGCCTGGTGCAGGGCTAAGATGGACGGCTGTTTATCATTTGTCATCATTCCTATCACGCTCTAACAAATGCGTAAGTGAGAAAGTGACGCATGATATGACAAGTGACAAAAACACGACCATATGGTGGGTTACGGTGTTTAACAGGGCTGCCAGTACATCAATCTTGATTATACAGTCGAACGTCAAAAATTATACGAAATTCGATTGCATTATACGAAAACGATTATACCCGACTTTTTTAATACTTACTTCAAAAACCGACTTGTATTTAGTAAGTAGTCACTAAAATATCTTAATAAGCAGTGCCGAAACACACACTGAAAAAAAAAATAAACTTTGCATAAATTTACAAACTTATTTTGTAGTGTATACCCAGTACCTGAACACTGATAGTCAAATCGGTTTTGTAACATATAACACATAGTTCGCAAGTCCCAATTTTTGTGTAAACAGTAACCAAAATTTTGTTACAGTTATGCAAACATTTCTTTCAGTGCAGCGCAATAAAATGAACCACGTCTCACATATTAACAAACACCCGTCATACTCGTATAGAACACCCAACCAATCAAATGGTGAGTCTAATATAAAGAGAAAAACAACTGAAACCGTCACCGTAACGTACTATCAAGTTGGCAATCTGTCTCTGTTAATCCTGTGCTGAAATAGAAATGCGAAATAACCATTCGTGTTTTTTCGTATCCAATTATACCGAACGACTACCTATACGTGATAGATACGATAATCAATCCGATTATACGAAATTCGTATCGAATTATACGATCTGACAGCCCTGATGTTTAAAGTTAAGTTAGGTTGTTAGGTTAATCATGAGGTTGGAAATTATAATGTTGAGTGCTTTTTATATGAATTGAGAATTAATATTAATATGAATCAGATCTGACATTGAAATATTTGTTTTAAGTACTAGTGTACATATTTTTAAGACATTTTGTCCTATAGCTTTGGTGTTATTAATAATGTTTTCTATTTGTACTAATTGATAATAGCATACTAGCGTTACAACAGTTTTACAGCTCTTCTCCTCGTGTAAAAAACGCCCTAGTTGAAGAAAAGACGTGAGAATACGACCAGCATTTATAAATAGCAAGTGCAAGTGCCAACAATAGAGTTGACAATGACGCCGAATGTCCGGTCAGGCAAGTCGAGCGGATCGTTGCGTCATGACGATGTGCGTCACGCGCCATAGGCTGAAAGCTGGCCACTGCCTGATTATACTGACTAATTTGTTAAGAAAATGCACAATATATATATTTTATCTTATAGTATAGTTAGCAAACGAGCAGAGCTGTCTGATGGGAAGCGGTCATCGTTGCCCATGGACATTAGCAACATCATAGGAAGCACTTAAGCGTTGCCGACCCTTGAGAAACCTAAATACCCGCTTCTTGAAGAATCCCATCTCGTAGCGAAAAGGAAATACCTCAGGAGGTATTTCATTCCACATTCCGCACGTTCTAGGTAGAAACGAGCGAGATGCCTGCTTATTCTTGGTGTGCCATGTATCTAAGAAGTGAGGATGAGCTTTGCTCCTTTGGCGGGAGGTGCGGTGATAGAAACGTGACGATGGCACCAATTCAAAAAGTTCTTCGGAGCATTCGCTATGGTACATATGATAGAACATGCAAAGAAAGAGATGCATAAATATTTAATAAAATCGAAGAATCGATTCGAATCGTTTTCCTGACAAAATTAAACAGGGTCTGAACAGGTTTCCTTTAAAAAAATCCTTAAGTGAGCACTTTTCTGGCAGTACTGTAAAATCTTGTTGTTTCTGCTTTGTAAGTTCATCAGTATCACATGTTTGCATGTATAAGTATTTGTATTTGCGTCTATATCATTTATATATATGTATGCGTATGTTTGTGTATTTCTTATGATTGTATTGTGTTCGTACGTGTACCTAATCGTATCATCTATACCACGTTTTTTGTACCGCCTACAACTTATCTGCTTTGCCTAAAGGTTGACTGGTAGAGAATGCTTTAAGTTCGCCTTTTGTACAGTGTGTTTTCCTTATATGCAATAAAGATTAAAGAAATAAGAAATTGAGGTGATGAACATGCGTCCATTGTTTGCCCAAGGACCTGAATAACGACATTGACGACCAATAGTGCGGTTTGATGTATTTTAAGATATGGTGCGGGCTTATCCTCTTAACGCCCATACAAATGCAAAATTCAAAATCTGCTACTAAATTTGACCCTATAGTGTAGGAAAAAAGTTCAATTTGTTGTGTTTGAAAATTGGACGTAAAATTACGTGATCCGCCCTTTCCTTTGGTTCGATAAGGTTACGAATAGTAGAACTTTTTAAAAATATTTGATGTTTTAAGAGTAATGTCCATTGATATTAGATTTTTTAAGTACTAATGTTGCTCCTAATAATTACAAAAGTTATTATTATAAAACAAGTGCAGTGAAACCTTGAAAGTAATTTATAGATCACATTTTAAATTCAAGTCTAACAGAATGCACTTTTTATTACTGTTATTTAACTGGTTTTGCAAGTAATACCTAATCGTATATTAAAATTATTAACTGCAGTCCAAAAAACCACAGAAATTCAATATCAATTATGATTCCGCATAGTCACTTTAGAAAATCCAATGACAACATACACTTTTATATCTATTTATTTGCTCGGCCAAGCGAAAACCACGTACAAGAACACCAACTTACATATGCAGCCGTTATATCAAATTTCTCAGAAAACATAAAGTAATAACAGAACTGAGACTCAATTTACTCTTGAAACTTTGAATTGAAAACAGTTGAAAATCGATTGTTTCATGTACGTAATAAAGGTTATAATACAACGACGGTAAGAAGTAAATAAGATCTTTTGATCAAAAATTCCATAGGCGCTTACATTGACTGCATATTTAAAGTTGTATATTTCTGATCACGGTTACACATTCGTTTCGGTACATGACAAGTCATTTTAGGTTGGATTGTAGTTGAATATTTAATCTATATTATAGGTTCCTAATGTTAGATAATTACTTAGATTTGTGTGGTCCAAACGACATCAATTTACGAGGACAAATCGAAAACGAAAATGCGTGTAATGTAATCTTTAAAAATGCATTCGAGACTTGAAAGATATTAAGAGATTTTGTCGACGGATGTGGTTCCCTTTAAGACCAGTTAGGTGTTTCCCGGTTTCTAGAAGAGGAAACAAGAATGTTTTCTCAAACTTGCAATGACATGTTGACATAACTTAGGTCCGAAAATACTATGTATCCGGTGCGATGAGTAAAGATTGAGAAAACACCTAGGTCTGTAAAGCAACCTTTTCTTTTCAAACGTCAAATTGTGACACACACAACGTCTTAGCATTCAGCCATCAAATAGTAGTAGATTCGTAATTTGTTTTTAGCTGCGTAAACCTACGAATAAAACAAATTGACTACATTTTTTTATTATGAAGTATTTCATTGCAGTTTGAGAAGAGCACTATACAAATCTCGACGAGAAACGCGGTTGCTGGCCGCGAAATATCTACTTTGCCTGCAACCCTTCGATTCCCGGCCTCTATAGTAATGTACTATTGTATAAATAATTGTATTAAGAAATCTGGCAATGTTAAGGTGACGTTTAGATGTCTGTCAATTTCCTTGATAAAATGAGTGACAGCATTACGGCAGAACGTCACAATTGTGGCAATATTGCGGCAACGGCAGTGGGGGATAACTGCGTTCGGGGGTTCTCGGCTCCGTGTGGCTGAGCATTGCTACGAGCAATTATTAAGGTTGGTGGAACTTGATGTTCCTTTGCGTACACAGCCCTAAACAGACGGATAGTGCCATACAAAGAAACAAGTAAAGTTAACACTTTTTAAAGCTTACTGCCAAACTTTTTACACGTGCAGTCTGTGGGCAACATTTACGCAGCGAACCTATAATACACTAAGGGTTCAGCACAATAACGTCCTGAGGATGCTGTTGAAGCTGCCGAGGCACTGTAGCGCATCCGGTATGTTCGCGGAGGCACGAACGGATGACTTTTATGCCATCAGGCGCAAAAGAATAGCGTCTCTCTGCTGACACGCGTGCGCGGCAGTAGCAACAGCCCCCTAAGGACGTTGGCTGAACGCCTTGATTGCCATCTCACGAGCTACTGGGTAGACGTGTTGATAGGCAAGGCTAAATAAGCTGGATAATTTAATTTTAATTTAGTTTTATGTGAGTTAATTGGTACTAACGTAGGGTGTAAGAATTATTTTACTGTTACTAACAAAATTTATGGATCTTATCGGTCTGAAATACTTAAATGATTTTTATTTTTATTAGAAAGGGACAACATGATTCGTCCCTGAATCGCTGTCGATATGGACAAAGTGACAATATATGTGCACAGTACCTTAATATGTAGGCAATAAGGTCGTGTATACATATTTACTACCTTGACTGTACTATTATTTATTCTATGGCAGCAGGAAACTCTGTAATTCGCCCGTTTTTTGCCAGTCCTGATTAATGAGGTCCTACTGTGTTTTTCTTTCTCAAATCTATGTTCTTATTAAATTAATCTGCCCCGAGATCTCGTTAACAAAATGTCTATTATTGCTATCACGTAGACTAGATAACTGTTTCGCAACGCCATTATGTCTGTTATCATCAGCATCTGATACATTTTTATTGCATTCCTTTCACTACTTGTAACAGCTTTAACGGCGTCTATTTAAAAAAAGCTGCTTTTTTAGGTGGTGCTAGAATAGCAATGAGAGATGTTGAAAATACATTGGACTGCTTTCCGTACAAATGTGTATATCTTGCGCGAACTGAAAATCAAGACCAGATTGTCAACCATCTGTTTACGCAGAATTTTGGAGTTTTCGGCCACATAGCCAGGAAAGAAGGCCACCTTGAATAACTCATCGTTACTGGAAATGGGAAAAAAGAAAATCTGATCGCAGGAAGTACGTAGTTGTGTAGTATTCAGGTGTAGGCTGCGTAATATTCAGCGACGGACTAGAATCACAAACGATAGGTTTTCAACTTAAAAATCGGGAGACAACGTACTTCCTAATTTCAAATTTCAAACTTCAAATCACTTTATTGCCAACACACAATAGGTTAATAACCACACAAATATGGTAGCAATAGAAACAATTGTTAGTCGCTAATGTGTACATTAATAAAAGGTAAAGCCCGATCAGAAATATATGATCATTGTCAAGAGGGCGCTGTTATTCTCATGTATAGGGTGACAGTTCAATTTGGTATGAACAATTTATTTAGTTCCAATTAAATTCCGCAATATGGCGCGTGATCATTTATTACTGGTTAGGCTTTACATGACATTGTGTGTGTTACACGTATTGGGGGATCTAGCTTAAAACGTATAGTGGCAGAGCAGAGGTACTAGAATATAAGATAAGATAATATTTTATTGTCAAAATTGTGTAAAAAGTATTAACATGTTATAAAACATTAACATTATGCTACCTGCCGAGGTTTTCAATACGTATCTAGGTCAATATTTTATAATGTCTAAAAAAAGATCTAAAGGGATTCCATTGTGTTCATTGTAAAAATAATCCGCAGACACTTTTTTGGAGAGCAAATGTTGATTGGACATTCACTGAGTTACCCCAGAATGTGATGCCATAGGTTAATATTGGATAAGTAATACCGTAATATGCTTGTTTGGCAATATAAACACGTCCTTTGCAACAAAGATATATTAATATCATTCCCAATATAAACGGTTCCTCTGAAACAACGCTTGTGTAAGTTTCTGTCTAATAACAGCTCGATCGATACCCGCTATGTTTTGCGACAGCTTGGGCAACAGATGGTTGAACAAAATAGATATTATTATCTATTGGATATCATACCGATCGCTTGTGAAGTTTATGTACCTACTTCTAAACGTCGATTTTATTTAGTTTTTCGAGATTGCTTCAAAGCGTATCATCTCGTTTTTTCACGGGAGCAGGGTTGGGAGCTATAAATGCTTATATTGTACATTTTGTGCCTTATGGATCTGAAGGTCCTATAACACTGGTGCTAGAAAACTACTCGCTTGCGCACACGCAATCAAGATGCCTGTTTGTTGTTGAGAGTCTTGCGACAATGGACAACTACTGAGGGAAAATAATCACTGTAATAATAAGTAACTCTTCTAAATTAAATGTTGCAAATCGTCTGGCCAATCTTGACTATCCTTTTATATGGCAATGAGATGAACAATGTAAATCTTACACTAATGAGATGAAATCTATTCGACTATTCTATTTGCTAACCAGACTCTTGGTTCTTAAATTATGTTTGAGTATATGTGATGTAATGTCCGATCGAAGTTTCAGTTTCGGTATAAAAATTATGTTTCTGCCCAAAAACTTATACTGGTCGCGCCGAATCTTGTACATATTTTTTGTAGTGGCCTTCCGAAGTTTCGATTTCAGTTACGACGGAATTTGACATAATCAATCATATTTCGGCCGATGGTTCGGTTTTGACCGAAAATAGAGCAATACGGGTTCCGGTCGGACACTTTATATATTTAAATAGAATACTTAAAAATATTTTTATTAAAAGAAACCATTGCTTGATTTGCTGAGAGTTTATTTTCGTTATGAAAAGTAAAAACAAACCGAGATAATTAAGAATCAAGTCAAAGACAAAACTATGAAATAAGTGTTAGTGAATTTTTTGTTAATCTTGCTAATTAACAGGTATATTATGCTGTCATAACATAACGTATTAAGCAGGCAGGTTAATTAGTTATAAAATAACAAAATGTACTAACATTTAGAAGTATTTTTAGAAACAGACGCTAATTGTTAAATTGAAGTTCCAAAAAATAACAACATATAAATAACCTAACCTAAACAACTATACTTGGTGCAATGCCTCAAGTGCCTGTTTTAGATTTAAGCTAATTTATTTATAGTAATATCACTGTATATATTTATTATGTTTTTTTTTTCAGAACACGATACCGAATGTTTATGACCCGGGTACGTCCTTAAACTACGTCCAAAAGAGATGTATGGGCATTGTGAATGTCATCTCGCTTTGTGTGGTAGGGCGCAGCGCAGCGGATGTCATTCCAGATTTAGAGCAGAGTTCAACTGGGGAAGTACCGCCACCTTACAGAAAACCGCGGCCAAATAACACTAGACCCTACTCATAGTGTTGTGTTCCTGCCGGTGAGTAAGCTTGCCAGAGCTCAACGAGGATGCGGCGTGTTAGGGTCGACAACGCGCATGTAACTTCTCCGGAGTTGCAGGCGTACATAGGCTACGGAGACTGCTTACCATCAGGCAGTCCGTATGCTTGATTGCCACCATCTAATAAAAAGAGCCCTTAAAAGGATCATCTCTAGTTTTGTTACACATTGTATAGATATCATAAAACGCTTCAAGCAATATCGTGGCCATTTTTAATTTAACTAATCATTCCGTTATATTGAAAGCATGTAACTTATCACCCATTAAGATATCTAGGTCGGTGCAGTCACGAAGAGCACTTGTCTGATGATCCACTCTTGCGCAGTTAAGGTCAATAATTTGCTGGTTGCTAATATGATGATTTAAATTGCTGATAAGTGAACAGATCACTAACGTTGTTCACTTACCTATATTATCAGCAATTTAAATCATGATGATAAGATGGCTCGCGGTCATTGCGGTCACTTCTGATTTATATTATAAGGTGCATATAGGCCAGTTCGGTACACTCGGTTATCGTCATTGTCCGTACATGTATTAGCGCGGGCGAGACGTATAGTCGCCATCAGATATATCGGAGCGCCCGAGGCGCTCAAAAATATCTAAACACGCACTCTAGCGCCTTGATAATACAGGCGTGTTCATATATTTGTGAGCACCTTGGCAGTTCCTATATATCGGATGGTGAGTGTACGATAACTAAATAACATGATTCAAATATTATTCTGATATCACTGTACGTTCGAATTGGCCTTTTGGACTGCAGAGTTAGCTTAGACAGACTCTACCGTCCTAAGGCCTAATCATACTAGAAAAGGAGTCCAAAAATTTCCACTATTCTGTAATTTCAACCTATTTGGGAGTATATAGTTTTCAACGACTACTATATATATGTATTTAGATAGGACCGTGCATCTTATACGAGTAGCACAATCGAAATAAGACAAACCTCGAAATCTAAAGAACAGTCCTGAAAGTTAATATGCATATTTTTTTGTGTGGGAGTTAATCAGGTTGGTTCTGAGCCATATTTCTAGATGAAGGCTTCGTTTTTGGGACAAGGTACATATAATATACCTCTTTTGTGTGAAATTTAATAAGATTTCGTTTCACTATACATAATACTCTTATTTTTTATTATTATTTAATATTCACGCAAAACCCAGATATTCCGAGTAAAAAAAACAAACAAAAAGGCGTATACTTTTCATGATGGCGTTTGATCCCCGTGGTCCCTGAAGCTCACATTTTAAGACACTCAAACAGGTATCCCAGAGATTTTAGGTGTAAAATTACTGTCACTATATTATCCAAACCCCATTTAAGACCTCAAATCTGTTATTGCCGTCACATTATTTAGCCCTAGGTATTTCTCCCTCATTAATTTTAGTAAGTTTGTATTGTATAGCTCTGGTGTGGTAATTATTGACCTACTGGTGTATTTTTTATTGAAATCCGCTCTATAGCCATGAACATATTTTATATATATAACCATGAACATATTTTATAAAGGATAACATTAGAATAATATTAATGTAACATGTGTACAATATTATAACATAACTAAATTCTTAGTGCATTAGTCCGAACTCTGGCTGTAAACAAGCCATCTTTGGCTTAGCAGTTAAGAAATAAGAAACTCTGCGATTAATTTAATGTATAGAACTTTAATAAATAAATAAAAAGTTTAGGCACCAGAAGAAATATATGGTTTCATATTAGACGTCCTCTCAAGGCGGTTGTATTGGTTTTTCTTTAATGAAACAAGAATAAACAATTTGTGAACGCCAAAGAAAGAGTAATCTACTGATACGTCATTTGAAGAAACCGATTCAGTGTCCTAGGCTATAGCGTGTAGAATCATCAGTACTGAAATCCATTACCCTATTTTCCGGTTAAGTCGCAGTCGATTAAAATGTTGATGTTGAGGTAGATTGTGTACAAATATATAGACAAAAGTGGAATTCCTATTCATTCAACTGTCATATTAAGAGAATGACCCCTGGAAAACTATAGGCACTAAATCTAGATTCAGCAAGTATTATCTGTAAGTAGATTTAATTTTTGTACAAATGTATGTAGAATTTAATAAGCTTTAATGTTTCATTACACCATCTTTCTTCCTAGCGTTGTCCCGGCATATTGCCACGGCTCAAGGGAGCCTGAGGTCCGCTTTGACAACTAATCCCCAGATTTGGCGTAGGCACTAGTTTTTACGAAAGCGACTGCCATCTGACCTTTTAAAACTGATTCTTTTAAAACACGTAGATTCAGAGTAAAACGCAAATTTCTGCAGAAGGTACACATTTTCCAAGGTGGCTGCGGTTCTTCGAGGTCCCCAAGTGGTGTGGATATGAAAAAAGAACCTTTAATTATCATACATAGAGTCACACCAAGATAAGTTGCCAGTGATTTTGATAGCCCAGCCTGTGCAAGTGTTAAGTAAACGTCATTATTTCATAGAAGTTTGACGTTTAAAATAACACGTGCACCATCTGAGCTATAAAAATTGCTGCCAACTTATCTTGGTTTGACTCAACCAAATTTCAGGACTGTCCTAGAGATTTCGAGGTTTGTTCTATTTCGATTGTGCTATTAGTTAGTCTATAAACTAAATAACAATGCCAAGCAGAATGATAACGTCAATTATTCATGACAAGTCTATCTGTACCGTCGGCAGATTACGTCTGTCCGACAGACGGGAAGGTTACAATTTAACAGTAGGTTACTATTGCATAAAGTGACAGGATTGCAGTAGCCGCAAGTTTCATGTGTGAGACTTTCGAACTGGAGGTCGCCGGTTTGAATCCTAAAAATAATATTATAGTTTCTTATTTAGTTTTGATGATGACATTATCATATTTCTTAAGAGCCCTTAATCCTTGGAGCGTTCTCCGATTTCACGAAATAACGCTCGATAGATGGCGTTGGCGCTCGGTACGCGAGCGCCGGCAACGCGACGCGCGTTTCAATGCAGACTAGAATAATCTTGATAGTTTTCAATATAATTTCAAGCAACATTAATTTTAGTGTTATATGATATCATATGGGCACTCTTTATTTTATTTTATATGCACAGTAGTTTTTTTTATGTACACTACTACTAAGTGTACAGACTACAGAGTGTACTATAACCCTTGCTCTTTATTCTGTCTCTTTCACACCAATGGAAAATGAAGAAGTTAGTAAATGACTGCAGGTATAAATAAAGTATATTAGTGCGATAGAGAGACAGATAGTGTTTCGTTGTCGTATCGTAAACGATTGGCATGTTGGCCACACACTTGCTTGGTGCCTAGCCAAAATACCAATCGTTTGCGTATATTAGTGCGATAGAGAGACAGTAGTGTTTCGTTGTCGTATCGTAAACGATTGGCATGTTGGCTACGCACCCATGATACCTAGCCAAGAAGCCAATCGATTGCGCATATTAGTGCGATAGAGAGACAGATAGTGTTTCCTTGTCGTATCGTAAACGTTTGGCATGTTGGCTACGCACCCATGCTGCCCAGCCAAGATGCCAATCGTTTGTGCATATTAGTACGAGAGAGAGACAGATAGTGTTTCGTTGTCGTATCGATTGGCATGGTGGCTACGCACCCATGCTGCCTAGTCAAGATGCCAATCGTTTGCGCACATTAGTGCTATAGAGTTTCAGTGTTATTTGAAATCACGTTAGGGTTTGTATTATTATTTATGACCCGAATGAAGTCCATCCAGGTTCTTATGATGGAGTCAGGAGTTGGTCACCAGAACTCCTAATCTACTCATTATAATTCCATCGTGCTTGGGCTCAAAAGATTTGCCCTGATGAACACCATCGATCTAGATGAGGTCCAGGGTCTCATGACGGAGTCAGGAGTTGGTCACCAGAACTCCCCAGAACTCCTAATCTACTCATCATAACTCCATCGAGTTTAGGCTCAATAGATTTACCCTGATGAGCACCATCAATCTAGATGAAGTCCAGGGTCTCATGATGGAGTCAGGAGTAGGTCACTAGAACTCCTAATCTACTCATTATAATTCCATCGTGTTTGGGCTCAAAAGATTTGCCCTGACGAGTACCATCGATCTAGATGAAGTCCAGGGTCTCATGATGGAGTCAAGAGTTGGTCACCAGAACTCCTAATCTACTCATTATAATTCCATCGTGTTTGGGCTCAATAGATTTGCCCTCACGAGCACCATCAATCTAGATGATGTTCAGGGTCTCATGATGGAGTCAGGAGTTGGTCACTAGAACTCCTAATCTACTCATTATAATTCCATCGTGTTTTGGCTCAAAAGATTTGCCCTGACGAGCACCATAGATCTAGATGAGGCCCAGGGTCTCATGATGGAGTCAGGATTTGGTCACCAGAACTCCTAATCTACTCATCATAACTCCATCGTGTTTGGGCTCAATAGATTTGCCCTGACGAACACCATCGACCTAGATGAGGTCCAGGGTCTCATGATGGAGTCAGGAGTTGGTCACCAGAACTCCTAATCTACTGATTATAACTCCATCGTGTTTGGGCTCAAAAGATTTGCCCTGACGAGTACCATCGATCTAGATGAAGTCCAGGGTCTCATGATGGAGTCAGGAGTTGGTCACCAGAACTCGTAATCTATTTATCATAACTCCATCGTGTTTGGGCTCAATAGATTTACCCCGACAAGCACCATCAAATTAACATTATGATGAATAGATTAGGAGTTCTGGTGACCAACTCCTGAGTCCATCATGAGACCCTCGACTTAATCTAGATCGATGGTACTCGTCAGGGCAAATCTTTTGAGCCCAAACACGATGGAGTTATGATGAATAGACTAGGAGTTCTGGTGACCAACTCCTGAGTCCATCATGAGACCCTGGACCTGATCTAGATTGATGGTGCTCGTCAGGGCAACTCTATTGAGCCCAAACACGATGGAGTTATGATGAGTAGATTAGGAGTTCTGGTGACCAACTCCTGACTCCATCATGAGACCCTGGACCTCATCTAGGTCGATGGTGCTCGTCTTGGCAAATCTCATGAGCCCAAACACGTTGGAATTATAATGAGTAGATTAGGAGTTCTAGTGACCAACTCCTGACTCCATCATGAGACCCTGGACTTTATCTAGATTGATGATGCTCGTCAGGGCAAATCTATTGAGCCCAAACACGATGAGGTTATGATGAGTAGTTTAGGAGTTCTGGTGACCAACTCCTGACTCCATCATGAGACCCTGGACCTCATCTAGATCGATGGTGTTCATCAGGGCAAATCTATTGAGCCCAAACACGATGGAGTTATGATCAGTAGATTAGGAGTTCTGGTGACCAACTCCTGACTCCATCATGAGACCCTGGACCTCATCTAGATCGATGGTGTTCATCAGGCCAAATCTATTGAGCCCAAACACGATGGAGTTATAATCAGTAGATTAGGAGTTCTGGTGACCAACTCCTGACTCCATCATGAGACCCTGGACCTCATCTAGGTCGATGGTGTTCGTCAGGGCAAATCTATTGAGCCCAAACACGATGGAGTTATGATGAGTAGATTAGGAGTTCTGGTGACCAAATCCTGACTCCATCATGAGACCCTGGGCCTCATCTAGATCTATGGTGCTCGTCAGGGCAAATCTTTTGAGCCAAAACACGATGGAATTATAATGAGTAGATTAGGAGTTCTAGTGACCAACTCCTGACTCCATCATGAGACCCTGGACTTTATCTAGATTGATGGTGCTCGTCAGGGCAAATCTATTGAGCCCAAACACGATGGCGTTATGATAAGTAGATAAAGAGTCCTGGTGACCAACTCCTGACTCCATCATGAGACCCTGGACCTCATCTAGATCGATGGTGTTCGTCAGGGCAAATCTTTTGAGCCCAAACACGATGGGATTATAATGAGTAGATTAGGAGTTCTGGTGACCAACTCCTGACTCCATCATGAGAACTTGGACTTCATCCGGGTCAAAAATAATAATGCAAATGCAAACCCTAACGTAATTTCAAGTAAAAATGCGTTTTTCAGAAAATCGCAGCCAAATAACACTAGACCCTACTCATAGTGTTGTGTTCCTGCCGGTGAGTAAGGTTGCCAGAGCTCAACGAGGGGCGGGAGGGGGTTAGAGTCGGCAACGCGCATGTAACTCCTCTGGAGTCAGGGCAAATCTATTGAGCCCAAACACGATGGAGTTATGATGAGTAGATTAGGAGTTCTGGTGACCAAATCCTGACTCCATCATGAGACCCTGGACCTCATCTAGATCTATGGTGCTCGTCAGGGCAAATCTTTTGAGCCAAAACACGATGGAATTATAATGAGTAGATTAGGAGTTCTAGTGACCAACTCCTGACTCCATCATGAGACCCTGGACTTTATCTAGATTGATGGTGCTCGTCAGGGCAAATCTATTGAGCCCAAACACGATGGCGTTATGATAAGTAGATAAAGAGTCCTGGTGACCAACTCCTGACTCCATCATGAGACCCTGGACCTCATCTAGATCGATGGTGTTCGTCAGGGCAAATCTTTTGAGCCCAAACACGATGGGATTATAATGAGTAGATTAGGAGTTCTGGTGACCAACTCCTGACTCCATCATGAGAACTTGGACTTCATCCGGGTCAAAAATAATAATGCAAATGCAAACCCTAACGTAATTTCAAGTAAAAATGCGTTTTTCAGAAAATCGCAGCCAAATAACACTAGACCCTACTCATAGTGTTGTGTTCCTGCCGGTGAGTAAGGTTGCCAGAGCTCAACGAGGGGCGGGAGGGGGTTAGAGTCGGCAACGCGCATGTAACTCCTCTGGAGTTGCAGGCGTACATAGGCTACGGATACTGCTTACCATCAGGCGGGCCGTAAGCTTGTTTGCCACCGACGTAGTATAAAAAAAAGGACCACTGAAAATCCATCAATAAGCGAGAGTCTATTAAGCATAGTGTAAAAAATGAACTTTTATTAAGATTTTCTAATCGCAGTATATAGCACTTCTCGGAACTCCGTAGCTGATTACGATCGCAACGAATGCCTGACAATCGAGCACAGGTCCGTCCTCTAAGCGCGCTCCGCGCGGACTGAGAGCGGGGCGTCGCTGCTGCGTGATTTATACGTGTTTAAAAAAAATATAAATTTACGGCAATGTAGGTCCCATAGTTATGATTTTTTTTTTATAGGTTAACATAAAGTTACAGTTTGCTATAATATTATTTTTAAAGCAAAATATGCGTACAATTTGCGGAAAAAAAATATAATAAAACCCTGTTTTCGCCAAAAAAATGAAGAAAACTCGGAAGGTATTTTATCAGATTTTTCAAATGAATCTTCGATTGTTAATCATTCCAGCCCCTCGTACGAGATATGTTGAATCAAATTGTAGTCATTCATGTACCAAATGATTCTTGTTTACAGCAAAATTGAGAACCGAAACGCCACATCTCACTGCAAAATTTGGAAAAGACTCCCAAAAAACTCATTAAAAAAGAGGTTTAAAAGAGAAAATGAAAATTTGAACTGTTGGAGCCGCTAGTTTAGGAAACGATTATTTAAGTACGTTACCAGTTTTTGAATAAATACTTATAGTTACGTCGTAATCTTGAATGAAAAAGGAAGCATTTTACAAAATACGCTCGTCTGTAGGAATAAGGACTCTTAATCATTTTTCCATTTATTTATTTTGAAGATAGTGTGCAAAACTTTTAAATTATTTAAATGACACACTCAATTTATAAATTGAATGATGAGTTAAGGTAATAAACAAAAACATTGACGGTAAATATATAAACAGTATCTAAGGTTTTAAAATAATTAAAGTAGGTTTCTACTTTTTCTTAGCCCTTTTCAATCTTAGAGATGGACGAGTAGGCCTCCTTCAATGTTTGCCATTCTGGTCTATTATGCGCTCTATGTACCCATTTCGATCAAGCTGTTCTATGTATCCCCATACCAACATATTTTTGGCTTCCCTGCTGGGCGCGACTCTCCCCAAAGGTCTCCACTCTACCAGCCTCTGGCAGCATGAGCCGTCTTTTCGGCAAAAGAACGTTTAACTATTAATAATTTAACCATTATCGGTCCCACTACTGGGCACTGGCCTCCTCTAATGTGCGATAGGGCTTGGGCTATAGTCCCCACGCTGGCCCAATGCGGGTTGAGGACTACACAAACACCTTTAAATTTCTTCGCAGATGTATGCAGGCTTCCTCACCAGGGACCGGAAAACCCGTTCATTTGGCTTACCCGTTCGAATGGGTAACCCCTTCATATGATAAGCTAATCGTTTGGGTAACCCGTTCAACCGGTTACCCAACAATAATGATTAACCCGTATTATTCAGATTAACCCAATCGTAACAAGTGGTTACCGCTTACAGGAGCTGATTCGGTTTGTGTTTTGCGTGTACTAACCGGTAACCTTTCGGTTTAGGGTAAGCCTTACCCCTCTCCCGCGCCTTTCCCCCACCGCTGCGGCACCGCGGCAGAGATGGGCATTACGTAATTGATTCGATAGTTATATTGTAACTACCGACGTAAAAGTACTTTTCGTTAATGTTGACTTACTATATAGATGCTTATTTGTATCCGGTTTTAGTAAGATGGCGGCCACACACTTTGTCATAAAAATCATCATTTTTAGGTTTTAAGGAGTTCCGATTTCGAAAATGATGACGATTTTGGAATTCAAGATGGCGGCCATGCAGTAAGTCATAAAAGTCGTCATGTAAATCGGTTTTTAGGTTTATGGGAGTGCAGATTTAGAAAAAGATGACCATTTTGGAGTCCAAGATGGTGACCATGTATTATGTCATAAAAATCGTCATGGATGCCGTTTTATAGGTTTTAGGGAGTGCGGATTGCGAAAATCATTACTATTTTGGAATCCAAGATGGCAGCCATGCAATTTTTCATAAAAGTCGTCATGGATGTCGTTTTATACGTTTTAGGGATTGCGGATTTCGAAAATGATGACCATTTTGGAGTCCAAGATGGCGGCCATGCAATTTGTCATAAAAGTCTTCATGGATGTCGTTTTATAGGTTTTAGGGGGTGCGGATTTCGAAAATCATGACTATTTTGGAATCCAAGATGGTGGCCATGCAATTTGTCATAAAAGTCGTCATGGATGTCGTTTCATACGTTTTACGGAGTGCAGATTCCGAAAACGATGACCATTTTGGAGTCCAAGATGGTGACCATGTACAATGTCATAAAAATCGTCATGGATGTCGTTATATAAGTTTTAGGGAGTGCAGATTTTGAAAATCATGACTATTTTGGAATCCAAGATGGCGGCCATGCAATTTGTCATAAAAAAGTCGTCATGGATGGAGTCCAAGATGGTGACCATGTACTACGTCATAAAAATCGTCATGGATGTCGTTTTATAGGTTTTAGGGAGTGCGGATTTCGAAAATATTGACTATTTTGGAATCCAAGATGGCGACCATGCAATTTGTCATAAAAGTCGTCATGGATGTCGTTTTATAGGTTTTAGGGGGTGCGGATTTCGAAAATCATGACTATTTTGGAATCCAAGATGGTGGCCATGCAATTTGTCATAAAGGTCGTCATGGATGTCGTTTCATACGTTTTAGGGAGTGCAGATTCCGAAAACGATGACCATTTTGGAGTCCAAGATGGTGACCATGTACAATGTCATAAAAATCGTCATGGATGTCGTTATATAAGTTTTAGGGAGTGCAGATTTTGAAAATCATGACTATTTTGGAATCCAAGATGGCGGCCATGCAATTTGTCATAAAAAGTCGTCATGGATGGAGTCCAAGATGGTGACCATGTACTACGTCATAAAAATCGTCATGGATGTCGTTTTATAGGTTTTTAAGGAGTGCGGATTTCGAAAATCATGACTATTTTGGAATCCAAGATGGCGACCATGCAATTTGTCATAAAAGTCGTCATAGATGTCGTTTTATACGTTATAGGGAGTGCGGATTTCGAAAATGATGACCATTTCGAAGTCCAAGATGGCGGCCATGCAATTTGTCATAAAAGTCTTTATTGATGTCGTTTTATAGGTTTTAGGGAATGCGGATTTCGAAAATCATGACTATTTTGGAATCCAAGATGGCGGCCATGCAATTTGTCATAAAAGTCGTCATGGATGGAGTCCAAGATGGTGACCATGTACTACGTCATAAAAATCGTCATGGATGTCGTTTTATAGGTTTTAGGGAGTGCGGATTTCGAAAATCATGACTATTTTGGAATCCAAGATGGCGGCCATGCAATTTGTCATAAAAGTCGTCATGGATGTCGTTTTATACATTTTAGGGAGTGCGGATTTCGAAAATGATGACCATTTCGAAGTCCAAGATGGCGGCCATGCAATTTGTCATAAAAGTCTTTATTGATGTCGTTTTATAGGTTTTAGGGAATGCGGATTTCGAAAATCATGACTATTTTGGAATCCAAGATGGCGGCCATGCAATTTGTCATAAAAGTTGTCATGGATGTCGTTTTATACGTTTTAGGAAGTGCAGATTTCGAAAAAGATTACCATTTTGGAGTCCAAGATGGTGACCATGTACAATGTCATAAAAATCGTCATGGATGTCATTATATAGGTTTTAGGGAGTGCAGATTTCGAAAATGATGACTATTTTCGAATCCAAGTTGGAGGCCATGCAATTTGTAATAAAAGTCGTCATAGATATCGATTAATAGGTTTTAGGGAGGGCGGATTTCGAAAATGATGACCATTTTGAAATCAAAGGTGGCGGCCTTGTTTTTTGTCATAATAGTCGTCATGGATATCGTTTTATAGGTTTTAGGGAGTTCGGGTTTTGAAAATGATGACTATTTTGGAATTCCAAGATGACGGCCACGTACTATTTAATAAAAGTCATCATGGATGTCGTTTTATAGGTTTTAGAGAGTGCGGATTTCGAAAAAGATGATCATGATGCCGACCATGAAATATGTCAGAAAAATAGTCATGGATGTCATTGTATAGGTTTTACGGAGTGCAGATTTCGAAAATCATGACTATTTTGGAATCCAAGATGGCGACCATGCAATTTGTCATAAAAGTCGTCATGGATGTCGTTTTATAGGTTTTAGGGAATGTGGTTTTCAAAAATGATGAACCTCAACCATGCGTAAAGAACTCGTCATGTCATTTAAAATGAGCTTAAACTCGATAGCATTATGGGAAGTCATCGATGAGTTCCATTGACAACTTCCGATTTCACTATCAGACCTTCGTCACCATGTGTATCGTAAAGAACTCTTCAAGACATTTTAAATGAGCCCAAACTCAATAGCATTACTAGTAGTTATCGATGAGATCCATCAACACCTTCCGATTCCACCATCAGACCCTCGCCACCATGTGTATCGTAAAGAACTCGTGAAGACCTTTAAAATGAGCCCAAACTCGATAGTATTACTTGTAGTTATAGATGAGTTCCATTAACACCTTCCGATTCCACCATCAGACCCTCGCCACCATGTGTATCGTAAAGAACTCGTCAAGATATTTAAAATGAGCCCAAACTCGATAGCATTACTAGTAGTTATCGATGAGTTCCATCAACACCTTCCGATTCCACCATCAGACCCTCGCCACCATGTGTATCGTAAAGAACTCGTCAAGACCTTTAAAATGAGCCCAAACTCGATAGCATTACTAGTAGTTATCGATGAGTTCCACTGACACCTTCCGATTCCACCATCAGACCCTCGCCACCATGTGTATCGTAAAGAACTCGTCAAGATATTTAAAATGAGCCCAAACTCGATAGCATTACTAGTAGTTATCGATGAGTTCCATCTACACCTTCCGATTCCACCATCAGACCCTCTCCCCCATGTGTATCGTAAAGAACTCGTCAAGACCTTTAAAATGAGCCCTAACTCGATAGCATTATTAGTAGTTATCGATGAGTTCCATCGACACCTTCCGATTCCACCATCAGACCCTCTCCATCATGTGTATCGTAAAGAACTCGTCAAGACCTTTAAAATGAGCCCGAACTCGATAAAATAATTAGAAGCCATTGATGAGTTCCACTGATACAGGATATGTGCACAGACAGCTAACGATAAAGAAAGTGACTATAATAGGAGTAATAGGTACTAAACAAAAATATACCAAAATCAATGCAACGCCTTACCATATTAGGTAATTTGCCTTAAACTTTAGCATGTGTTTTGAAATCTACGTTGTGCGCTGCTTGACTTAACGTACACTTTTGTTTGAATTAGCAATATTAGGTCGGCAAATTACAAAGCCTTTGACAAATACCGACTGCCGCCGCGCCGCGCCGCGCACTCGCACGTGCACGTAGGGAATGGAACCGCCGTGTTTCGCGTCGGGCGCTACGTTAATAGACCATATGCAGTTCACGTAAAAGTTAAAACAGCTTGTTCGTATTTAATCAGCGCTTGAAGCGGTAACCCTTTCCCGGGTTTTTAATATCGGTAAGCGCTAACCTGAATTAATTCAAATAAAAGGATTAGTTTCTTAACCGGTAAGCCAATCAAACGCTTACCGAAATGAAGCGGTTTTTGGAACACAGCTTTACAATAACCCGGGTTTTTGAACGGGTTAGGGTAAGCGGGTCCGGTCCCTGTTCCTCACGATGTTTTCCTTCACCGAAAAGCTTGTGGTGAATATCAAATGATATCCCGTAGAATCAGTTAAGGAATTTAATTTCAGATTAAGAATGAAATGCGCTTCCGCCATCTGTATTCCCTGATAATGACCTCGGTATCTTTAAAAGCAAGAGTGAATAGGCTACTACTGAACCGGTGAGCTCCATCTGAGGCCCTGTCTTCACTTTCCATCAGGTGAGTAGGGCCAATCGCCGATCAGTTTATATAAAAAAACCGGCCAAGAGCATGTCGGGCCACGCTCAGTGTAGGGTTCCGTAGTAACTCTTCCGTCACAATAAGCTAAACTGGAGCTTAAAGTATAGTAAATTGTTAACCAAGGGATGAAACGGTACCTTTCACCCGAGTTAAACAAATAGGCAAATTTGCATAATCAATATATACCTACCTAATTAAAGTAAGTCTTTTTACTATGAAGGGAATACTTTTTGCGATAACTCAAAAACAGCTAAACTGATCATGTCCGCTATAGTTTTCATTTAATGTCTTTCTTAAGCTCTACTTCTACGATTTTTTTCATATTTTTTGGACCTATGGTTCAAAAGTTAGAGGGGGGGGGACACATTTTTTTTTCTTTTGGAGCGATTATCTCCGAATATATTCACTTTATCAAAAAATGTTTCTTGAAAACCCCTATTAGTTTTGAAAGACCTTTCCAACGATACCCCACACTCTAGGGTTGAAGCGAAAGAAAAATTTCACCCCCACTTTACGTGTAGGGGAGGTACTCTAAAAAAAAAAAATTTCAGATTTTATTGTACGACTTTGTCGGCTTTATTTATTTATATATCCATGTCAAATTTCAGCTTTCTAGCACTAACGACCACGGAGCAAAGCCTCGGACAGACAGACAGACAGACGGACATGGCGAAACTATAAGGGTTCCTAGTTGACTACGGAACCCTAAAAAGTACCATTTTGTACCTTACCACAGTGAAAATAGTATGTCTCTAGCGACTTTAATATTGATTCCGAAAAACTCATTGGTATGAGCCGGAATAACCCGCGACTTCAGGATTGAAAGTCGGACATCTGATCAACTCGGTCATCACCGCTTCTTTTACAAGAAAGCAAATACGTAATCTTTATTTATAGACTGCATCAGTGTTGTCACATCTACCTACTTTTTGGTAGATCTACCTATTTTACCTGCGTTCTACCTATCTACCTCCCTCGGCCTGAAATCTACCTATTTTTCAAAATGGTAAAATTGTAAGCAATTGTCAATACATGTGACGGAACATTACCTAATTTCTACCGAATTTAGATTTGATTTAATTAAAACTTGCCAAAGAAACAGATTATACAAGCAGGTTTATTACCTACAAACAATGGAAATCCTAACTTATGTTTCAATTTCTTTAATGAACACGTGTACTAACGTCACAATATTAAAAACTTATAAATAATTCAAAACATTTTAATCATAAAAATGTACTTCTATTGAGAGGTAGATCTACCTATTTTTCATTTTAAATTCCACCCATTTCTACCTATTTTTGCACCCTGTTCTACCATTTCGGCAAAATTGTATGTGACAACACTGGACTGCATCCATCCTGCTTAGCAAGCTTTTAACCAATTGCGTGGGATTATCCAGGTCAGTTACATATAGAATTGAATATCAATAAAAACGTCAAAAGGAGAACGACACCTAAGTGCAACCACACGGACAGATAAATTGCAACCACATCCTCTCTAGTGGTGACCTAATAGGTCACGAATTATGTAAAACTAATGCACTAAATTCTGCATTACATCAGGTGAATGGAAAAATATGTCTTAACGGTTTGAAATAAGAATGATTAAATGATACGACAAGGACTGATTGTAAGGAAGTGAACGGACATAGAAAGGCGTCTGTCTAGTCTAGTCTAGTTTTTAATTCCCATCAATAAGGAGTATTGCTGCAATGTTCTGCTGCCAGAGTGCAGCACTAGCACCTTTCGTAAACCATAGAGTAACTTATACATACTGTGCCTTAAACTGTTTTTTGACAAGTTTTCACAGATAATAAAATACGACATTGATGCATCAAGGCGGTTTGTTTACAAAGGGCCTACCGGGAAACGTGAAAATCCAAATTTAGTTATCTGTTTCTTCATCGCTCGAATATGCAAGAGTGATAGACAGGTTAGATAACGAAATTTAGATTTTCTTGTTTCGCAGGAGACCCTCAGATTGTGATGGATTGTGGTAGTGGCGTCCCCTACGCAGAGTTTCTATACATTGTGAGATCCTATAATTGGCTCTGAATCAGTTCCCGTCCCACTTTGTCGCTTGCCATAAGGATGCCTTTTCAGG
This sequence comes from Cydia pomonella, assembly GCF_033807575.1. NCBI lineage: Eukaryota > Metazoa > Arthropoda > Insecta > Lepidoptera > Tortricidae > Cydia > Cydia pomonella. The sequence goes on along the minus strand of NC_084706.1, from coordinate 25,845,834 downwards.
TTATTCGTATAAAGATACAAGCAAATCTCGTCCTTATGGCAAGTGACAAATTTGGACGTTTTGTCGGCCGCGGTCACATTTATGTCGTTATTAGCCTAGTTATACTCGTAGCTGCTGGTTCTCCATGTACAATAAATAAATACAAAAGTATCCCTGTTTAACTTTCTGTTTGTAACTCTTCATGCCCCATTAGGGGGCGAATGCAAAATTTTAGTTTTTTTTTAAATATTAAATAGGCAATATGACTACTTTGGCAAGGGTAGGCTTGCCAAAACCAGACATGAAAAACATACTAATAAAAAAATAACTATAATTTTTTTGACGGATTTTTTGGCTTCCCTGGCCTTAAGAGTCCGCAGCAATCTTGGTTTTTGATACAAACGTAGCTTAAAACGACTAGCTAGATTGCTCTGATACTTTGTACGTACAATAGGATAAGATATATCTATGTCTGTAATTAGTTTATGTAGCTTCAGTTACCATAGTTAAAAAAAAGCGAATTTAAGTTTTTCATACAAAACTTGTTTTTGCTCTATTTCATTTGTTTTATAAGCTGGAGCTATATCGGTAATGCGCTGGCGCGCCGCATCCCTGATGCGTCGGGTGCGGGGCAGTCCCAACATCATCCTGAAGATGATAGCCGAGAGGGTGGATTGTGTATATTTATCACACTGTGGAAGATTACATTCTCCCACTAGTACTGTCGAATGGTAAAGCCCGTTTAATAAATTAAGATTTTTAAAATTTAGATTTTTAGTTAGTTTAAGAAGATATGTGTCTCTTGTTACACGAAATAAAAGTTTTTTTTTTTTTTTTATATACACTAATTACCAGCATAGATGTATCTCATGTTATTGTATGTGCAAAGTTTCATAACAATTCAACACGAGGAAATGCTGCCAGTATCTACGGCACCATGCCGCAGGGGGATATTTTTTAGTATTTTATTTTAAGTTTAGTATTATTTATTTTTAGATTTAGGTTTTAAGTTTTATAGTGTATTCTACAAATTGTATAGTCATGTTACTCGAAATAAATATATATAAAAATTCAACACGTAGTTTTAAAATGAGAACGAAAATCCATTTGTATAGGAAGGTGAATTTAATTAAGCCGAGCCGAGATTAAGTATAATACGAATGTGTTAAGTAATTATAATTACCTAATACAATGTATTAATGTACTATTTGATTGGTGGAATTGCATGTTATATATTTCATTATACCTCATCATAAAGTAGCACTCAGAAATAAGGCGAACTTTTAACCTGCGCTTGCGCAACAGTGGATCTACGAAGCATTTAAGTGTTATCTGAACTTTATAAATCTGATCTTGACTTGATATTAAGTTAATTTGTACTGCATCTAACTCGTATATATCGTTGTCTCTCGGTATACAGGGTAATTTTGTTATGTAAAATGATTTTAATCATACCCCGGATTTTTTTATGACAATAAGAATTGCTGACGACGGACTTAACGCCAGAAATTACGCAAAACCGCCAAGATTGGCGAAAGATCATCAGGGTGTGTAGAGAAGTAGCGAACGAAATGCAACTGTCTCTGTCGCACTACTATGGAAAAGTGATAGAGAGAAATAACTACGTTACTATACGGAGCGTGAACGGTAGGCATCTGGCCTACGCGCCCAGGAGGGCTGACCCCAAATAGGGATAAAAGCCAGGGGATTGATTGATCAATAGAGTGATTCCTGAGGAAGGTTTAGGTGTATGTGTGTTATTTGATAACCCTAGCGAAGCCAGGGCGGGTCCATGGTTAATATTAATACTAAATCAAGATGTTAAACTTCGAATGGTACCTACTGTGACGCATCTGAACAGGACGGTCGAAGTAAATTGTCCTCTAAGCTGCCGATTCCTCCTACCCACTTTACCATGCATAACAAAACCTTATATGTAGAATTTATACTCGTATTAATCTTTATAAAATTAAATAGTGCTCGCTAGTCTTAAAAGTATTGTTATATAAGTGTATCTCATGTAAGTGAATTTTGTAAATTCTTTATGAGATAATAAATGTCTTAAACCATAAACCATAAATTTACGAATACTGATTCGTGACTGCACCGGCCTAGATAATATATGTAATAGAAAACCTTTATAAGTTTCGTATCCTATCAGTTTTTTTTTAGAATTAGATAAAGATACACGATCTTTATTGAAAAAAAAACACTGTTTAAAAAGAAGTCGCAGCAAATATGTAACAATTTTATATCATATAATTAAATAAAATTAAAACATAGGTACTTAAAAAGGTGACACTTTTGTCAATAACTTTTAAATATTATCTTTAATGTACCTACGACATTATCATTGTTTATGACATTGCATCTTAGAATAAACTTTAAAGTGTACGAAAAATCAAAAGACAAGTTATTTTTTCAGTTTGAGGAGTACAGTATACAGTTAAATTTTTTGCTCCTGTTACAGGTCACACCCGGTATATGTTAATTTAGATTCTTTTGGTTTTTCGATAGCGAAGCGTTTTTTAATAAAAAGACACGTCAAGTTCGTATAGTCTCTTATAATGCTAATAAAAACAACATATAGACGGAGGATACAAGACTCGCGGTGCTTGACTCATGCTTATGTTCACGCTCATGCTCATGCTTTTGTTCATGCTTATGTGCATGCTCATGCTTATGTTCATGCTCATGCTTATGTTCATGATCATGCTTATGGTCATGCTCATGCTTATGGTCATGCTCATGCTCATGCTTATGTTCATGCTCATGCTCATGCTCATGCTTATGGTCATGCTCATGCTTATGGTCATGCTCATGCTCATGCTCATGTTCCTCGTGTTCGTATCCGTAACCGTGTCCGTGTCTTTCTCAACAGTATGGGTTGTGATGGAAAAATCTTACACTTTTTTCGCCTAGTCCCCATCCTCCAAGTATGTAGCGTTCGATAAGGAACTTTGGTCCAAAAATACCTAAGTATAAAAGAGATGACTAGAGTTTGTCACTTACGCGTCATATTAAAGTCCAACGACTAACAGCATTAAGTGCTTCAATCTTGGAGCGCGCATATCTATAGTTTTAATACCAGTGCATACACCCGGCAATTTACCTAACCATTCAGCACCATTCACTTCAATATTACAAATCACAATAATTTTAGCATCATTAAAAACAATGCGTCTTATTTCAATTCGATAAAAACCATTTTCGAATGTCAATCATTATGTCTTCGCTGTTCTAACTGCATAAGAGTGCATACGTTTTATATAATTTGTGACTTACTAGGTCACATTTGGTGAGAGGATGCGGGCGTCACAATACGTTATTGGTCAGTGTGGTTAAAATTAAAGTCCGCCGCAAGCTCGGTCGAATTTCACCTTCCCTTAGAAACGGAATTTATCTAGGAATAATACAACGACGCTGCCAACGTCAGTCGTATTTTGTAAATTATTTTCTCGATTTTGTATTTACGTGTTGCTTTTTACATCCATTTTACGAAAAATATAACCTATGATTACTACATACTGTTACGTATATACGGGTTATATTCTGACATGTAAAATTGTGTTCAACATGTACGTCAAAGCTACCTAAGTAAACAAAAATGCAAACGAGAAAACACGAGCTCAACTAGCGTCCCCAAGAAACGTACGTTCACCATCGTCGCCCGCCTCGTCCATCTCCTCGCAACCGTCGTCGGGCGATGAATTCGCCACCGCGCCCGACACCAGAGAGTCGAGCGACGAGTGCGGGCCGCCGCCGCCGCCGCCACGTCCACCTTCGCGACGAGGGCGGCCACCGCTGCCGGCATGACTACCTGCGCGACGAGAGCGGCCACCGCCGCAGCCACGACCACCTGCGCGACGAGGGCGGCCACCGCTGCCGGCACGCTTGGGGCCTGCGGGACATCCTGCCCCGCCCACGGCTCCCACTGCCGGTGGTGTAGTGCGCCACATGCGATGGTCTCCCGTCATAATATCATAACGGAAATATTTATAAGCATTTGAGATGTGGTGTTGGCGAAGGATGGAAGGAATAAGTTGGACAGAAAGAGTAACTACGAGTAATAAAGCCGTAAAAAGAGTGAAGGAAAAGAGAAGCTTAATGAGCATTATTAAAAATAGAAGAGGAAAAATGATCAGCCACCTGTTAAGACACGACCACTTCATCAGAAACATCATAGAAGGGAAAATAAATGGAAGAAGAGGGAGGGGAAGATCAAGGAAAAGTTAGATGAGCCAAGTAAATGAGCATGTAGGGGCTGTGTTGTACCAGGACACTATAGGGGCTTCGGATCGACCAAGGTGGAGACAACTGCATCGAGCTGCACCGACAAGAGCCTAGCTCTAATAACCATACTCGTAATATCTATCATAGTACAAGCTTTGCTTAGTTTGGGGCGATCTGTGTAAGATTGTCCGCAAATATATCTATTTATATTATCAATAACAGCAAAATTAATAAAAAAAACAGTGAAAAATGTATACCATTAACGCATAAATTTATTAAAAATGATATTTGAAAACATTCAATTTGGAAAACTGTAAAAATAATAAGGTAGTTAAACAGAAACGTTACACAAAAAAGTTAAAAATCTTGCATGAATTCTATTTTATTAGTTATGTTTAAGAATAATCTTTAACCCGCATACATATCACTGCGGCTTAGTGAAAGGAGGACGACTGAAAATCAGCGCTGCGCGGTCATTTTGTGATAAAATGGCTGACGCAGCTTATGCTGAGCCCGTTTTTGTCACACATCCTAATTGTTTATGTTATTTTTATATACTTGGTAACTCGTACCATTTCTTTTTTGTGTGACAATAAATGTTTCTCATTCTTATAAACATATAACCGTAAACGTCGTTTTACTATCCCATAAAAGCATTTAAGTGTCAAAATTGTAATTTTCACCATATTTTCACTCTAACAGTGCTATTTTCCGGTGTTGTGCACGTCTCAAACGACCACACATAACATAAAAACCCTTTTTCCGCCATTACTATTCACACTTCGTTTAAATATTAAGCAAACAAACAAGTGAAAGAAACAGGTCGTCCGTGTCATATTGTTCTATAATTTCTTTCATACTAAATGTCGTAAGTGACGCAGATATGTAGCTATGTAGATCTCGCATGTGCTGGGAGTTGTTAGGCGCGCGAAATCGCCTTTTCATACAAACTTAGTCCTACGTATTCCATTTTTCTCTCTGGATATTAACATTATTGAAAATATTTTGACACAATTTGTTGTATACTTACCACAGCTATGCCCACACGTTTGATTTTTTCGAATTTTTAATTATTATAAGAGTAGGAACCATTTAAAAATTTGAATGGAAGATGTTTTTCGCTCCTAATTTTTACATTAATAAAAAAAAATCTAATTATGTCAGTCAAACGTAAGGGCATAGCTATTGTTAATATACATCAAATTATGTAAGTAAATATATTTTCCATAACGTCAATACCCAAAGAGGCCGTCCCCTTTCCTGTTAAATAATTTCATGGCGTCCCGTGAGGCCAATCCAAACTTATATTTATATATAAAAATGTTCGTCAAATTGAATTCGTGATTAGATTGACAGAGAAAGATGCTCGCAGTTTGCGAACTTTGTTTTCGCGGTTATAGCTCAGTTGACTACAGCGTTTCGTAAGAAGTCATTATAGTGGACTCGGGAGCCCATTTTTTTTAAATTATATTTTCTCTCTGACACTTAGAGACTTTTACATCTCTAAAGAATTTCAGCATTTGTTGTTTGTATTTTTTATCATAGTTATTTTTGTGTAATTCGACATTAAGAGACTGTATACATCTCTAATAAAGTATCTAATATTTAATTGATTCCATATTCGTAATTGTATTTCGTTATTTTTATTGATTGTAAAAATTTGACATGTGAAAGTGCCCCTGTGGCCTATTTGCTGAATAAATGCTTGTTTGTTTGTTTGTCATAGTGTATGTTATACGAAGTCTTAATTCAACCATTAAAGTCGATAAGTAGAAAAAAGTTAACACTGTCTACTTGTCAGCATATACATATATCTGTGGTACACCTTCCCACATACGTCCTTTCAAACTAGAAACCCATTATAAGGCGCACGCGCAATGAATGCTAAGCGTTGCTCGCAACTTTCTCGCAACAATAGGATCAACATTTTCATACATTACGACAATGGATCATACATACAAACTGTTGACCCTAATCCGGGGTCATTTAATAATTAGTTAGGGACAATTTAGATAATTTTATACTGTGAATTAATTCTTTAGGTAATTGTTAAAAGTATAATATCCCAAACAACTTTTAAATAACTGATCACAGTCAGCAGCGGATATTGCTGAGCAGGCGAGGTATTCAAAATGAATTGAACACATCAATCATTTTGATGTCATACGTTCGAATTGGCCTGTCTATAACTGCAAAGTCCGCGCTTAGATAGGTCAGACGGAATCTATCTGTGACGTTCACAAGCAAAAAGTACCACTGTCGCTTACCATACGGGCGAAATTTGCTGGTATCTTCATACGAATAACCTGTTAGAGCACCCTTATGGCATGCGACAATGTGTTACCTTTTGCTTGAGTTGAGAACATCAATTTAAAGTAAATTGGGTACTTGATACATGTTGAATATTATAACAAAATTTAGCTAAATGGATAGAAAATGAGCCGTACATTATAAAAAAAGTGGAATTTAAAAAGACATTAAAATTATTAAAAAAATACAAGGCTTCAGTCTTCCAAAATATTTTTTTTTTTACTTTCAAAAAGAAAATGGTACCATTCGATTTCTTACATTTTATTGAAAAATAAAATGTATGACAACTATATACATAAACGCATTATTTCAGAGTCTAAAGAGCATTTTTCTTGATCTTCCATACATTTAGGACAGGTACTAATGTAATGTGACGTCACATTACAATATCATTTTGTTAGAGGCGCTTCAATCGTCGAGTGCGAGCGTCAGACTTTAACTCTCATTTCTGACCTGTGTTTTGCTTAAATGCCATGAGTCCTATATAGACATTTGATCCTCAAGAAAATCAAGATCGATCGACATTATTTACAAAAAACTGTCAAGTAGCCAATTAAAGGTTATTTAAAATTACGTAATTTACCTTTGGATTCTGAAGGTAAATTACGTAATATGAAAATCCCTTTAATTCCAAACAGTAGCATTACCAGACACGGCGACTAAGCAGTGATACTTTCACCCAAACGAATTAAATACGCCACAGTGACGTAATTGAATAATAAACAAATACCATCAATGATTCGGTGAAATACACCCAAGAGCCATGAAAACGGGTCACAATTCATGAAAATTCTGTATCCATTGACCCATTTCCATTGCTTTAGCGTGTAGTTTTTTTGCAGAAATAAGCGGGATAATATTTATCGGGTACTATCACCAGTACGGTCACGTCTAAAAATATTGATACGAAAAAGTGTCAAAAATATGTATACACGACTTTATTGCCCATATATTAAGGTAGTGTATACATATTTTTGGAACATTTTTCGTATTGATATTTTCAGACGTGACTATATAAATTAAAACAGCATTAACAACACTAAGTTTAGTGCTAAAAGTGCATATTTCGAATTTACGTCATGCTTACTTATAATTTAATTTACATTACTGCTACTTTACCATCTCATTACTGGTGCCTGTCCCATCATAGGGGCGTTTACTACATATATATAATTGGCTACTTGACAGTTTTTTGTAAATAATGTCAAACGATCTTGATTTTTCTGAGGATCAAATGTCTATATAGGACTCATGGCATTTAAGCAACATAAAGGTCAGAAATGAGAGTTAGTCTGACCCTCGCACTCGACGATTGAAACGCCTCTAACATAATGATAAGGTGATGTGACGTCACATCATATAAGTCAGTCCTAAATGTACGGAAGATCAAGGAAATTGCCATTTTGAACCTGAAATATAGCGTTCATGTGTATAGTTGTCATACAATTTATTTTTCAATAAAATGTAAGGAATCGAATGGTACCATTTTCTTTTCTATTTTTGAATAATCTCCATATAATTTTTTAAATTCCACTTTTTTATAATGGATGGCTCATTTTCTGTCAATTTAACTAAATTTTGTTATAATATTCAACATGTGTCAAGTAACCAATTGCAATAGATTTTTATTCTTTAGATATTTTACATTTTGACATGTTTTTCTTTTTCTGGAATCATTTTTGACATTACCAGTGCTGTAATGTTCTTCATAAATTATATTCGCATGCATTTTATTAAGTATTACTGCAAATATATAACTAATTGATTGATTGACTTCAAAGGAATTCTTTCCAATCATAATAAAAAGTATGGCGCTAGTGAAATGGTGCAAGCTACTTATTTAAATGTTAATAAAGACGAATCATTAATAAAGATAACTAAAACAGTGATACTTTCACTCGGACCAATTAAACTACGTCACCGTGACGTCACAAATACCGGTCATTGAAGCCAGTGGTAGCGATAGTGAAATGGCGATACTGTTTAATTTATGATAAAGACGAGTCAAATAATAAAGACATCCGAAAACAGTAATTTACTTGTATAGTGTTTCGTTTTTCTTTTTTGGCTTATCCACTTCACAGTATACCTAAAACAGAATCCAATTATTAGCTTTACAGCAAAACAGGGTAATGAAACGAATGAACCATGTAGGAATAAGTTTTTGGCGAAAATTTAATTTTTGATACAAGTTTTTATCGCGTATTTTTCTACCACAGGTAACAAATACTCATCGAGACAATTCTAAAACCCACAAACACAATTAGGTTGCGTTGGTTCATCACAGAGTTCCTATGGTCGCCTCCTGTCTCCATCATCAGATCAGCTCGATGGTACCATAATATTGTATAGTACCCGGGAAATCGGGAAGTGGGTCAAAAGCTTTCAAGATTTGACCCACACTAACTAACAAACTTACATACATACTAACAAGGCAAGTTAAATAAAAGCTTGTAAAAAGTCGTCAAAACCATCTTGAAGATCCAACCGATTACAAACACTCTCTATAAACAACAGAAAAACATAGAGGTCCTTTATCTATTATTGGACTTGTAATCTATTGTTAGATATAATTTGGTATGCAGATTTAGGACAGTTTTTATTAGTCATCCTCATTGTGCCACGCCGACGAAGTCGCGGGAACGAGCTAGTATACTATATGAAATCTTTTCTAACGATATGACCAGAAGAATTTTCAATTTGGAAACTAAAAATACCTAGTTAAAAGGTGGGTCGAGGCAGATGTCAAATCTATCGATGGCTATTTAATTTATCGGGAAAACTTTGTGTAGGTGATAAATTGACTATATCTTCTTCCTTGTCATATCTTCATAATTATTCATTCTTGTCCAGATTATGAAATGCTCTTATGTGGTTCGCAAAACCAAGCTTTGTTTTTAAGATTCGGTCACGCGATGCGTAGTGGAGCTGTCCAATCGAGTTGCGGGTATACGTATTTGTGTCAAACACTGGCTGTACGTGAATACGTAGTGTCCTCGCTGTCACACCTACCTGCGGAGGTGGCGTGCCGTCTCTTTTTTAATTGCTGCGTCTTTATAATCGTGTTACCAAGCAGCAACACTAATAGTCCGAAACTTACTTTTGTATGGTCGGGAACGCGGATGTAACACCTCTGGAGTTGCAGGCGTCCATAGGCTACGGTGACTTCTTATCATTAAGAATGACTCACGCTAGATCGGGCCGCGGCCGGGCCGGAGCGTCCGCCACGTCATTTTCTATGACAGCTGATCGGTGATCACGTGGAGTTTTCCATAGAAAACGAAGCGCCAGAAGCTCCGGCCCGGCCCGGTCTAGCGTGGGTCATCATTTAGGCGGGCCTAGAACCGACTTGGTATTACAAAAAAAAACTACTTGATGGTACGAGTATTGCTATATAGTTACACGGACGGTAGGACTCAAAGTTTTTAAACCAGCAGTCTTTATTACTTATGCGTCTGTATTCAGTGATGGCAACAGTGAAATGGCTCGGTCTTATTAATTCATAATAACATACCGATGACGCGAAAGTTAACGAGACTGGCTTGACTGCTAAACAAATGCATCTGAATAAGCATAATATACTCTGACAAGCCAACTTTGGAAAGAGGAAAAGGCGCGGCCGCGAAATTAAAAAAAACGTGTGGGATATCGATCCTACTCGCCTAGATTTCTCGCAAATTTGCCGCCTTTTTACTGATAAAGCTAACAAGGAAAGGTACCCAACTGTTCGGTTCCGATTTGATTTATATTTATATATGTTATAGAGTAGTCTAAAATAACGGACACGTATTTTTTTTTAGCTGTCTAAACTCAACCTATTGGGAGAAATTGTCCTCCAAAGTACTAAAAAGTTACTAAATCTTCTAACTGATATAGAAAGTGATGCTCAAGCAACTTGCTAGTTAATGGCTTGTTTGAGTATATGTTTGAGAGCAGAAAAAAATAATGTACACGTGTTTTGTTAGGTATATCTGCTTAAACTCAAGTTTTCCTAAAAAAACACCCGTCTTTATGTGTAACTTTAGCGATAAGATATTATAAAACTTCGAATGTCGATTTTTAGGAAAAAATGAGTTTTAGCCGATATGTTATATCGGCTAAAACACGTGTTCATTATTTTTTGCTGCTTTCAAACATATACTCAAACCAGCCATTAACTAGCAAGTTGCTTGAGCATCACTTTCTATAGGAGTTAGAAGATTTAGTAATTTTTTAGTACTTTGGAGGACAATTTCTCCCAATAGGTTGAGTTTGGGCAGCTAAAAAAAAATACGTGTCTGTTATTTTAGACTACTCTAGATCATATATAAATATAAATAAAATCGTAACCGGACAGTTGGGTACCTTTCCTTGTAAGTTTAATGGTACTTTATACAATCGTGATATAATAAAGACCTTTAAAATCGAGTACCGTGTTTAGGCAACGAAGCTTGCTGAGTTTCCTAAGTAAGGTACGAAATTGAAAAGCTGATTATATCACTTTTGTATAGGCGACCATTTCATCAGAATGCGAAACTAACTTTAAGAAGGTTTGGTAATAAATGTGCAGAGAAAATACCGATAACATTTCAGACCGGCTAGTATGAGTTGCGTTCTCACGCGCGACTCCATATATCTAGCGCGACTTCAAGTATGGACTCGATATGCATACTAGCAGGTTAGGAGAACTTAGCAATTATTGAAAATTTTCTTTGGCATATAAGATTCATAAACCTTAACGTAACTGATATTCACTATTGCTGTAATATTGTGGTATACCTAGTCAATATTCCATTCAAGTTAGTAAACTGCCTACAGTAGGCCCGCCTCAAGGCCTATTAATTTGCACCTTCGACCAATAATGGCCGGGTATTTAAATCAGTCCAGCTGCGTACTGTTAATGAACTAAGGCGCCTGTACTTTACTAGAGTTAACCTACTTTTGAACGACTTAGGGCCACCCCACACTAGCGTCTCCCGAACTTTGACGTCTAACCAACTCTATGGCTGCTACTCGACGCAACGTTGGCGCAACTGCGCCGTGATGCGTCGCAATTTTCCGTAGCGCTGACTAGACGCCGACGCTCAAAAGACGCTAGTGTGGGGTCTCTCTTAATATCAAACATTTGATTGTTTGCGAGGCGTATAATTTGATAAATATGCTGTTATGCATTCATTCAAAAAGTGACAAAACGTTGTGTCTGTTAATTCTCAATGTATAATCAGCATCAAAAGTAGCGGATACTTGTGACATTAGGGTCGGCAACGCGCATGTGATGCCTCTGGTGTTGCAGGCGTCCATAGGCTACGGTGACTGCTTACCATCAGGCGGGCCGTATGCTTGTTTGCCACCGTCGTGGTATTAAAAAAAAAAAAAAAAACTACAGCTGCATTACTGTTGCGACATTACTGCTGCGGCCTTGACTCGGCTCTGCATCTGTTAATTTGATTGATACAATGAGAGACGTTCGCCGCCGCGTTAGTGCCGCGATTATAACGTCCAATCACTCATTTTATCAAGGGAATTGACGGGTACGGCGGCGGCCTTAACGGCGCATCAATGATGTTGCAATAGTTAAGCAGCTGCAGGTGATATCAGAATGTCACCTTAAAAAAAACCCACACTAGCGTCTTTTGAGCATCGGCGTCTAGTCAGCGCTATGGAAAATGGCGTCGCTGCGTAGTTGCGCCGACGTTGCGTCGAGCAGCAGCCATAGAGTTGAGACTACACGCCGACGCTCGGGAAACACTTTTTTTTTATTGGGAAACAAACTAATGTGGGGTCTTTCTTAGACTACGCGGCAAAAGTAGTATTTTCCAATAGCCAGTTCCATTGATTAATTTACTAACAAATCAACCTAACAAATTTCGTGTTAAAATGGCAGATCGACTGGATAAATTGTGGCGAATCTGCGATATAAAATAAGGCTCAGCCTAAAGCGCATTCCACTTCTTTATGTGACGAGAGGTTATTTAAAATATCAAATCTTCCAAACGTCTCTGAGAATTGGCAAACATACTTTCATTTTATTGAATCACCGATTGCATTTAAAAATGAAAGGAATAAAACTGAACCCGCGTGTGACCGTGATAAGATCGGCATTGTTAGGTACTCTTACTTTTGACTTTTTGAGTTGCTAAATGTATAAGTAGGTATAATAGCTAGGTTAGAGGTAATGCAACTTAGGTTTTGTAATGTGCGACGAGTGGATGAATTTATCAGATAATCGTGTAGGTACTTAAGTTAAGCAAGTTTACAATTAGTGTCATCTTTTGAGCATGTACTCTTTAAAATAAATATAAAACTGTATTGAATGAGACGTTTTTTAGTATTGACACTTCAACAATAACAACAATATGTAACGGAAAATTGACTACCAGTTCAGTTCAGCGATCCCATATTGGAACTGGAAAACTGCAATGATGATGAGCTTATTTACTCTGCTAGTAAATGTAATTTACAAACATTTTGCATGTTGGCTTTATGTCGACTGAATACTGATTCTGAAACTGTTTTAAGACCGAATTGTAACGTATTCTGGCAAATAAATAATTCTATTTCGTCAAGTGTACAAGTATACAATCAACAGAAGAAGTCTAAGTAGGCTAGGTGTTCAAAATAACCTGAACAACCTCGTTCGTTTGGCTACTTTTGCTGCAGACTGTATAGTCCGCCTAGTTGCACCGACTTGAACCGAACAAAGTGAGGTTGTATCATTATATACGTCAAATATTCATACAAATTTGACATTAATGAACACATTGCCACACTTTGTCGTTGCAAATCCCACGTAGAGTCGGCTTGGTCCTCTATCATGTTATTAATCTAAAGTCATACATTTTCATCATCATTTTACCCGATTTTGACGACCGATCTAGCCTATGAAGCTCACGGTCTGGTTTCGAATGCCGGTAAGGGCATTTATTTGTGTGATAGGCACAGATATTTGTTCCTGTCATGGGTGTTTTCTTTGTATTTAAGTATTTGTATATTATATATCGTTGTCTGAGTACCCACAACACAAGCCTTCTTGGCTTACTGTGGGACTTAGTCAATGTGTGTAAGATTGTCCTATAATATTTATTACAGTACATATGGGGCTACTTTATAGCACTAGTGCGAGAAGTAGCATATTACGTTACTGTGTCGAACATTTAAAGGGCCATATGTACTGTAAAACGTTGTACGATACATGTGCGAATAGGTAATTCGCAACTCGTGTCGATTTAAAACACTCCCTTCGGTCGTGTTTTAATTTATCGCCACTCGTTTCGAATTTCCTATTTTTCGCACTTGTATCGTAATGTACTATTTTAGCCTTAAATCGCCCACTACTGAGCATAGGCCTCTCTTTGTGTACGCGACTTATCCCGGTCCTGTGCTAGTCTCATCCAGAAGTGTCCCGCGATTTTCGGATAAATTATATTTTCGAATAACAGTGTTTTATAATATAAAGATGTCAACACTGCTAATTATAGATTTACCCTAGAAACTATCAAAACTAGGAATCGTGTAAAAAGCCATTGCCATTGACACAGAAAGACTGCAATAGAATTCGTTCCGAGTCTGTTCTCAATACCCGCTCTTACGGTAACATTAACGTAACGTAACTTTTGTAATATGTGCTGTTTTGAGCCAATTATAACTTGTTGGTTGTCAGTAATATGGTACTAGAGTACTATTTTAGAATGCGATCAGGAATCTTTGGGTAAAGGTGAAACGTAGATATCGTCTATATATATACAAGATAGTGTATGGTGATTTTATTAGCTCTTATAAAGCGATAGCTGGACTGTAAAAGTAGCACGTGGAACGTGGACTACCGGCCGTTCACTCAAAAACGATGGTTAAACGCGTTTCAAGATTATTTCTTCATTCTCTACACACTACCACATTAGTTTACTGTATAATAAGCTATCGATATTACATTACATTATGAGCAAAACAGAAAGGAATGAATCACAAGGCGTGACTATCAAGATGGCGCTCAAACCGGAAGTCCGAAGTGTTAATGTCAAGCTTATTTTCTGTAGGTAACATTGTGTCTCTGTATCTACTTGACAAACGAATACAAAAACACTCTCACTGTCACTGTCTGACATCTATATTTATCACTGTCGCGTGTATGTAGTCACGTATACTCTGTCTATTTGGAAACGTCATCATAAATTGCACATTTTGACAGAAGTTTCACATTTATGGCTATGTTTGATTTCAAATTCAATGCAAACATAACCTTATCGATTCCTTGTTGTTTTGAGGACGGGTCTGGCCTAGTGGGTACCCTGCCTATGAAGCCGATGGTCCTGGGTTCGAATCCCGGTAAGGGCATTTATTTGTGTGATGAGCACAGATGTTTGTTCCTGGGTCATGGATGTTTTCGATTTATTTAAGTATTTGTATATTATACATATCGTTGTTTGAGTACCCATAACACAATCCTTCTTGGCTTATCGTTTGTCTTAGTCAATTTGTGTATATAAAAATATGTTTATATACATTTTATCCTGTAGAAATTTTACAACTTTGGAAACGCTCCGACGGCTGCTACCATAGCCATGATGGCAATCGTTTATCGATAAACGTCCGTCAGAAAATTCAGAAAATAAAAAATATTTTCGTGCCTTTGTTTTTTTATTGATGCTGGTACGTAGGTATGACTTATCTACACGTTACGCTCAAAAAGAAACCGTACACGTAAGGTAAAGATAAATATATAATATAAAGATAGTTTATTATTCAAGTAAGTATATTACAATGTGCTTATGAATATCAAATAAAGCTACACCGGCTCTAACCCTACACCTCTGACCCGAGAAGAGTTAAATCCTCCCTCAATTGGAGGAGGGTATCCCAATATGGGACCGGCAAAAAAGTCGACGGGACAAATCTGTTCAAAACATTACATCTTATAATTAACATTCATTTAATAAGAAAAAAAAAACAATTAAAAGTACGGTATTTTACGCTATTCCGCTACCATTTCACTCATTTTACTCTAGCTCAATAAAATACTATTCATAATACACACAAAAGAATATTAAAGTATCAAGATCAACTGTCAATAGCTACCGGATCTTGATAATAAGTCGAACTAATTATAATTATACCCCGAAGGTCAACTATAGGTCAAATGCGGCACGGAGATATTTGGTTTGTCAACTTAATAAAATCATTAATGGCATGACAGCATGACGTACAGGTCTTAAATATCGAGACGGAGTTAGAGGCAAAATAATGTATACACTCTAAATGCCCGCCCACACTAGCGTCTCCCGAGCGTTGGCGTCTAGTCAACTCTATGGCTGCAGCTCGACGCAACGTCGGCGCAACTGCGCAGGGACGCCATTTTCCATAGCGTTCACTAGACGCCGACGCTCAAAAGACGCTAGTGTGAGTGAGGTGGCCCTTAATATCAAATAATATTAATATTTTTTTTGGCACTTTGTCGTTCATATGTATATTTTCAGACTGAAATAGTTATTCACGAAATAAAACGATTTGAACGGAATATAATAGGCGTATTCTCATTTAAATAAACGGTTATGAATTTGACCTGTCCTGGATTAGTTATGCATGTCATGAATAAATGTCAGTTTTGATACTGACAGATTATATTCATAACTAATACAGATCTAATTCTTAAGCCTGTAAGACGTATAGCGAATTTAAAATACATCCTGCCTGATATTTCAGTCAGACAGTTATGTCAGTTTTATTTCGTCTATACTATACTTACATGGTTTTCCGGCTTCAGCCGTATTAATATTTTAGTTTCATCAAGGTGAAGTAGGTTAAAAAAACCGGCCAGGTGCGAGTCGGACTCGCGCACGAAGGGTTCCAGACCGTTACGCAAAAAACGGCAAAAAACAAGTTTGTTGTATGGGAGCCCCACTTAAATATTTATTTTATTCTGTTTTGTTATCGCGGCTACAGAAATAAAACATCTGTAAAAATTTCATCTGTCAGAGAGACGGAGTTACGGACCCTAAAAATGTATGATTCAAATCATTCTAATACCGCACCGGTTTGATGTCTTGAACGTTCGAATTGGCCTGTTATGTATGCATAAAGTAATATTTTTTTTTAAATCTCCGTTTTGTAACACTGAGCTGAGTTTACTGATATATCTATCAACTTTTCAGTCTAAACGGCATTAAAAGACGGTTTCAAAACGCTAAACACCAATTGAGGTGAACCCCAATAGCAGGTAATCATGGCTGTTATTCCATTTGCTTACCGAGTTCAATTCAAACAGGGGCCCATTTCTCGAACGGTATTAGACTAATAATATTAGTCCACGAACTGTCAAGTCGTATACGTTACCATGGCAACACACTAATAATATTAGACTAATATCGTTCGAGAAATTGGCCCCTGTGGTTAGATTTTTCTAACTTGATACTAATTCTTCTTCCTCGCGTTGTCCCGGCATTTTGCCACGGCTCATGTGATCCTGGGATCCGCTTGGCAACTAATCCCAAGAATTGACGTAAGCACCAGTTTTTACGAAAGTGACAGCCATCTGACATTCCAACCCAGAGGGTAAACTAAGCCTTATTGGGATTAGTCCGGTTTCCTCACGATGTTTTCCTTCATCGAAAAGCGACTGGTAAATATCAAATGATATTTTGTACATAAGTTCCGAAAAACTCATTGGTACGAGCCGGGGTTTGAACAGGCGACCTCCGCATTGCAAGTGGCACGCTCTTACCAGTAGGCCACCAGCGCTTTTAAACCAATACAAGATTTAAATTTAAAATTCGATACAAACAGGGATTACCGGGTGTTTAAACCTCCTTCTCGCTCAATCCCTACTATTATTATATACGCGAAAGTAATTCAGTCTGTCTGTCTGACTGTTATTTCTGCACGCTTAAACAACTGAACAGATATACCTAATTACCTACCATCAAATGTGGTAACATTACCTTCTGTGGCAACCTTACGATATGGTATATGGTATAAGAAGCTGATATTGAATATTTGACACTTAATATAAATAAGTCCGTCTTTTGTACTGTCTTGTGTAATAAAAAATTATGATTTACTTATACAGGATGAAATTTTAACCACAAGCTATACTCCACGTAGTAACTTTATAGTTCAGTCAAGTTTAAAAATATGGGTGTACACATCTTACTCAAAAATATGTCCCATAGCACCTTATTTCAGAGTATTAAGAGCGTAGTACCATATTTATGAAACAATTCTTTCGATACATATTTTTGCACTTGACTTTTCATACTGAACAACTTTTATAATGGGACCAATGCCGAACTAAGAAAAAAAAATTGGCTGTACCATCGAATTGTTTTTTTTTAACAGACAAATTTTCGGTAATGGTTAAAGTTACTACAGAAGTTAATGTTGCCACGTTTGACGGCAGATACAATTTGGTATGGAAATAGTCCGGGAAAGGACAAAGGGTAGTTTTTGTTAATCGTCAGACAGAAGCTACCTAGTTATTTAGTTATATGACGTTGAAAGATTAAAAATATAATAACGGAGCTCACAAAAGTTCGCCATGTTGAGAGCAATACTTATAAGTGTACATGTATCAGGCGGTGACCGCACGTTGCACGCTAGCTTGAGGAGCTGCGCTGACTTGATGATGCGTTTTGTAATGGTCGAGGCTGCCAAATGTTGCAGAATTTTGTATATTGATAGTATGGGTGTTTTCTATGTATTTAGGTACTTACATCTTCTTCTTCCTCGCGTTGTCCCGGCATTCGAGAGCCTGGGGTCCGCTTGACAACTAATCCCAAGATTTGGCGTAGGCACTAGTTTTTACGAAAGCGCCTGCCATCTGACCTTCCAACCCAGAGGGTAAACTTGGCCTGGTTGGGATTAGTCCGGTTTTCTCACGATGTTTTCCTTCACCGAAAAGTGACTGGTAAATATCAAATGATATTTCGTATGTAAGTTCTAAAAAACTCATTGGTACGAGCCGGGTTTGAACCCGCGACCTCTGGATTGCAAGTCGCACGCTCTTACCGCTAGGCCACCAGTGCTCTGGTTTTTTTAGGTTTATTTATTTAGGTACTTACATAATATATATAAATCGTTGTCTAAATACCTACAACACAAGCCGTATCTTCGCGCATTTGTCTTTTGTCTACTGAGATAATTAGCAATGTTCATTAATTATTTAGGTTTAATAGTAAAAAAAGTATTAATTTAGATTACTAGTAGAAAACCTATTGTACAAAATTATGATAAAATCAAGCTTTTCAATCTCGTACCTTACTTAGGCAACTCAGCAAGCTTCGTTGCGTTGAAAAGCTCCCTATAACATAAACTATATCTGGAAATAGTCTCATGTCAAGTCAAGTCAAAATATTCTTTATTCAAATAGGCCTAGCAACAAGCACTTTTAAATCGTCAAATTTTACAAATATCATCTTAATCTAAATATCAGAGCAATTTATTGCTGCAGTTATTATTGTTATAAAAAAAACATTGAATTATTATACATGACTTTTTGTACCTAGCCCCAATACATTTTTTTTTCGTTTGGAGTTTTCGATTGTCATCTTAGCTAGGCGTCCTCTTTCGGCTGATATTATAATGATTCTATTGCCATTCAAATATTAGCAGTTAATGGCTGTTTAAGGTGATCCCTTTTGAAATATAGCTGAAACTGCCAAGCGTACTAAAATAGTATTTATTCCTCAGACGGTTTGGGGCAAACCATGCACGGCAAAAAAATCCGTCTAATCTCCTGTGGTGTTTAATCAATAATACAACCTATCCCTTCGTGTTCCGAACTCCCGCAGCGGGAGGAAAATAAAACGGCCACGTCTGCGGCCTACATTTTTAAAATTTTGCTTCGTCTCTCAAGAGCTTGGCGGGCCTACACGCCATCGTCCAATTAAACACGGAATTATGAAGTTTCTATTAGCCTAAAAGTTAGTTGAAGATAATACATTATAACCTAAATGGGCCGAAACTAAACCAGCATGTAGGTGAAATACGGCCATTTACCTAAACGCAAGCGTCTTTTAAGTTCGCGTAATGTCAAACAAAATTGCTATGAATCGCAATCAGTAATAACGTACCTAGGCACATGAATGGGCCACTTATACCATGAAATGCTTCTGCTAGTACCTAGTGCTATATTAATCATCAGATATAGAAGTTTTTGTGGCAAAAACGAGTGTTTGAGAAAATTTTACACCGATAAATCTGTTATCGATATGCCAGACATAGATTAATAATTAAGAAATGTAAAATCTACATGCTTTTAAATTGAAAATTAATTACAAATCTTTACATAATTTCTTTATTATATTTATTTTGTACTTAAAAATAAAAACATAAACCGTAGTATACAGTGCTAAAAGAATAGAAAACGACCAATATATTAAAGAAGAGTTTTGTGTCGAGCGTGTTGTTTTGCGGTAGCTATCTTCAGTTCAGAAAATATTATGTATAAAGGTAACGTTAAGGTAACATCGATATCAGACATATCGATATATTATTTTGTCAAACAGTTTATTTTGCCACAAAAACTTCTTTATCTGTTAATCATAGATAGGGCAAAATATTGACTCTCACAGCCACCCCACATTAACGTTGTTGCTGCTCGACGCAACGTTGGCGCAACTGCGTAGCGACGTCATTTTCCATAGCGCCGACTAGACGCTGACGCTTATAGACGCTAGTATGGGGTGGCCCTAAATATCATTATTATCCTTTTTTTTCATGATACAAGAGGCAAACGAGGAGATGATTTGCCTGATGGTATGGGAAGCAATAACCGTAGCCCAATGGACACCTGCAACGCCAGAGGTCTGTGCTGTCTGTCCGGAAACCGCAGGCGTCAGTTTATTCTACATTTTAGATGCATTTTAGATATTAGCGCCAAAAGGCTAAAATAGTGTTGGTTTTTTCGGGTGGTTGGTTCAGCCCTCCCGCTTCTTTGCGGCTTGGATTTGGGCCAAAAGATCAGCGGGCTGTAATTTGGAGACATCTCTGTGTGTGAGTGTCCAAGCACATGTCATTGTTCATATTGGTGTGCAGTCAAATAGGGGGTATTACTGCTTTTTTCTCGACTTGCACAATGCACATCTATAGTACTTAACTACCTAATACCTACCGATAATCCGTTTTATATTTTGAATGTAAATAACACTGTGTAATAGCAATGACTGCCAATAAATGTACTCGCTTTCGGACGCAATTGGTCATGCTATAATCGAAAGTATACATGCATTCATATCATTTTTAACAGCAACACTATTAACCGTTGATAGACCTTACGTCTTCGTGTTACGGTTTAAATTCATATAAGTGTACGGACGATGGAAATACTTTACGGACAGTCTAGTTAATGATGTTTACTTTGATTTATGTTTCATAGAGTATGAACATTAATCCAGTTGTAGACAGCTAGGAAAAAAGTGTAGAAAATCTCTTATTAACTTATTATGAAGTAAATCGGGGAAATCCTGAAGAAAGGCCAGTTCAAGAGCACCCTAAACTGGCGAGCGTGTATGAGGAATGTTATGAAAGTGAAGGTATGTCAGGATCGTAGCAAATAGAAATCCGTGGTCTCTGCCTACCCCTCCGGGATATGTTGCTGTTGTTGTCCTAAGGCACCCCAGAGGTGCAAAGGGCCTTCACAAGCTCGCGCCACGACTTCCTATCTTCAGCTCGTCTTCTGGCCTCGCTCCAGCTCAACCCGACCGCTCGTAGCTCTCTTAGGACGGACCGTTGCCAAGAGTGTACAGGACGCCCGGAGCCACGGCTTCCATCAGGCGGTTTCCACGCGAAAGCTATGGTAGTATTATTCGTTTCCCCCGGGATATAGGCGTGATTATATGTATGTATGTATGTATGTATATATGTATGTATGTATGTATGTATGCATGTATGTATGTATATATGTATGTATGTATGTATGTATGTATGTATGTATGTATGTATGTATGTATGTATGTATATTCTTCTATATGTTATACGGGGTATCAACACGAGTTGCCAACTCTTAAAGGGAAACATGAGGTAGTGGTAATTTTTCCATACAAACGTGTAAATGTCGAGAACGTTTGTATGGAAAAAGTCTCTGGAGTTTGGCCCTAGATGAATATTTTTTTGATATGAGTTCTATATTACCACTACCTGTGTCTTGTACGGTTTGCTTTTTTGGTATTCTTGTTTTTATAAGAACTAGATTACTTTAAACAGCGCTAAAACCGCGGCCAAATAAAGACGCCTTGTATACAAAATCGGCCACAATAAACGCAAAAACAAAACGGTCAGACACAGATAATTTCTTTCTCATTCCGTTCCCAAAATTTCGTTACGATTGGTTAAGTTTTGGAGGAGGAAAATGTCGAGAACAAAACCTCGATTTCTGAGATTTTTACGCAAGATTTATCGCCTAAGCTGCAGTTTTCCTTACCGTAAATTTTAGGAGCCCCCCCGTCAGCGCGACGGAGATATGTACCTAAAATTCTCAAATCTGAAAAGTGGCTCAGCTGTTTTTCCCCTTAAAAAAACCGTGACACTAGACAAACTCTAGAAAAAATGCAGAAAATAGAAGCTGCCGGTGAGTAAGGTTCCCAGAACTCAACGAGGGTGCGGAGTGTTAGGGTCGGCAACGCGCATGTAACTCCTCTGAAGTTGCAGGCGTACATAGACTACGGAGACTGCTTTTCATCAGGTGGGCCGTATGCTTGTTTGCCACCAACGTAGTAGGTATAAAAAAAAAGTAATCCATGGGTTGTCCCGTGCACACACATTTTATTTTGCGTATCCGAATTTAATTTGTGTTGCAAAAAAAGGAACTCCTATAGGTACCTGCAGTTCAGAATATTCGCATTAGTTCGAGACAATGGTTAACAAATTCGTGGAATGAATTTAACCCATGAACGTATTCGAAACCCCGTTTCTAGAACACAATACGGCAAATTCCGTAAATAACAATTATCTCAGAATACGTAACGTTTTCACCAGAATGTCATAACAGTAAACACTGATTTAATCATATTTGAACCGTATCGGCCATATCAAATGAATTAACGCAGTGAAATTCCAAATTAAAATACTACCAGAACTTTTAACTGATCATCGGAGGACCTTAATGTCTTAGCAATAAGGTGTAGCATTGCCAGTTAACTTTATAGATAATACTGTTGAGTCCAGTTATCAGAAAAACCAGAGTATCATGACCTTGATATCCTTTAAATCTATAAGAATTCGGACGACGCTTTTAATACTGGATTTCTTCTTGCGCGTTGGTTATTGTGACAGCCAGAGCAACAACCCCACTTTCTATAGGCCGTTTACTCTGATCTTCATTTATTCAGTTGATTACTCTCTCAAAATCATATTTGAGTTTTACTTACTATCGAAAAGTAACCGTAACATGTACGAATTAAGGTTCTCCTTTCAAGATAATGATAAAGAGATACGACAATTTCAAGAAGGTAACAGTCAATTTAACGCGCACGCAAGTTTGTACGTGATATTTAGAATTATAATTGTTAATTCGAGTAACGAGTGATCATTATGTTAAAACGTGGTATGTGCATACGAATGTGGGGAAAAAATCATAGACATCTACGAAGATGGGAAGACGACTTCAAAGCTCTTGCTGGTGCCTTGGCGGAGGAAAGCCCATGATCGGGAACTTTGGAGAAACTTGCGGGAGGCCTATGCTGGAAAGCAAGACAATCTCGACTCCGATGTCTGAAACTGAGCATTGATATATAATAATAGTTTTTTACAGTATAAGATAAGTGAAACTAGGAAATAAGATGTTTATTATATTTTGTAAACTAGTTAATAAGATTGTTAAATAAAGGCTTATTGAATTGAATTGAATTGAATTGAATGTGCATGCGAGGGTCTTTTGTTTATGACTAATAAGTGTGGATTACACTTAAATTATTGTTTAGAGACAGATTTACGAGCTGAATTCTGGTTTACGGTTACCTACTTATGTCAAAAAAAGATCCGTCAGTTTTTTGGTTTTTCTAATAATATTTGACTATGACCCGGCGGGCTTTAGAGCGCAGACCAGGTTAAAGATTGGCATATTGGCTACGCGAGCTGAAACTCGAATTAGGACTCCGCAGCAAGGTCGGCCCAATTTCACCTTCCCATTTGCCATTTGTCAGTTACAACAAAAATTTGACAGTCCCGAACAACTGACCGGCGGACTGTTAGTCAGTGGTCAGCTTTAAATTACTGGCATCTTTTGATATAGGGAGCGTGCATGAACTGTAGGAGGCAGCACACGAGCCGTCAGATTTTTGGCCCGAGCCGTAAATGTGATGTTTTTTGTTCCGATGTAGCCCACAAGATGGCAGAACCTACTATGCACAAGAAAACACGTGACGTGTAAATGTGCATGTTTATGGTTCCGATTCAGGCCACAAGATGGCAGACCCTCCAACGCGCACGGTCCCTATATGATTAAAACCTTTAGAACGATGTTCCTTATTCTTTCACTGATGTGTCAAATTTGTTAAATATCAAATTCTCTTTGAATGAATGGAGGAATGGACCAATGGCTACGAAATGAAGGAATAAATGTTAATGATATTCATAAACCAACAGTAGTTCTATTTTTATAGATACAATTAGTATAAACAAGGCCGACAACATACCTGTGTGGGTCGGAGAGCGCCGCCGACGGCCAGCAGGGCGAGCGCCACGCACCACACCCCCGCACGCATCCTTGCGCTGAAACAAACGAATTTATTTAACTTTTATTGGAACAATAGTAAGCAAATTTATCCTAGATAAACCAAGGCAGCTCTGCAGTCTACTGCATTGCTGCAAGAAACGTCAAAAAGGTCTCCTTATCGAGAAATAAATTTGTCATTTGTAGTTGTGTGAAATAGGTCAAGAAAATTAATAAAATCAAGAGAAATGATTCGGGTAGTTTCAAAAATAAGTATAGTTATACCTTGTGGTCTCCAGATAAACAATCTAAAAGCCCTCGAGGGTGGGAGTTGTGCTGAGGGGCGTAGGGGGGGTTGAAGGTACCCTTTTAAAGACTTTTGCTCATATCTTGAATATCTGTACAAATACCATTATAATTACTTCAGACAAAACATTTTAATATAAAATTTCCTACGAATTCGGTTATTTTAATTTTTATTCTACGATCAATACTTTAGGAGCTACAGGGTGTTTAAGTTAACAAAGAGACAAAAAATAGACGATTTAAGAAAACGTCGTTTTTGTTTCATTGTTCATCATAACTCAAATATTAGTCTGAGATCTGCTCTACGTATAACCAATCGGTCATATCAACTCCTGATGCGATCATTTCATATAATTTCATTTTGACGCTTGGAGAACCCTTACACCTCCAAATCTTATTAGTATTTATTACTACTCTACTCTGACATTGGGGACCTTCTACATCTCCAAATATAATGTATTGTTAACCATAGCGGCTAGACATCTCTGTTATATTGTATTGATTATTTATTTTTAGATATTTATTATGTAATGTCTACGCAGGTATTGGCTGTTGTACCTGTAACGTTTCTATGTATTTTTCATGTCACTATATGATGTCATTATAAATAATAATAATAAATAAATATTATAGGACATTATCACACAAATTGACTAAGTCCCACAGTAAGCTCAATAAGGCTTGTGTTGAGGGTACTAAACTTAGACAACGATATATAAATATTTATAAATACAAATACATAGAAAACACCCATGACTCAGGAACAAATATCCATGCTCATCACACGGATAAATGCCCTTACCAGGATTTGAACCCGGGACCATCAGCTTCGTAGGCAGGGTCACTACCCACTAGGTCAAACCGGTCGTCATTATATATGTTTTATTGACTTATAAAAGAGCCCTTGAGGCCTACTTACAGATATTAAAGGCCATGCCAGGATAAAACTCGCTGGGGGCAGATTCACTTAGCTTATCCAGGGGCGGTATTATGGTTTCATTTTTATCACTTGTCACTGTGCCCGTCACTTTCGCGCTTACATATTTGTTAGAAAGTGACAGGTATAGTGACAAATGATAAAGAGCCGACCATCTTAGCCCTACTGGCATGAACTTTTAAATGCTTAAAATCATCAAACACTTCGTTCTCATAAGAAACTTTTGCAAGTAATTTCATGTATCTTGTAATAACTGCCATATTTCAAGTTATTAAAACTAGATTACATCGTTGCGACTAGGACTCACTTAGTATTCGAACTAAACCTGTTTCTGTTCTATCGTACACTGTTTGCTGAACAATTGTAAATCTTGTTGTAAATACATAAGGTGCACTGTCAGTTGGTGTGTTTGTTAGTATCAGAGTCTAGTAAATAAAGAAGACTGACAGCCCCATAAAAAACACAACAGTAAATATTATTTTAACATTTTATTTATTTACGAAAACTGTCAAGCTACTGTTATTAATAATTTCGAAAATTGGATTTGACTAACCGTATTTATTTATAGACAATGTCTATAAATAAAGTGTGTCTATTAGACATAATTAAACCATTTTTAACTCGTAAAAACAATTTTATAACTAGATGGCGCCATTAAGTCGAAAATGGAGGACCCGTTCGAAATCACCTTTTCATACAAACGAAGTCCTCATTTTCCTCTGGATATTCACATTATTGAAAATATTTTGACACAATTTGTTGTATATCAACCCCAGCTATTTTATTTTTATTTAATCATTTAATTCAAGTAACTTTAGACTCATAAATATGTTAGTATGCACTTACAGCTATGTTAATATGTACAAACTTATCACTAAATAATTACTAAGACAGCTATGTTTCTAGAAGCACCTACTTAGTGGTTAGACATAATAGATACTTCTAAAAACATGCATATCATCACAATGCCTCAAATATGGGCAGTCAAACCTCGGCAATCGAACGCAGGATTGGGTTGGGGCTGGGCCGCACCCGGCGCACCAGGGATGTGCATCGTTCGCGCATAGTTGTATAAAAGCAATCGACGCGCGCTTCAACAAACATTCCTGGTGCTACAGAGCGGGGCAGCCCCACCAATACCCGGAACGCGTTGTTATATTGGACCCGGAGGGACCCGTAGGCCCGTTGCGTGTAGTACGTCCAAAAGCTAAGCTATGCCCCTACGTTTGATTTATTTCAAAATTTTGATTATTATAAGAGAGGAGCATTTGAAAATGTGTAGGAAATCTATTTTTCGCTCCTAATTTTTACAATTATTAAAAAAAATGTGAAAATATCAAACGTAGGGGCATAGCTATGGTTGATATACATCAAATTATTGTAAATATGCCTTTATTATGCTTTAATTGTACTTTTTTTGCATATAACAGCGGCCAGGAAAGTTGGATTTTACGTTTAGAAGTCATAAAAGCAGTAGGTGATTTTATATGTATAAAGCTAAAATGTTAATAGTAAAAAGGCATGGAGGTTGTATGTCTTAAATGTTTACTAGTCTTTGGTACTAACCAAGCCCTTCTGAATGAGTCAGTGATCTACATCTGAGAGAGAAAACAGGATTTTCCTTGCGACATTAAAAACGAACAGCCTTGCGACAGATTACATAATTCAGGGAATTGAACCAAGATAGATATGCACTTTGCAATAATTTATAAAAATATCCCGTTCAACGTAGCGACTGCTCGATGTCGTGAAAACAGATATGTGTACAGTTTGTGTCATACAAGATGGCGCGCAGATTTGTCAAATCTAACCTCTAATAACTTGACAATACGAGTCAAGGTACTCGTCGTCGTGAATGCCATAAAAATCCCCCAAAGTCCGCCATTTGTCCTTTCATGTATTGTGCAATAAAGATTAAATAAATAAATAAATAAATGACACGACCAGGGGGCCTACTGCGAAAACCGAAATTCCTAAATTGCGCGGATCATTCTCTTTTACTCGCACTAAGACCTAATTAGAATGACAGAGAAAAAGCCCGCAATTGACGAACTTCGATTTTTCGCGGTTGAAGCCCTGTAACGGGCTCACGTGAGAGGACGCCCTGGATCGCGCAAAGTGGCGAAAAGCGAGTAGGAAAGCGGACCCTGATTAACGCTCTAGTTAGGATCCGGTACAACTTAGGGAAAAAAAAATTTTGTTTATTGAATATTTATTTTGATTTGTGTTTTTTAAGTAGTTAGGTATGGTCACGGACTTTAAATGCTAAGCCATTGAGGAGTCACTTTACATTGGACAAGAATACCGTTAGTATTGACATCAAAATTAGCTTGAACCCTAAATGGTTACCTCAATAAAAGTCCCTGACTGTACAAGCATATACTGCTCGCTCTATACTTAGTCAAAGACGCCTGGTGTTTCAAAATGTTGTAAATATTTCTAGGTCCATAGGGTCTGGTTGACGTAACTGGTGACCGGAGAGCTGGCGGCTTCTTCGCACAACACTTATTTGGTACAATGCCTCAAGGGCCGATTTAAAATTTAATCAATTTATAGTTATCCTATATATCCATAATATATATTGCATATAATCGAGAAATATGTGTCTTTGTTGTTGTCCAAGGCGTAAGTCGTGTGAGCTGAAGTCGCCGCATCCAATCCCTCCACCACTGGAGGGATTGGTCACTTATTTTTATTTTTTTATACTGCCCGCCTGATGGTAAGCAGTCTACGTAGCCTATGTACCCCTGCAACTCCAGAGGAGTTACATGCGCGTTGCCGACCCTAAACCCGCCCCCCCTCATTGAGCTCTGGCAACCTTACTCACCGGTAGGAACACAACACTATGAGTAGGGTCTAGTGTTATTTGGTTGCTGTTTTCTGTAAGGTGGAGGTACTTCCCCAGTTGGGCTCTGCTCTAGATCTGGAATGACATCCACTGGCTGTGCCCTACCACACAAAGCGAGATGGCATTCACAATGCCCATACCTCTCTTTTGGACGTAGTTTAAGGACGTACCCGGGTCCGGGTCTTTACTTTATGACATCTATTCCAGTTTAAAAATATCCGTTGTACGAATTACGACACCCAACTTAAAAAACAGGGTTTTTTCTTGAATTCCTTTCACGCATATTGCACTGTATGTTCATTGAACGATAAAATTGCGTGGAAACTAGGCCAAACTTGACCTGTTTGGTTTCTCCTCTGGATTGGAAGATCAAATAGCAGTTCTACGCCAAATTTGGGGATAAAATTGTTAAGCAGTTTCCGCAACGGTGCTAGAACGAAATCAAGAAAGCATTTAATAAAGAAAAGCGTTGGTAGCCTAGCGGTATGACAAAAAAAGCGTTTGTAGCCTAGCGGTAAGAGCATGCCCCGGCTCGTGTTAACGTATGTACGAAATATCATTTGATATTTACTTTTCGCTTTTCGGTGAAGGAAAACATCGTGAGGAAACCGGACTAATCCTAAAGGCCTAGTTTCCCCTCTGGGTTGGTAGGTCAGATGGCAGTTGCTTTCGTAAAAACTAGTGCCTACGACAATTCTAGGGATTAGTTGCCAAGCGGACTCCAGGCTCCCATGAGCCGTGGCAATTAACCGGGACAAACGGTAGGAAAGGAAGAGATTAAGTAAAATAGGGTATTTAGTGTACCAGTTATGTTTACAAGGGGGCAAAGTTGTTGTTTATCACCTCGTGTTAATAATTGTGACACCCGAGCAATCAAATTATTTAAAAAAATGGAATTTTGAGCGTTGCTCGTTGCAGGGGATCTTAAATTAAGACGCGAGGTTTAAATTCAGCTTTTCTACCGATTGATTTTTTTTCCAGACCAACGCTAGAAAAATGCTTACTGTAAAACGTTACAAATCAAATTTTATAAACTTTATTAAATGTTTATCATTCAAGAGTACATTGTACCAGCCAACATTACTTTGCCTCTCATGTAGATAGACCGTAACGAATTCTGCAGGCGTGTTATGGATGGCTATATCCACGTGATAAAATAACTGTCACTTTTTAACACTGTGCGATTGAAAGTGACGGACACGTTGACAAGAACGACCATCATACCAGTGATGAAGTATAAAGAGAATCTTTTCGAGCTGGAGAAACAATATTTGTTACTATGAAAGTTTGAAGTGAGTCTAAGAACACATTCTTTTCAATGAATTATTGTTTATATTAATAAACGGAAAACTGTGAAGTAGTTTAACATATTTATATAGCATTACATTCCTATTACGAGAAGTTGGCATCTTAATAACACTAATAACATTTCTGCATCCTTGTACAGTTTTTACGTTAATATTTTACAAATATAGAAGTGTTGGGTTGCAATTGCTGTGTCTAGCATTTAACCTCATATTTGTACTCTGACAAACCATTCCGATGTTCTCCCGCTCGCTTCGACCGCTATTTAAGGCATGTTAAGAAAACTTAATGGTATTTTTTATCAAAAGAATCACGTGCTATTCAAGCGTTTTAAAGTTTTTTATCTGTACACACACAACACAGGTGCAGTAGGTTCAGAAAACGGAGTTTTTAAGAAGTCGTAGTGCTTTTTGGGTCATAATACGGCTTCGAGTTTCGCTAAGTAGAAAAAAAAACACGATCATAGGTCTAAAACGCACTTTAAAAATGTGTAACAAATGATGCACAAAAGCTATGAGAATTGCTTCTAAAAATCGGCAGTATTATGTTTGAGCGAACGATACGATTACTTTTTTCATTTAAATATACATACAAATTTTATTAAAATTAAGAAACATGATATCTACGCTCTCGGGCACGCACTTCCGTCTCACTCACGCTTACGCTCAGTGAGAGTGAGAGAAGAACACGAGCTTACTAGGCCTTAAAGTAATAAAGGATTTGATAAGACAGCTTTTGCACTTATTACAATAGCCGTGTCCATTTGTGTGTGTATACCATCACGTTAGGGACAAGGGCCATTCGTGACTTAGGCTTTGTAAGACATTCAGAAATAGAAGTAACCACCATTAACTATTCTGTGTTTCTAGCCTAATTGATTCGCTTCTCCGCACACAGTTTGAATTAACAAGTTGACCAATCAGTGCAATTAGTTGCCTCACCGGCCCACATGGCAGCTGACCGGGGAAAGCAAGCGTTGCAAGTGCAGTGCGTGACGTGCATGGAATGCATCGGGGCGTATGCAAATATAAGCCGTGTTCGAGAAAAAACACTAACTAGATCTTGAAAATGCATTTGATAGGTACTAATCGTTGACTTTGATAGGGGGATTCCTCAAGGTTCTATGTTAGGCCCTAAGCTTTTCGTAATCCTTACATGTGATTTCATGTCTTGTACCTAATTATTACTTTTAAAATACCATTTTAGTTTCAACTTTAAACGGCTAATAATGGTTGGTAGGCAATAAGCCGCTACTGCCCTAAATAATCGAGAATATTTACAGGTGCCAATTTACTACGGTTATAAATTATATTAGGCTGCGTTGGGATAAGATCGAACAGTTTTGCAAGCAACTTAGTATATACTTATATCGTGTTTTATTAATCTCCTTTAATTTCAAGGGTGCATTCTTGAGCTTAAATTATATAACTTTGTCAAAGACACCGGTATTCTATTTAACTCCATTTTGGAGATAATCATTTTTTTTCTGATAAGGTCCCTTTGAGCGTGTACACTTGCCTTGGGGTCTGTCTACATATTGATTAATGTGCAGTATTTTGTACTTCCGATCATTGTACTATCTTCGTCAATACATTGTTTAGGTTATTCACATTCATGCACACAATGTATGCTGTTTTGTCATTTAATTCTCAGGACCATAAAATTTTACTGTTTTCATCTAATCTATCTATTAAATTAGTGAAAGTTAAACTTAAGATATTATTGACAGGTCTATGGATGTGCTTAATAAGGAGCAAGTAGTTGTGTATGTCATCTTTAATATGCGTTTCGTTAATTAATGATCCTAAATACGTGTAGGATTGTAGTATGAGATAACTAAAAATTGGAAAGCTGTATTCATTTCAAAATAAACTTTATGTCATTACTTTAGAGTTATTAAATAAATATAAGGAAAATTTTACAGTTGGTTGAGCCGTATGTTCCATCAAAGTGTCAAAAGTATTAACGAAGCTGATTTTGGACAATCATGTGTACCTCAACACCTGTGTCTCTCGATGCGTCTTTAAAACACTGGGGTTTTAACCGAATATGATAAAGATAAAGATATCATTCTTAAATTTAGGTATATTACAATGGCCTTATGAAAAATATGAAAGAGCAGGTATTTTTTATAAAGCAGTAAGGTCAACCGGGGTAATACAACTATGGGTTTATTGCATCTAATTTAGTTATTTTATAAACAACGTTTTTAAAGCTGGCCATACACACTAGGGTATGCCTGCGCAGTTTTACAGTTGGTAAAACGGAGCGTGTGTGGCATTCGGCTGTGCAGTTTCCGACACAGCTTCGCCTGTGCAGTTGAACTGTACAGGCAAAACTGCGTAGGCATACCCTAGTGTGTATGGCCAGCTTAAGAATACTAGAGCTCCCGTTGTCTAGTGATAAAGCCTGAGCAACTCGGAGAATGAAACGTAACATAGATGGTATGACCAATCGTATTCGAGAAAAAACCCCCATTGACTTAAGTCGGGTTGGTTTTTCAAACGTTTTGCTTGCCGACATTTGGCCGACATATACCTCGCTTGTCTGGTTATTAAAACGAATGACTTCTTAAATATAACATGTGATTTAGAGCAAAGACAAGTAAATATATGTATCAGTACCTTAATATCAGTAATTATATACCTACAGTCCAGTACTTTCTCCGGTTTCCTTCCAGTGTTACCAGTTCACTTTGCTTGCCGAGTGCACCGTCTCAAGTTATCGATTTAAGAGATACGTTTCCTCTCTTATAGTTAATGTTATAGAGGTTCAATTACATTTTTTCGTAATATTTTTTTTATTATCGTCTAGAATAGATAGTGATATCTATCTATAACAATTTCTCGTTATAGAAGATTGCTATATCTTACTATAGCAGGACCGCAATGAATAATCGCGTGTACACCCAGTATCTAAAGTTCATGATCGCTTTATGAATGAATTGTGTTCATAATGTGTCCATGCAATTCTGGAAATATAGGCCATGTTCGAGAAAAAAGAAACTAGCTGAACCTTGAAAAACCTTTGATACATATTCTTAACGTTAATATGAGAATTCCTCAGGGTTCTATGTTAGGACCAACGTTCTTTACTATCCTTAGTGTAGCGATCTCATGTATGCACTTTAAAAACCCACTTCAGATTTTTTTTGTGACAAGAGGCGTAATTAAACAGGAAATATTATTATAATATATTAACTCGGGTAGCTCGCTGTATAAGAGTAGGTACATATAGAATAATAATAAAATCATTTAATTCAGTTAAATGAGTCAAAGGCCATAAAAGTAGGTAAAAACATAACTAATAAAACTACTATTAATAAATAATACATGACAAACAGCATACGAAATGGTTATATACCGGATAAACATAACAATTTCTAAAATATAAAATTGAGCATACTTACCTACTAATTTACGTGAGGCGTGTGTTCGGTAAGCGAGTGCAGAAACAGTGCACCGCCTATACTAGTTTGTTCGGTCACTCACTTTTAAGGCTTGTGAGCCTTTTGAGATAAATGTTAAGGCTGTTACACCTACGCGGTTAACTTGTATTGGTATTTAGACTTGAATTAAACAAATACGATTATTTTTATTAGGTCGGTATACCAATAAAAAGCGCTGGTGGCCTAGCTGTATGGGCGTGCGACTTGCCATCCGGAACTCGCGGGTTCAAACCCCGGGTCGTACCAATGAGTTTTTCGGAACTTATCTACGACCAGTCGTTTTTCGGTAAAGAAAAAAAAACGTGAAGAAACCGGACTAAACCCAATAACGCCTTCTGGGTTGAAAGATCATATGGCAGTAGCTTTCGTAAAAATCCTTGCCAAGTGGACCTCAGGTTCTCATAAGCCGTGGCAGAAAATGCCGGGACAACGCGAGGAAGATGATGATGAGTTCAAATATCCAACGACTCCGGTTTCTTAACGGGACAGACTACATATAAAGCGTATACTTAACAATAATTCGAGCAACGAAAGTGAAACCACCAGTTGAAACACTTTTACTTGCGACTGAGCGACGTACTCACGCGTAACTGTTGCGTTTGTTTTGCAAGACAAACAAATTGATTCTTTTTTTTTTCTGTTAAGAAACAAGTACATTTTAGCGGATGTAACTTTAGTTCCTTTATATTATATTTAACTAGAGGATATGAGAAAGAAAGGAGTGAGTGCTGAGGTGACGAAAGATAGAGGAGAATGGAAGAGAACATGTTGTGCCGACCCCACATAACGTGGGATAAGGGCAGGAGCAAGAAGAAGAAGATATTATATTTAACTATAATATTATACAACGTGTCTCTACTTTTTGTTTCTTTTTGTTTTTCTTTCTTGTTGTTTTTCTACATTTTTTTTTGGACAGTGACCGAGATTCCGAGTAGAGTTCAATTCGGGAATGTTCTAATATGGTAAATTCTTTGATCACATAAACATAAAAAAATATATTTGTTAAATTAAATCAAATAAATCATCAATAAATAGGAGCATACAGTTAGTCGTTCACAATGACGATATAGTTTTGTGTCCCAAGGGAGGAAAAGTAGGACATTGCGTGCCGCGTGTAAAATTGTCACAAAAACGCGGGATGGAATTTCCTGCGATTCCTTCCGTGGTGCGCATACTATTTTTCTGCTCGACGGAGGCGGAAAGCGGCAACTTCGTTTAGCGCAGCGGGAGCAAAGTTGACGCTTTCCGCTAAAGTGACACTAGTGACATGACATACTATTTAATTACTGTGTATCTACATACAGACTATTCCGAACTATTAAATTTCTCCGTTAATACTATGGCGTTTGCAATGAGACTTGGTACATAGGTTAGAAATACCCTAATAGACACTTGCTATTCATGTTTGACACGTTGTATTTTCAACGGCGTGCACTCCTGAACTGGTTCACAATCCCAAACTAGAAATATAATATATTAATTTAACTTGCCTTATTTGATATAATGATAAGTACTGTAAACAGCGAAAGCTAGAAATAACAATAAATAAAAACTGGAATAATAATTGTACCCACCTGACATGTTATACCTAACATTATAATAGACTGATGTTATATTATGTAAGTTAGCTTTAAATAGTTCTAAATATGAAAAATTGTATTGACATGTAAAACTATGTTTAAAGGAATAAATGAATGAATGAAAGTGATGATAGTCATTTTTAGTGTTCCGTACCCAAAGGGTAAAACGGGACCCTATTACTAAGACTCCGCTGTCCGGCCGTCTATCTGTCATCAGGTTGTATCTCATGAACCGTGATTGTTAGACAGTTGAAATTTTCACAGATGATGTATTTCTGTTGCCGCTATAACAACAATGTATATTTATGTATCATATTATTTATATACGAAATTTTTTATATAATTTTGTGATATTTTTTTTGTCATTTTACTCTGTATTCTGACCCTGCACCAATTAGGATCTTTCGGTTTGGCTCATGGTTGACTGGTAGAGAATGCCTTCTGGCATTAAGTCCGCCATTTGTACTCTTCATGTATTGTGCAATAAAGTTTAAATAAATAATAGTAAAAATACTAAAAAGTACGGAACCCTCGGTAGGCGAGTCCGACTCGCACTTGTCCGGTTTTTGTATCTAAGCTATCATAGATTGCAAAAATCAACAATGCCCAATTGCCTAATACAATAGATTCATTAGTATTATTTGTAACAAAAGAAACATCAAAATTAAAACTAAATAATAGATATCAATCCAACAGGAAGATGCGTTAACCTACTGTGAACGATCAAGTAGTGTTATGGTATAGATTCTATAGAACAATGGAAAGGTCACGGCCAAAGACAATGCTGCACATGCCAACATGCCATTTGGCGAGTAACTTTAAAATTGATTATGTATATGTGCCTTTGAAAAAAAAAAAAATTATTTATTTTATTTTATTATGGCAACAAACAGCCATTACATGAAAAGATACAATAAATGGACTACGGAGAAGACAAACAGTGCCGGAACATTTTTCAAGTTATATTGTGGAAACATAGGAGTTGATACTGAGTGGTAAATAGATTCAACGTGCAACACAACAGACAGGTTTACGGCATTTAAACTGATCTGTTACTTTATATACATATATGTATATAATATATTTATATTGGAAACATTCCGCTGTCAGTTAAGTTGCCGAAGTAATCCGGTTAACAGTGTAATTAAATGACAGTAAATAGGAAATATTAAATGATTTCTTACAATCTTTATCCTTTACTAAGTGCAGGTAAAGGTTAGGTTAGGTGCCTGAGCTACTCGGCCATCGCTAAATTCGCTAATCCCCAAAGCCGGAAATCGTCCGACGGAATTTAATATGTTCTGTTCGAAAAAATAGTTTTATCGAAAATAAAAGATTTTAGGTCAAAATATTCACAACTATCGTAATTTTTGTCGTAATTTCATTTTTTAATAGAACAAATCAAAAAACCTAATAGTAGAATTCCGATAAGCATTTCGATATTAATCCTCTTCAACTCTCTCTGATATTCCGGTATTTCGGGAATCCGGAATTCCGGTATTTTTATTTTTACGAGTATTAGTTGCCCTAGTTGTCTATAATTAAAAGAATTACCCAAATCTGGCGCATAAGAAAATGGTTAAAACTTCCGTCAATTAATACATGAGTCCTTTATGTAGCTAATTATGGATTTTAGCGTGTAAACACGTGACAATCTAAGTAAATAATTAGCGATTTAAATTTTTTAACAATAAATTGCAATCAATTTACATATTCCATTGACATATATCTAAGAACTGGCCTTCAAGGCACTAAGACCCGGACCCGGACCCGGGTATGTCCTTAAACTACGTCCACAAGAGAGGTATGGGCATTGTGAATGTCATCTCGCTCTGTGTGGTAGGGCACAGCACAGCGGATGTCATTCCAGATCTAGAGCAGAGCCCAACTGAGGAAGTACCTCCACCTTACAGAAAATCGCAGCCAAATAACACTAGACCCTACTCATAGTGTTGTGTTCCTGCCGGTGAGTAAGGTTGCCAGAGCTCAACGAGGGTTGGAGGGGGTTAAGGTCGGCAACGCGCATGTAACTCCTCTGGAGTTGCAGGCGTACATAGGCTACGGATACTGCTTACCATCAGGCAGGCCGTATGCTTGTTTGCCACCGACGTAGTATAAAAAAAAACTAAGAATGGTGCTAGTTTAACGGTATCACTCACGAATTCGAGCCAATCGTGCAGTCTAACGCAACTAGTTGCGACCAATCGCGCGCGCGATGCGAACTCATCAACCAATCACGTTGTGGTATTAGACTGCACGATTGGCTCGAATTCGTGTGCGTGACACCGCTGTACTGGCCCCATTCTTATTGCCCTTAAGGCCCGTCCTTAGATATATGTCAATGACATATTCCTGTTTTTTGCATGATTATTTATTTGCCTGAACCACGCAAACCATAATGATGGTTATGCGACAATCATGACGCATTAATGATTTAATTGAAGATGTCATAGATAAGAATGATCACCAAGTCATTACTCATAAGTTTTCTTTTATTGTTTAGTTAGGGTTGTCACTCGTTGCAACATTAACTTGGAACTTGCATTTATTTTATTTCGCAATGACTTTAATGCAATTCAATTCCTTATTACAGATAACAAATGATCTACAATAAAATTATTAAAATAACGTACACAGTTAAAAATATTATAAATTTATTTTTTTAATTACAAAGTGATGCTCTTATAGTTGAATTAAATACTTCTAAATATATTGCTTTTAATCACTGAACGTACAGTCGCGGATATTAAATGTTGAGACATTTAGGGTTCAAGCTAATATGGTTGTCAATGTTAACGGTATGAAACGTCCAATGTAAAGTAAACCCTAGTTGCTCAACAATTAATGTCCGTGACTGTAATTGTAACTACACACACATAAACAACTTTCAAATACACGAACTAGCTGTCAATGGTCATATTTTGTTGGAAATCTTATGCGGAATAAGTCTTTTTTGGCTTTTAAGATATTTGATGCTAATACAAAATGACGAATCTATAAGGGTTCCGTTTTTTGCCATTTGGCTACGGAACCCTAAAAAGGGAATTAAAGACTCTCACGAACCCTCCATCAAAATGGCGCTCCAATACAATCCTTAGATACGCACTCATTTTAAAACGACAAGCTATAATTTAACAAATATATCTTTCTTAATTAGGTTTTATATGCAAAACGTTTAGTAATTGTATGTAAAACTTTACTTTTTTAAACTAGTATGTCATTAAAAAAATGTAACAAAGTAATTGCCAGCCCTATCTAAAGACAACAATGTCTTTCGGGCCTTGGCCAGAAATCCCAGGTTAGCGTGCCACCGACTGTATAGCAACACCTCAGCCACCTCACATTATCTAACAATGTAATTCTAATTATACCGACTATACCTAGTTACCACTCGGTTCCACTATGCGCATTCAGTACAGTCGGCCTCAAATATATTGTGTTTAACGTTTTGAATCTAATTCTATAAATCCATAATCCATAAATAAATAATTCCATTGTAGTTACCCCGGAGTTCGATTATCTCGAAACCCAAGAAGTTTTTACTAGACCACCTTCTAGACCAGCCTAAGGTACCCGTATCAGTGTTGGCCGAATGTTAATCGCAATTGAACATTAACCATTACAAATTGAACCGTAAACCGGAACGCTACATTCGTCGTTTTTCGATTTATTGATTAATGTAAAAATTTGGTGCGAAAAACAGATTTCATAATTTACGTATTCCTAATTCTTATATTATATTATGAAAAGGTGATTTCGCGTGGGTCCTCCACGTTCGTCAATGCTTGATATACATCAAATTATGTAAAAATATTTTCCATAATGTCAAAATCCAGTCAGGAAAATGGGGACTACGTTTGTATGGATATGCGGCCGTCCCCTTTCCTCTTAAATCATCTGCTTGTTTTTAGGATTCCGTAGCCAAATGGCAAAAAACGGAACCCTTATAGTTTCGTCATGTCCGTCTGTCTGTCCGTTTATGTCACAGCCACTTTTTTCCGAAACTATAAGAGCTATACTGTCGAAACTTGGTAAGTAGATGTATTCTATGAACCGCATTAAGATTTTTACACAAAAATAGAAAAAAAAAAACAATAAATTTTGTGGGTTCCCCATACTTAGAACTGAAACTCAAAACATTTCTTTTCATCAAACCCATACGTGTGGGGTATCTATGGATAGGTCTTTAAAAATGATATTGAGGTTTCTAATATAATTTTTTTCTAAACTGAATAGTTTGCGCGCCACTTCCAAAGTGAAAAAATGTGTCCCCCCCCCTGTAACTTCTAAAATAACAGAATGAAAAATCTAAAATAAACATATGATATACATTCCCATGCAAATTTCCACCGAAAATTGGTTTGAACGAGATCTAGTAAGTAGTTTTTTTTTTAATACGTCATAAATGGTACGGAACCCTTCATGGGCGAGTCCGACTCGCACTTGGCCGCTTTTTTTAATGACTAAAGATAAAAGCACTTCGTAATACTTAAAAGAACTTTTTTATAGACTACGAAATGTCCATATAGTCATCACACATTCATTCATCCAGACGACCTTAGGCCCTAACCCCGAAGAGAATGAGAGCAATTTCGCCTGACCTTGTTTCGATAGCATCTGCTATACAACGCTGGCGTATTCTGATTGGTTATGCGAGTCGCGTTCTTGACTGAGCCATTGTAATTAAAGTTGGGATTTTCGAGCAACACTGGGAAGGGAGTCGGTATTCGCACTATTTCCCCTCTGACGAAGCGCATGCCTAACTGGGCATAGCACGGTGCTTGTTATACGACCCGTACACAAAGAGATCGAGGAGTGCAAGATTTGTCTTTGACGTGTGGCATTCTCTATACAGTGTGTCCCTAGCCATTGGACAAAGCCGAAATGTACATATGCATTAGGGTATTTAGAACCAGTGTACAAAGTATCATAGCAGCCGGTGTAGCGGTTTCGAAGAAATTAACAAATTACCATTTTTTTCTTTGGAGCAGCCTGTATGTCTTAGTAGCTTTAAAGGTAATATCCTCAAAGAATAGTATGGAACCTTCTTCAACCTTTTTGATTATCTTTTTTTTATTTATGACACTAATAAGCTTCTGACTTTTGATAAATGTCATCATTATCAAATATTTCGAACAAATTGACAAAAACACTGCCAAAGATTAACACAGCATGTTTATTTTTGTTGTCGATTATTGCAAATAACTT
Organism: Cydia pomonella; assembly: GCF_033807575.1. Lineage (NCBI taxonomy): Eukaryota > Metazoa > Arthropoda > Insecta > Lepidoptera > Tortricidae > Cydia > Cydia pomonella. The sequence goes on along the minus strand of NC_084706.1, from coordinate 25,806,063 downwards.
TTGTTCGAAAAAAATATTTTTTTATCTTTTGTTCTAATTAAAAAAAATATTAACGTCAGAGCATTCCTGAGAAGTAACCCTACATGGGATTTCAGGGTTTGTCCAATGGCTAAGGTCACCCTATATATATTTGTGTTGTCATTATAGATTGGATTTTGTATGTAGTTAGTGAGATGTGCGACTGTGTGCATTTCCCCCGCACGGATTTTCTTTTATCTTGTAAGACCTTTATATTACTGTGTTCTATGCAAATAAATTCTTTGCAAATAAATTCTTTGAAAAAATTCTTTGAATAAATGGTAGATTTGTAGTTAATACATCGCTTGGGCTCCTCCGACGTGTCGGAACTTCGGAAGCCGGTTGCTCGAAGGCCTCGGAGATTGAGATGAAACACTATATAACTTTCAAGATTTTTACACATTATTGTTTACAAAAACGGGACTTAATCGTGTATTTTAAGTTTTAACATTATTTCTTACGTATCAAGAACTGCATTGTCTCTGTGGTCTTGAAAAAAATACTGGCTAAAGTTGACATAGACATTTTCTAGCTGCGCGAGTTTTTAAAAACTAAAAACAAAAAATTATATACTTACACACGTATTTTACACCATATAATTCCTCAAGCCTTATTGAGCTTACTGTGGGACTTAGTTAATTTGTCTAATAATGTCCTATAATATTTTACAGTACATATGGGGCTACTTTATAGCACTAGTGCGAGAAGTAGCATATTATGTTACTGTGTCGAACATTTAAAGGGCCATATGTACTGTAAAACGTTGTACGATACATGTGCGAATAGGTAATTCGCAACTCGTGTCGATTTAAAACACTCCCTTCGGTCGTGTTTTAATTTATCGCCACTCGTTTCGAATTTCCTATTTTTCGCACTTGTATCGTAATGTACTATATTTTACAGTACATATGGGGCTACTTTATAGCACTAGTGCGAGAAGTAGCATATTATGTTACTGTGTCGAACATTTAAAGGGCCATATGTACTGTAAAACGTTGTACGATACATGTGCGAATAGGTAATTCGCAACTCGTGTTTTTCAACAACTCGGATTTTCCTATTTTTCGCACTTGTATCGTAATGTACTATATTTATTTATATAATATAGCACCATGTAGTACTTAAAAAAACTTTTTTTCTACTCGTCGACTATAATGGTTGAATTAAGATTTAGTATACCAAACTATAATTGCGTTCTTTTCATGTATGGGCTCCCGACTCAACTATAAAATTACTTACGATATTCTGTAATCAACTATAAACAAAATTACCAATCACGTGCCGCCGCGCTCCCATAGAACGAAGGACGGGTGGGCGGGGGCTCGCGCGTTCATGTCTTTTGTACTACATTTTTGTCTACTGAGATACTTACCAAATTTAATTACTTATTTAGGTGTTTTAGTGAGAAAAATACTACTTTACAATATACAATAGTGATATAATCAAGCCTTTCAATCTCGTAGGTACCTTACTTAGGCAAATCAGCGAGCTTCGTCGCTGAAACACGGTACTTAACTCAAAAGCTCTCTATTATACCACGATTGTATAAAATACTATTACATGATTATTTTGTATTGTGCGCGCGCCACATTTATTACCTATAGTAATTTGGAAGGTTTTGGGGAACTACTTCATTATAGATAGTTGATTAGAAACACTTAAATCTCACGATAAGTAGGATGAATTATCTTCCATAAAATCATCCATGAAGCTAAATTGCCAATCTCTAGTGGTTTCTTCGAGCGATCGATTCGCAAGAGCTTGGAACTTGGAACTATGCTAGTTATTATCTCATTAGCACCGCAATAGAACAAACAAGCAATGCTATAGGTAAAAAACTTAAGTAAGTCACCTGTTGTATGTAGTTGTGACGTGTTCGAATAGACACGCGGACCCGGGTACGTCCTTAAACTACGTCCACAAGAGAGGCATGGGCATTGTGAATGTCATCTCGCTCTGTGTGGTAGGGCACAGCACAGCAGATGTCATTCCAGATCTAGAGCAGAGCCCAACTGGGAAAATACCTCCATCTTACAGAAAATCGCAGCCAAATAACACTAGACCCTACGCATAGTGTTGTGTTCCTGCCGGTGAGTAAGGTTGCCAGAGCTCAACGAGAGGCGGGAGGGGGTTAGGGTCGGCAACGCGCATGTAACTCCTCTGGAGTTGCAGGCGTACATAGGCTACGGATACTGCTTACCATCAGGCGGGCCGTATGCTTGTTTGCCACCGACGTAGTATAAAAAAAAAAAGAGATTTGTTTTGTTTGTGTGCGTCTTTTAAACATGTATTTTCTATTCGAACACGCCACAAACATACAACAGGTGACTTACTTAAGTTTTTTACCTTAGGCGATTTGATGTGCCATGTGATAGTGACAGTTTGGCAGCACTATTTTCCTGTCAATGATATCTTGTTTTGTTTACTACCCAAGAGGGTTACTTGTATTGAGAGATTTTCAGTACAAGCAGAGTTTCCAAAAACAAATCCTTGAAATTCTAGTTGAGACAATTTAATATCTTTGCGCGATTTGTTTCATCGCTTGAGGGCGTTAAGTTTCGCTTAGTTTACTGCATTACCTTATCTATATTATGTATAGTTCTTAGTGAGAGCGTTTTAAGAGGTAGGTGCAGGTCTGTTGCAATGTATAACTTATCATTTATATAGGTAAACAACTTAAGTAAGTCACCTGTTGTATGTAGTTGTGACGTGTTCGAATAGACAATACATGTTTAAAAGACATACACAAACAAAACAAATGTCTATTCGAACACGTCACAACTACATACAACAGGTGACTTACTTAAGTTTTTTACCCATACTATTATTGTACTTGCTTTTGTTGTTTCTCCAATAAAGAAAATAAAAATAAATAAATAAGAGCTCGTATAGGCAAAGAATAAGTAAAGGTAGTGTTGGCCGAAAGTTAATTTGAATTGAAAATATTGAAAATATCCATTACAAATTGAACCGTAACCGTCCGTTTTGTATGGGGTTCTCGTGCGAGAACATTCTCTATAGTAAACGGAGAATATTCTCGAGAACGGCACCACTATAGTACTACTTTATCGCACTAGTGCGATAATTAGCACATTATGTAGCGATGTCGAATATTTAAAGGGCTATATCTTAAAATGTTCCAAATATTAAAGATCTATATATATCAACCCAGAATGTAACGTTGAGAGGACACACTAAAAAACTAGAGGTTTGAACCTCCACGTGCTAGCAACCCTAGGAAACACTTCTTGCCAAATCGTGTAGTAAATGTGTGGAACTCTCTACCAGAAACTTTTGATAGTGCACCGTGGATGAACTCTTTCAAAAATAGACTAGATACACATTTTAGAACGTTAAAAAGTGCTAAATACACACAAGTGCTGCGATACACGCATCAGCTCCAAGAACTGCCAGTGTATCGAATAAATTAATAATATTTACTGTATAACGATGTACAATACACGTGCAAAACGGTAATCCGCAACTCGTGTCGATTTAAAATACTCCATTCGATTGCGTTTTAATTTATCGCCACTTATCGCGAATTTCCTACTTTTCGCACTTCCCTATGTTTATGGCCTCTCAAATAGGATCTAGTGTGCGATGCACAGACTATACGACGAACAATGCTAATACTCTACAAAAGCATTATAGCATGTGTTCCTGACAAAACAAATTATAACAATGTGGACAGATCAAGGGTGTTTCTTTGTATGCTAATCTTTCTTTGATTGGGAAGTCCTCTTAACTACCTATTCACTTAACAATGTGTTCTTGTTTCTGATAATTCTATTATGATTTGACCTCCGAATTTCTAATCAGAATCACTAAGCACTGGTAAAAATAAAAACCGGACAAGTGCGAGTCGGACTCGCCCACCGAGGGTTTCGTACTTTTTAGTATTTATTGTTATAGCGGCAACAGAAATACATCATCTGTGAACAACTGTCTATCACGGTTCATGAGATACAGCCTGGTGACAGACGGACAGACAGACAGGCAGACGGACGGACAGCGCAGTCTTAATAATAGGGCGGGACTCTTTTTATCCTTTGGGTACGGAACCCTAAAAACTAAAGCGCATCTTATTCGCACGTCGCTCCGATGTTTGAACGAGTGCGAACGCTATATGCGTATTATAGCGACATCCCTATCACACGTAGTGCCCAATGCCATTGCGCCTAATTTATTCATAAAGCCGTTGATGACTGTATGTCCCTATATCCAACCTTCATTCTATTTATTTTGAAATTAGTTAGGCAGACAGGCCAATTCGAACGTGCACTGAAATCAAACCGATATTTGAATCATATTGGAATCATTGTATCAGTAAAAAATGTAAGCTGTCATCCATTAAAAATACGGCCACGCTAGGGGGGCTGGCTAGGGAGCCAGCCTTGTTTTCCAAGTTGAATGTAAGAACTTCACTTCGCTTCGCTCGCTCGTTCGATGATGCAGCATTTTTTGTATGTGCTAGCTGCATAAAGAATCAATCTTGATTTACCTTGATTTACGCATTTAACCATCATTTAGTCAATACCTACTCTCACACCTACCCCTCAACACAAGCCTTATTGAGCTTACTGTGGGACTTAGTCAATTTGTGTAATAATGTCGTATAATATTTTTACCTGTACAGTAAGTGGCGGTCCGCTTACACGTCGAGCCGGGCCCATGACGCACAAGTCTCGTCAACGCTTTTAACGAAAAATCGTTTGTATGGGGGCCTGGCGGTAAGCGTTCATTCGCAGATGCTTGGCCATGAATGGGTTAATGTAAACACCGCAAAAATAAAGAGTTTTTGGCTAAAATTTCATTTTTGGTACTATTTTGGGGTTGGTCCCATAATAAAAGTTGCGCAGTATGACCTATATATTCACTCCGTAAATTATTGCACGTGACTAAATAAACACCCAGTATATATCGTCGTCGTCTGTATCTTTAGGTATTTAAAAAAAAAGTAAACAAATAATTTGTACATTTTCGGGTAGTTACAACATTTATTGGTTAACCAACCAAATACAAAAACCGCCTGGATCTGTCACTGAACGACCTGACTTTAACCTACATTATTTGATCATTTAATGTTTTCATCTACCCTCAATTGGCTTAACGAGCCATTTGAGGGTAGATTTTGTTAACTTTTATTTAAATACCTAAAGATACAGAGGTAGGACCCACGACACAAGCCTTATTGAGCTTACTGTTGGACTAAGTCGATCATTGTAATATTGTCGTATGAAAAAAAAGTTTTGGAGATATAAAGTCTCTCCAAGCGTCAATGAGATATAGTTATCACATATATATATATATATATATATATATATATATATATATATATATATATATATAGGATGACTCACGCTGCACCGGGCCGTGTCCGGGCCGGAGCTTCCGGCGCTTACTTTTTTATGACGACTAATATGACAGATGACAGGTGATCGGTGATCACGTGACGTTTTCCATAGAAAAGAACGCCCCGGTGTAGCGTGAGTCATCCTTAATGGAACAGGCACCAGTAATCGAATGGTATAGACAAATTTTACAGGTGTCGGTGAAATATCAAAAACACTCCAAATTTTCTCTTCAATGTTCCATGATTGGTGCCGTTAATATACTTCTATAATTCTTTTAGCGGTGTTAACCATCAATCTATCATCAGGCGGGCCGTATGCTTGTTCGCCATGGTCGTGGTATAGAAAAAAAAAACAGTCGGCCATTCGATCGAGAAAGTGTCATTGATGTGTTCCGAAGAAAGTAGTTTTAGTTGCGGATACATTTTTGAACTTAAGTACTTGATTTTTCAATTGAGCTTTGGTTAAATTCATTGAAACCTGAAACTAATTTTATATTCCTAATTCCTATGTAGTAAACTAAAACAGTCGGAAGGTATAATACGAGTATAACACATTTTTTTTTAATTAACTCTATTCCTAATAACAATTTAATTGAATAAATTGTTATTTAGAATAATGCTACTCTTAGAGAGACTCACACTAGCTTCTTTTGAGCGTCGGCGTCTAGTCAGCGCTATGGAAAATGGCGTCGCTGCGCAGTTGCGCCAACGCGACGTTGCGTCGAGCAGCAGCCATAGAGTTGACTACTTTGAGTAATGTTTCAGCGCATGACACTGGCAATCAACAGTAAGCCATATAAAAAAAAATTACTCGCGCGTTAAAAATACATCAACGCGCTTCGTACCTGTTTCATTTGTAAAGATCACAGTATTTGTTGTTACTCACAATTGGAGAAGAAAAGATACAGTTACGGTAATTTGTAGAAAATACTTTCGAAGGTTTCTTCAATATTGTGTTATGCTTATTCAATGTACAGGCACGGCATAGGCCAAGAAATATAAGAGAAGGTAAGTATAAAGCGCCGCTCGAAAGACCTGACATTTCTATAAGACAAATATACTCAGTTTTTCTTAAGATTTTTTTTTTCTACTCTCAAAAGTAGTGGTATAGTCAGCATCAATAGTAACGGATGAAAAAACGCGCCAAAAGTATCTGATATTCCGGATATTTTTTCCAAATTTGATAAATCTCTAAAATTCACGTTCAAAAGTATATCTTGTTTTATGAATAGAACCATCAAGTCTTACTTTGATGAGCATCTCAGAGACAGCTTTATTACTTTTTTTTGTTAGTTGAGACATTCCTATATCCGAGAAACAAGTTTTGTTGATTTAGTGGCTTAACGTGCACATATTTTATTCGATTTCACTTTTTCTGATTGTAGACATAAATGCGATTGTAGAATACAAAAAATAGCAGGCCAATTCGAACTTACACATCAGAATTGGACCCGGGTACGTCCTTAAACTACGTCCAAAAGAGAGGTATGGGCATTGTGAATGTCATCTCGCTTTGTGTGGTAGGGCGCAGCCAGTGGATGTCTTTCCAGATCTAGAGCAGAGCCCAACTGGGGAAGTACCTCCACCTTACAGAAAACAGCAGCCAAATAACACTAGACCCTACTCATAGTGTTGTGTTCCTGCGGGTGAGTAAGGTTGCCAGAGCTCAACGAGGGGGGGCGGGTTTAGGGTCGGCAACGCGCATGTAACTCCTCTGGAGTTGCAGGCGTACATAGGCTACGGAGACTGCTTACCATCAGGCAGGCCGTATGCCTGTTTGCCACCGACGTAGTATAAAAATAATAATATTTGAATCATTTTATTTAGTTATCGTGCGTCTCGCCCGCGCCAATGCATGTACGTAAAAGTACGAGAAAATGCACGATAACTAAATAATATGATTCAAATACATATATTAGAACATACTGTTTTAGTAGTAGTAGTAGTCTTTATTGTACAAAAATACATATTTAAAGTAACATAATTACTAATTAGTAAGAAGTACAAAGGCGAACTTTCCTTTGAGGGATCTCTTCCAATTAACCTTTGAGCAGATGAGAGGACAGAGTGAAAAGAGGGTGACAAATGCAGCAAAATGTACAACAAGGTGCCAGAAAGACAAAGAATATAAATACATAGATAATTTATAGGATAAACATGTGTAACAAAAAGGAATGACAATACACAAAAAATTGGAAAGTAGTAAAAAAATATAAAGCTATATACAATAGAAATGAATGATTTTTTTTTGTAATAAACATAGCAGGGTTATGAAATCTGTTTTTGGGAACTTAACATCTGCACTTAACTACATCTGCAGTAAACTACAGCACAGTAAAATACAGTGAAAAATAACAAACAATTGTTTTTTTTTTTATTATACATATTTGTGTAATTCTACCTTTAGAGACTGTATACATCTCTAATTAATTATGAGATATTCGATTGAACCTATATTTATAGTTAATAGTATTTCATAATTTTTTTTATTTTTTTTATTGCTTGTAAAATGACATGTAAAAGTGCCCTTGTGGCCTATTTGCCGAATAAATGTTTGAGTTTGGTTTTGACGATATTGCAACACAACATTCATAAATTCATAGATTACGAATTTCAATTACACAGTCTGTATTAAATATATCGGAGCGACCAAGGTGCTCACAAATATCTGAACACGCCTCTATTGCTAAGGCGCTAGAGTGCGTGTTCAGATATCTGTGAACACATTAGCCGCTTTGCTATATCTGATGGCGACTGTGCAGTAATTTTTTCTAGATTCTAAAAGACCGCTGAATAGCGTCATGTCGGAGTGTCTTATTATCTGTAACTATAGCGTTACCTAATTGTCCGCTATAATGTAACACTTAGTTAAGCATTTATGTACCTTATGTCTTGGTGATAAGGTTCACCAACTGTCAAACTGTAGACGATGGTAGCTTTAGCCCGAACGAGATGGAAAGTGAAATGTGTGGCTGTCGCCGCTGGCTGATTTACCTTGCATCCAAACACGCTTCCGCAGAAAAAGGAAGAAAATAAATATGTACATTTTATAGGCACAATGATTCCTAAACTTTTGCCGCAATTTTTTTATATCGACTTGTATTTGTACAACCATTTATTTACCTATTGCAATAAGTATTAGTATTACATTTATTTAGAGTCAAAATTAAATTATGTAAAATAAAGGAGGTGGCGGGACGACTTGGACGCCTATCCAAAATGGTGGGAAAATGCTGATGACAGGATCGAATGGAGAAAACGAGGGAAGGCCTTTGCCCAGCTACGGGACACTAAAGTAGGCTAACAAAAAAAAACTGATCAATTTATTTCAGTTAGTCAGTTCAGATAGTTAGTCAAATCTAACACAACAAACAAGCATACGGCCCGCCTGATGGTAAGCAGTCTCCATAGCCTATGTACGCCTGCAACTCCAGAGGAGTCACATGCGCGTTGGCGACCCTAACACCCCTCCCTCTCTTCTTTGAGCTCTGGCAACCCTACTCACCGGCAGGAACACAACACTATGAGTAGGGTCTAGTGTTATTTGCCTGCGGTTTTCTGTAAGGTGTAAGTATTTCTTGTGCTGCTAATAATAACCAATTATAAACCTTAAATTAATAAAAAAAGCAGGTCCTTAATGAATTTTTAAACATGTAAATATCAAACTAAGTGTGATAGTAAAGAAAAAGAATGAGTCGGAAGGTGGAAAAAAAACGAGACTTTGTCCAAGTCACACTTGGCCAGTTTTTTTACTTGAGCCGGACAGTCTGTATTAAAAAAAAACAATATTCATCGATAGCAAGGCCACGGCGGTAAAACGTGAATAAAATTTAAGGTGCATTAATATACTTTCTCTTCCTGCGCGTTTTTTACCGACTATAAGAAATGACCAACGAAAAGTTTAATATGTAGTATTGGGAATTATGCTAATAATATGATAATATGTTATGAGTTATGAATAAGATATTATATGCTGTGCCCTTGCAGGGTGCATGTATATCATGTATAACATCTATACTGTACCATGGGTGCAATAAAGAATGATCATGATTATGATTATGAATCGCGGCCCGATTCGAAGAATGATTAAGACACGTTTAAGTTCTTGGAAAGATCTTTAAAAGATCGATAACTAAACGAAATGTCAAAATTGACGTTTATTTCGATTCCGCTGTGATCCCAATAAGATCTATCTACGATATTTTTAACGTCAAAGTGACATTGGTTGCTCGAATCGAGCTGCTTCTGTCAATTATACGACATACAAACGATATCTAAATGAGAACTTATCTAAGTAAGGCTAAGATGGTCGGCTCTTTATCATTTGTCACCATGCCTGTCACGTTCTAACAAGTATGTAAGCGCGAAAGTGACGGGCATAGTGACAAGTGATAAAAATGGAACCATGATGCCATCGCAGAACTTATCGTTACCGTATTTAATTCTCTCTTAGGTTAGGGCAAGTAAAATAAAAACTTGTAAAAAAGATTGTGACGAATTGAGAATCTTCAAGATGTCGAAGTCGGTTAAAAGTGGCGTGCGTTAGAAGCCAGAGAACTCCAAGGGGGTCACCGACCTTAATGTGTAAAATTACGAAGCTATTAAACAATTTTCATAATCATCGCGAAACGCACGCGCATCGCATCACGCACGGCTACCGCGGTTATTCTTATTTGATGTTATTATCGTGGCAAAGCGTAAGACTATATAATCTTACAGATAGCGGTTAAGAGGAAAGGGGACGGACGCTTTTCCATAGTAGTCCCCATTTTCCTCTATAGATATTGGCATTAGATAGATAAAATACTCTCAGATTATTTTTTTAAGGAGAATAATTTAATTTTTCTACATTTTTTTTGCTAATATTACAATAACATATATTTATACACACATAATCAATAAAAATCATTACAAAAAAAAACTTATATAAATTACTAAAAAAAAAAACAAGCACCACTATACGAACACAAACTTAAAACTACTCCTCTTATTAATACTTTTTATTGATACCTCAGTAAAAGATAAAGTTTAAAGAAAAACCTATTGATTAAGTAATGATAGAGGCCGACAACAGGCCATCTTATCGCTCAAGAGTGATCTCTTCCAGACAACCTATGGAAAATATATTTACATAATTTTATGTAATTAACAATAGCTATGAACCTACGCATGACTTTTTTAGATTTTTTGATTGTTCTAAGAATTCGGAGCGAAAAACAGTTTTCATGTAATTTTTTAAATGCGCCTAATTCTTATAATAATTAAAAATTCGAATAAATCGGCCAAGTGCGAGTCGGACTCGCGCACGAAGCGTTCCGCGCCATTATCTAAATATCGTTTTTTTGTATGGGAGCCCCCTTAAATATTTATTTTATTTTGTTTTTAGTATTTGTTGTTATACCGGCAACAGAAATACATAATCTGTAGAAATTTCAACTGGCCAACTATCACGGTTCAGGAGATACAGCCTGGTGATAGAGGACGGACGGACGGACAGAGGAGTCTCAGTAATAGGGTCCCGTTTGACCCTTTGGGTACGGAACCCTAAAAATCTAACGTTGGGGCATCGCTGCGGTTGATATACAACAAATTATGTCTAAATATTTTCAATAATGTTAATATCCAGACAAGAAAATGAGAACTGCGTTTGAATGAAAAGGCGATTTCTCGCTGGTCCTCCGTTTTCGTCTTAACGCAGATTTGAATAGCTTTGCTAAACCTGATTATTGAATGTTTTTTAGATGTCTCAATCTCGCAAAAACTGCTGAAAGAGGTTTCGCCACACCAGCACTTCTCGTAAATGCTCTTTCATTCTTTAAAAACTGTTGAGTCAGTTGTCAGTCAATTTGATCCACAGTGGTACCTTTAATACAGTGTAAACTCTATATGTGACAGTCCACATCAAAAGGGACCTTATAGCGGTTGGCGCTTATGCCATTATTAACGGCGCGCCAATAACAATGCGGCACTACGCAACGTAAGCGACCGCCATAAGGTCCTTTTTGATGTGGACTGTCACATATAGCGACACTCAAGGGATCAGACGTTGACGCTATAGAGAGTTTTCGTTATACACGGTGCTCACGACGAACCCGACAGATTTACCACGTACTTCTGAGGCCAAAAGAAGGAAAAAATGTTATATGAGTTTCACTAAATTTCGCCTAAAAATAATTTTTTTTGGTTTTTTTTTTTCAAATTTTAAACATATTTGTTCATAAAAAGTTAATGTTATGGTAAAACTGGCACTGAAAATATTTTATTTTACGATTTTTTTTGTAAAAACTAGTTCTTGCAAAGGTTACTTGTCACTTTTTGACATCTATCAATAAGGATATTTAGACTACGCCCCATAATGGCGTCATCGTGATCAAAAAGGCATTTTGCACTAAGTTACGATAAGAAGATGATTTTTTTACATTGGTATTAACTCTGAAACTATTAGGCGAAATCCAGAAAAGTTTATATGACATTTTAGTCTCTAAATGTGATCATTAATACACTGTCAAAATCTTTTGGGTTCCTCGTGAGCACCGTGTATAGAAAGAAATTAATATTAAAGCAAAACAACTAATAATAGCAAACAAATATCTGCAATTTCTTAGACAATAAAGATTCTTTAAACCGAATGTGGACGTTATAGGGATTGAATCGTTATATCGAGTGACATTATGAAGTTTACACTGTATATTTAATGTAACTTCAAGTTTCAGCAGCTCGAACAAGTGTAAAAACAGTGAGCAAAATGTGATTTTGCTCATTTTTAACCCATCACAACTTATTAATAGCGGGAAATTGTGTGTTGAGTATTCCAAACACCAAGTGGGGCATTTATGGAGTGTCAGTCAGTATGGACTGTTTTTAGAAGTCATAAATTTACCAAAAGCTTCGTCTGTACATATTCCATCGCTGTTCAGTAAGGTTCAGATTCTTAATCTAAAATTGTCTGAAATGTCTAAACTATAAACGACGCTATTGTCGCTTAAGTCCTTTTATATGCCAATTTCTGCATTTTAAAATTGCAAAAACTGGATCGACCAAAATCTATTTAATCATAGAATCTGGTCACAAAATTTCACGAGAATCGGGTAGCAATTGCGACCTGGAGGAAAACATCTGGCCATACAAAAGCAGAATGCCCGAGTTAAAACGGAGTCCTTCGCTAACGCTTCTGTCAATAAATAGATATTAAAATATGTTAAGCCAGTTTTCTAGTAAACTGTTGACGCAAGCAATAGAATTGGACCTGAACGGCAAATAAAGGAAACAGCTACTAGGTCAGATGGCTCGATTAGCTCATAGTATTGAGAACTAACAACCAGTTTATACAACAGTATAATAGACATGCAACCAAATTTGAGTATCGTGTTTAACACTTTCGTTGCAGCCATTGAACTATTATTATTACGTATAGAACCGGCACAGAGAACTAGTATTTTGCGCCATGAGTTGTTGTTTTGACAACAAACCGTAGGAGCGGAGCGTGAATCTCGCGACCTGAACGCATAAGCGCCATGTATTTTTACGGCGCTTACTACGTTTTGGTCGCGTGGTACAGGTTGGGATAGCGACAATGTAATTTGGTATGGCTTCTCTATAGTAATAGTAACTCAATGGCTGCAGCAGCGTCAAATCCCAACTAAAGGAGTTTGGATCAATCATCATCATCATATCGATCGATTTTGACGACCGCTTTGGCCTAGTGGGTAGTGACCCTGCCTACGAAGCTGATGGTCCCGGGTTCAAATCCTGGTAAGGGCATTTATTCGTGTGATGAGCATGGATATTTGTTCCCGAGTCATGGGTGTTTTCTATGTATATAACTATTTATAAATTTTTATATATTATATATATTATATCGTTGTCTAAGTATCCTCAACACAAGCCTTAGATATTGAGCTTACTGTGGGACTTAGTCAATTTGTGTAATAATGTCCTATAATATTTATTATTTCTTTTTTTTTATATCAACCCTTTATCGCCCACTGCTGAGCATATTAGGCCTCTCGTCCAGTACGCCACTTGTCCCGGTACTAAGCTAATCGCATCTAGAAGTGCCCCGCAATCTTCCGAATGTCGTCCACCCAACGAGCCAACGGACGCCAGGGGCTTCGGATCAGGGGCTTCGGATCAATGATATTATATAACTATAGATTTGTTATACTCATACATAAGGAACGCAAAAAATACTTCCATATTTATTTCTATACCTACGAAGAAATCTGTTATTCTTGATTAATTTTCTCATTCCATTCATTTTTAACACTCGTTAAACATGAGCTTGTCTCTTTTTCTATCGGTGATCACGTGCACATCTCTCGCTTGCCCAGGTGCGACTAAAGACAGCTTGTACAATTTGTCACAAGGTAAGCGCTTCGGTTTTGGAACGCCTGTAATATATATTTATTTATAATAAACCATTGGTTCTGTGTCATACTGTTTTTTTTGGGTTAGGCATAAAAAGTTAATCTCTTGGCGGCTTTTCGCGTGTTACAATAAATTTGAGTCAGGCCAAGATACCTAAGTGGGCAGTGAAGTTGATACCCCAGACGGTGCAAGTGTCAAGTAAATGACATAATTTAATAGAAGTTTGACATAACCCGTGCACCTCGCTAAATTAATTTAAAGTTGTTAGAATAAAAGATCGCAGTAGGAACGGAATTGAAGTCAAGCGACCCTCAAAACTTGTATGCAATGTGCAAAGCAGTCTGAAGTTGATGAGATATTAAATTTAGTCAGCAATCTGAAAATTACCTACTGATTTGAAGGTAAATAAAGAAATAAATTTTATATTTTATACTCTTTTGAAGGAAAATAAATTGTCAGATGTGTATGGTATTTCCTTATTATTGATATACAAGGTAGTATAACGAAAATAGTGGTATATTTGGTATCGTGTTGTGATCAGGAAAAAGTAGAAAAAAAAACATTTTTTGTCGCAAAAAAATTTTGATTTTTGTATGGACGGTTGGACGACTTCCCCATGGAAAAAAAAAACACGTCAAAAATTCTGTTTTCTACTTTTTCCTAATTAGAACACGATACCAAATATGCTCTTAAGAGCAATTCCTAGCTGAGCAACTTTTTAAATCTCATATTTTAAGCTATGTTTCTGTCGCGCTGCGGTGGGCGGGAGTGCGTGCGTGGGATAAGGACAACTGCAGCTCGGACTAAAATTCCCACTCAAAAAACTCAAAGATCGAGGTTTTGCACTCAGCTGTTTCCTCTGTAACAGCAAAATATAGGGGCACAGATATTGATATTATTTGAAACACTCATTGCTCTAGGTTAAAAATCCAGGGAGGAAACAGTCGAGAGCATTTGTATGGAAAAAATCGCAACTAGGAATTCCTCTTAGACGGATCCCCAATATTTTTGTTACACCCTGTATGTATTATTGTTAGTAAATAACAGTAGTTTGACTGTACCATTGTTTTAACATCACAAAGGACTTTCTACGGCGCGTTTGACTTCAATATTTGTTGTTAAATTTATACGTTGAATTAAAGTGACTATAAAATAACACAAAACATTGTGTTCCTGGTATAAAATAAATTCGATGATTATAGTAAACACCCCTATAATGGAACAGGCACCAGTAATGGGATGGTATAGACAAATCCTGTAAAACAAATATTTACCATCAGTTTTTAATCGCTAGCAACATTTTACCATAAACAAGAGCCAAAGAGCTGCTTAAGTATAATTTTTCATTGATATTTATTAGTTTGAAAGTAAATTGCGCCTGCGCCATACATCCCATGACTGGAGCAAAAAACCATAGTTTTAATTGGTTAAAAATGTTGAAACCAATTGTAGTAGCTTTCATTAAAAACAGAAAACATAAAGGACGAATTAGATATTCAACTTTTAAAGCATAAAGCTGTAGAAATTTTACAAATGTCGGTGAAATATCAAAAATACTCTAAAGTTTCTCTTAAATGTCCCATGATTGGTGCCGTTGCCTCGTATTAATTCTAATAAGCTTAAACGGACGTAGTTTAGTAATGTATTCCTTTGTTAATTTATATACTTTCAACTCTGTTTGCCCCTTTGAGGGCCGGATTTCAAAAATCTTTTCAGCTCTATTTCAAAAGGCCCATCTAACCTTTCGTATGTGTGTGGTGGTCAAACATCGTGGGTTCCGTTTTCTGTTCTAACCTCGACACAGAATAAGGAATAGTACTAAAGTACAGAAAAGAAACTTCCTACAAAACCGAAGTTTGACAGCGATTCAGGGCCGAACCATGCTGTCCCTTGCACTATCCCTAACGGCTATTTAGGGTTGTCAAAATTCAAGTCATTATCTTATCTGTGGTCGTGCACGCAAAAGGACGTCAAATTGTGCCAACCCCAAAAATTACTCGGAGCAATGCTGAGCTGAACAGAGCCGAGAATGCCCGAATGCTACAGTTTCTCCCCCCTGACTTCGGTCGTACCTATAGAGCTGAAAAAAAAATTATCGAAAAAAGTGCAAAATGATGACTAAATAATCAGTCAGGGTCTAATAAACACTGATTCTAGGCACTTTAGGCTGTGCGATGTCTGTCAGTACCTCCTTCTTCTTCTTCCTCGCGTTGTCCCGGCATTTGCCACGGCTCATGGGAGCCTGGGGTCCGCTTGACAACTAATCCCAAGATTTGGCGTAGGCACTAGTTTTTACGAAAGCGACTGCCATCAGACCTTCCAACCCAGAGGATAAACTAGGCCTTGTTGGGATTTGTCCGGTTTCCTCACGATGTTTTCCTTCACCGAAAAGCGACTGGTAAATATCAAATGATATTTCGTACATAAGTTCCGAAAAATTCATTGGTACGAGCCGGGGTTTGAACCCGCGACCTCCGGATTGCAAGTCGCACGCTCTTACCGCTAGGCCACCAGCGCTTCGCATGTCTGTCAGTACCTACCTATCTCAATTCTCATTTCTGGTATTACTATCAATTATTCATTGCAAAATAACGAGACTAATTATAAATCGTAACGTAACGTTGGCTACTAATGTATTATTTTGTTAATGTATATTTAATGCATTTGTTTATAGACTCCAGTACGTAGCCTAAATTAAATTAGCTACCAATGTTTTAAACCTGTACCCCTAGTGTAAATAAATTCGATTTCGAAACGTGACGTACGCGTTTGCGTTTAGTCTCATTTTGTATTGGATTTAGAAAGAGCGCGCCAAGCGGGACGTTTTGGAAACTCAAAATCCTATACAAAATGAGACTTAACGCAAACGCGTTCGTCACGTTATGATGTCGATCAAATTTACACTAGGGGTACAGAACGAAGAAACCAAACGAACGGACGAACAAACGAATGAAACAACAAAGAATATACGTAGGTGTACTATTATGTACCTAGTGTTAGTTAATTACTGTCTTGGATAAATTAAACATGTACCTAATTATTACGGTTGGCAGCTATTTATGGCAGACTAAATTAGTACTTCATAGAATAATGAAATATTGAATTAACCACTCCGCAGACTACTACAATTCTCCAGAAAACTATAACAACATAAACTTACTCCATAGATCTAAAGACATCAACGCGCCTCCGAGGCGGTTCTGCACTTCGTTCCTGCGGGACTAAGAGCCACACCACACTTAGCGTCTTCCGAGCGTCGGCGTCTAGTAAACTCTATGGCTTTATTAACTAACACAAACGGGACTTAATCGCGTATTAAGTTTTATATTTACCTCCGACGTTTCGAGGACGGCGTTGTCCCCGTGGTCTCGGAGAAGACTCTACACTCTGAACTGTATGGCTGCTGCTTGACGCAACGTTGGCGCAACTGCGCAGCGACGCCATTTTGCATAGCGCTGACTAGACGCCGACGCTCAAAAGACGCTAGTGTTAAGATTTCAGTAGACACCTTGTGTTTAGAACACCTGAATACTTGTATAGCTATTGTTGCTGACTGTACGTAATAAATAATTAACTATAATTACTATTTGCGACAGATGAAATGGAATGTTTTAATTTTAACGGTCGCCGGCTTCGAGTTATGTCGCACTTTCAATTTTATTAACTGGTTTTTGCACTCACTGATATATAGTAAACATGTTTTTAAAATAAATAAATATATATTATAGGACATTATTACACAAATTGACTAAGTCCCACAGTAAGCTCAATAAGGCTTGTATTGAAGGTACCTAGACAACGATATATATAATATATAAATATTTATAAATACATAAATATGTACATCGAAAACAACCATGACTCAGGAACAAATATCTATGCACATCGCACGAATAAATGCCCTTACCAGGATTTGAACCCGGGATCATCAGCTTCGTAGGCAAAGTCACTACCCACTAGGCCAAACCGGTCATTTTTATATTATTAAAATATATATTTATATAACAAAACAGTTCCTATAGGTGCTTAGACACTGACATACAACCCCGGTGGGTTGTCTGTACTAATCCGTTAAAGACGGTAAGACTGAAATTTAAGACACATTTAATAAATAAATATTTGGGGACAATCCACTTAGCCTTAAGGGTCTTGACTGACAGAATGACTAACGTAAATTCTTAGTAGCTAAGGTTAAGGCGAAGGGTAGGGCAAGCTCTTTCCATACAAACGTTGTGCGCGTTTTTCTTCGTTTGTTGTCGGTAAATATGCTTATTTATCTTTTTTTGTGTATTTTTATTTTTTATATAAAGAAAATTTTCTACATCAAGTTCTGCGTATATAGGGGAAACTGGGGAGGGTTGATCACCCCTTTTGGTTTTAGACTAAATTTTTTAAACTATTAGCAGTATTGAAAAGCTTTATAGATCATACGATTCAGAATTTATCTATTTATGAATACTTTGAATTAGAACAGAATTGTGCAACAATTTAGACCATTATTTAAAGAAATGCCATAATGTAGACTTTTACCATGTGTCCCCTGTATAAGGGAGACATGTTTACCCCTGGTTGGGAGCCTTGATCCTGGGGGATGAAGTCTCCCCGGTTCTGGGGACACATGGTAAACAGATTTTTACCGTGTCTCCCCATACCAGATTCTCACAGATTATATAGCCCGAATCGGAACTAGCAATGCATCTAGAATTAGGAAAACACACAACGAACATATATATACTGTATCTTCCATACTTAGCAGTTATATTTCCGCCAATAAGATGTCTTGATGCGAAAGAGATCAAGTCTCCCATGCTTGGGGACACATGGTAAATAGATTTTAAGTGACAATGGCATACTTTGAGGGTTGATTTCACGTTAATTTATTGAGTTGATCAACAGGAATTTAATCTATTAAGAAATCAAACACATAATGATCCGTATCTTTCAATTTTTAAGAAGGAACTAGTTATATTTTCGAAAAAAGAACACCAAACTGGTAATCAATTTTACATTACATATGGTGCTACTTTTCCCGCATAGTGCGTAAATTCGCACATTATGTAACTATGTCGAAAATTTAATGGGTCATATGTACTGTAAAACGTTGTAGGATACATGTGCGAATAGGTAATTCGTAACTCGTATAAAATTTCCTATTTTTCGCACTTGTATCGTAAATAACTATTGCGCCATCAAAAAATCAAAAAGAAGTAGCAAACAAAATTTCTTCTAACAAGTACACTTGTCTGTAGAATAATAATTAAAAAAAGTTTAATTGTTTATAAACAAACTTCCAAACAATCATAATGATTACTGAAAATTGCTCTTATTTATCATTACCACATTTGGAGACTCAAGTAACAAGCTAACTATAATTTCAAAAGTTTTAACAGTCTAGAAATGCCTAATTTGCGAAATTAAACATCTAAGTAATAATCAACAACAATAGCTAATACTTAGCTATATTATATTAATCAGTCTTCATCAAAAATAAGTTACTATTTGGCTTTAAACACTTTAATGGTAATACCAGCTAATACTTCTGATACAGCATTTTTTATTCTTTCCTTATCTATCAGTATTCTTTGTTTTTAACCTTCTCTGGTCGTATATTTTCGACGCATGATTTCCTAAAACAATAAAAAATTACAGCATTATGAAACGTTTTGTTCATTACTAAGTAGACTTGATCCCTTTAGGGGTGACATGATCCCAGGATCATGTCTCCCCCAAAGAAAAAGTCGAAGTCTCCCCATACATACTCAGGTTATAAAACATGGCGTGATCGAAACTTACGTTCGCGTATTTCAATGAAATCAAAGTTAATTAACACTTCAATAAACAACAAATAGAATAATCATACTCACTAACAGCATTTTTATCACATTTTACTTAATAAATCCAGTTAAAACTTACCGAAAATTAAATACAGCACGCAGCAAATTTTTCATAGTCCGCCACTTGCAAACCACTGACTTGTTCCAAACGGCGCCATGACAGAATGTGAAGTTAGGAACGAATTAATGAGTGTTGCTAGCGTAAAAAACTGTATGACGTCTGGTTAAACTTGAAATGAAGATTACCAAGTATCCCCTAGGGATCGACCCTCCCCACCTTCCCCTACAATATATACAAGCAAAAAATGAAATTAAATGCTATAGTGCCAAAATTAACGAATAAAACTTGCACAAGGTTTGTATGGAGAATGCTTTGCCTTACCCTGTGCCTTCAGTATTATCTTTATTTTTAAGCATAATTCTCTAGTTTTTAATTCATTAACTTGTTACCTACCCAAGATACAGGCTATGCCTAGTTTGGGGATCCCTGTTCAAACTGTTTTTTTTAAAGTATCGCTGTGTGCAACTGTGCATGCAACCTTGATTTTATTTATATTCACCACTGTTGAACCCATTTTTGTGCGCAACAATTTTTTTTTATCTTACACAGGTTGACGTAGCCCCAAACTAAACAAAGCTTGTAATATTATGATACTATGAAATGGGAATAAGGTGCACTAAGAAAATATTTTTTGGAATTCCACGTGTAAGAGGGTGAACATGCCGTTGAAAGTTTTCAACGACTTCTATGCCAACCAAGTGGCCAGCTTGGTGAAGGCTAATTTATTAAATCAGTAAAACAACTCGTGATAATGATCACGAATTGTTTTAACGATTTCTACTAAGATGAGATGATGTGTATGAGATTACAAAACTATTCAACCTAGGTTACACTCTGGGGAAACAATTGTTTTTCTGTTTTTTTTTTGTTTGACGCAAAAATAAAACGATTGTGAACGACTTTTTTTAATACGTGAGTTTTTTCGATAGTAGACTTAAATCGCGAACGTAGCTCAGTTCCTGGATAAACCAGTTTGAATACAACCACTTGTTACAATTAAAGTGCTGTAAAGCATTTCTCATTGCAAATTTACCCGTCGTGACTGCGGCCACACTCATGGCCGAGACTTTAGAAAGCGAAAGACCCCAGAAAATTTATCATTGAGTAACAACACCGCCACTTTAAGATACTTACCGTAACACCTATTTAATTATGCATCTACTCACCTTTATAGTTAAAACTTTCTTCTAATTCTTGATGTAATAAAAGCACTGATAAATATTAAGTGTAATTCACCATTGTTCACTTTCAGGCAGATTAGTCACGATCACTGTCAATTATAAAAAAAAAACTTCACGTCACACGTTCCCGCCAGAAATCAAAAACGCGTTCGAAAACCGCTGAAAATAAATTTCTGTAAAGCGTTCCATTTCAAATGTTCCGATGTCAACGGCCGCGATTTGGACACTGGCAGGTCAGTTTTGGCTGAACGCGCGAGTGCGCTTGCAATAAAAAAAGGTGTTCGAACGTTCGAAGTTTGAATTGTGGCGGGAAGTGCGTACCTTGGGAGCGTGGAGAGCGTACGCTGAGACGTGCGGGTTTCGACTGCTTGCGGTCAGTCGCGACGTTCTCTGCTTGCCCACTCTAACATATGTTGAATGTTAATCCGTATAACAGCTAGCTTATCTAGACCCGTCGCAATCACTAACAGAACCTATTTACTTACGCTTTTAAGAAATGTCATATACGCTAAAGGGGTCATTTAGTTTTGGGCACTAAAACTAGTCTATTAGTCTAAAGTTGCGTTACAAAACAATAGATAGGATCAGTCTACCGAGCTGCCTCAGGTTTCATAATTTTTTCACCAAAACATCCTTTGTTTTTCAAAATATTTTCACGTAATCGTTTTTAAAATACTAATTTTTGTAAGTTTTACAACCCAGTATTGTGCAGAAATGTTGACGCTAAGCAAAAATACGCGAATTGCATAATGAGAGTTTGCGAAAACTATTTTAACAAAAAATGTTTCCATTGCGCTATGATAGTAAAACAATTACAGAGCTGGTGAAGGCTCGGTCAATGATATCGAATAGAATCTTTTCATTTATAACAATAACTGAACATCTACACCGTGTTTTTTTTTTCGTTAATTTCAAGGGTGCATTCCTGAGCTTAAATTATGTAACTTTCTCAAAGAAACTGGTATTCTAATTAACTCGCCCTACTAACTAACTTACAAGGCCCTTACGAGCGTGTACACTTGCGTTAGGGCCCGTTTACATATTGATTAGTGTTTAGTTCGAGTGTATACATTCGCTACTAAACGTAAGTACTATCTCGGACGATCGATGTTGAAAATGACATTGATATGTCACAGTTTTCAATTGTTTGGTTGAGTTAAATGTAATGCCCGTATTATAACAACGCTATATGCAACATTTAATGACTTTTTATCAAAATAATATCAATATCCAGAAAGGAAAATGGGGACTACGTCTCTATGAAGAATCAGCTGTTTTCTTTCGTCTTAAGAAAATTGATGTCATGGACCCTTGTAACTACCGACCGATTGCTTTGTTACCGGCTATATCAAAATATATGAAAAAGCTATGTGTGATAGGCTGTATAACTTTTAGAAAAAAAAATGTGCTACGTACAAACCAATACGGCACCAATTACACAGTACTAATTTATTTTTATTTTTTTATACCACGACGGTGGCAAGCAAGCATACGGCCCGCCTGATGGTAAGCAGTCACCGTAGCCTATAGACGCCTGCAACTCCAGAGGTGTTACATGCGCGTTGCCGACCCTTTAAAAATCTGTACACTCCTTTTTTGAAGAACCTCATACTGTAGACCTCGGCAGGTAGCTCGGTAGATACTATGGTTATAATTTATAAATATATTTTTACCGCATTTTTTACCAATGTAGTGTTACGTTTCTGATCCAATTAAATGAAATGATAACTTTTTGCTTGAAGTGCTAAACTTCCAAAAAATGTAAAAAAACATGTACAGAACAGCAGCCAAATAACACTAAGCCGGTGAGTAAGATTGCCAGAGCTCAATAAGGGGGGACGGGTTTAGGGTCGGCAACGCGCATGTAACTCCTCTGGAGTTGCAGGCATACATAGGCTACGGAGACTGCTTACCATCAGGTGGACCGTATGCTTGTTTGCCACCGACGTAGTAATTTAAAAAAAATGTCTACAATCATTTTACATGACTGCTACTCCATATAAAAATTAACTGTCTTAGGGAACATCATTCAACGCGAAAGGTACCGGTAAAACGGGGTGGGTTTAGAAAAATGGGGTTACTTTGACAGTTTTAAAACAACCATAAAATTACCATTATTCATTATTTACGGAAACTGTCCATGTAACTCCTCTGGAGTTGCAGGCGTACATAGGCTACGGACACTGCTTACCATCAGGCGAGCCGTATGCTTGATTGCCACCGACATAATATAAAAATGTAACTGGTTGCATTACTATATATTGATGTTCACCTACTGTAAAAAATTGGCATAAAAATATATTATGACTAAAAACTGAAATTTTAAAGTCGCCCCTGCATTTGACAGCCACCCCGTTTTACCAGTCGCTCAGACAGGGACAGCTATAACCTGAGGGCCTACCGCGAACCACGTTCGACGTGTTACCTCTCTGTCGCATTTGTAAATTCGCACATAAGTGTGACAGGGTGTTGCCTCGTCGAACGTGGTTCGCGGTAAGCCCTCTGGAACTTTATAATATATCACAATTCACAATGAGGATAAACGCGCAAAGCTCAACACAGATGGTTCCAACTACCAGGAAATTAGTCTAGTTTTCTAAATAATACAAAAAAACATTTTTTTTATGGAGTTTACGGCAATCAATTCCTGTGTGTGTTTATATTTATGTATATTGCAACTTTTTGATGTTTTTGCGAATTTAAGTACATAAATTAATTTAAGCGGTGACGGCCGAGTGGATATGACGTCCGACATTTAATCCGGAGGTCGCGGGTTCACATCCTGCCTCGTGCCAATTAGTTTTTCAGAACTTATGTACGAAATATCATTTGATATTTACCACTAGCTTTTCGGCGGAGGAATACATCGTGAAGAAACCTGCATACATCTACGAATAAATTCAAAGGTGTATGTGAACTCCCCAACCCGCATTGGGCTAGCGTGGGGACTATAATTATAGCCTAAGCCCTCTCGCTCGTGAGAGGAGGCCTGTGCCCAGCAGTGGGACGTACACATAGGCTCAATTATTTATTTATGTAGAATATAATATTTCGAAATAATCCAAAAAAAGCTGACAAATGCCGAAAACATAAAACATACTACATACAGTGGGAACGTAATTCAAGCGCCCTCTGTAGTCAACAATTAGTTATTTAAAATTAATTCACTATGTTTACCGATGATTTGTGACTTTCAGCGACATCTATCGGAGAAGGCTTGAATGTAGAGTCGGACCAAACTAAACCTGCACAGCTGGCATTGACAAAGTGTTGCGATGTCATCAATGTCATCATTAATATCAAATTTGTATGCAAATATGATGTATACACGGTGTTTTTTGAACTCCGTTAACTTCGGGATATGGGTAAGTACATTTAAGGAAACAGAAAGGCTTTATAAATTATTATTTTTTCCCTAACAAGTATCTAATAGAAATGTAACACGGACATTATTATTTAAATCCACCAAACAATAGGGTTGTTTCCAATTTTTTGAAACGCTTTTATTATGTTCTACAATAACTAAAAGTTGCCCTAAAATTCAACTTTTATACTAACAACGGCTTTAAATATGTTAAATTAACAAAATATATTTTGACAGATGCTTTCGCGCTCAAAACGCTCTTTGAAAATTGTGTGACGTCACAGTTTACGGTTTGACACATAACTACATACATACGTAGAAGATACGAACTGTCAACTGACATTTGTCATTTGTTCTATATCGCCTAACTGTCAACAGTGTCAATCCGAGAGTTGTGACGTCATCAGAATCTTCAATGACGTTTCGAGTTTGGTCACGTGACGTTTGCCAAAAAATATTTTAAATTCAATATTTATAAAAATATGGTCATTACAGGTCCCCTAAAAGTAGTTTAACATGTTCTTATAATCCAAAAGAATTTATTGGGATACAATTCTGCCCTAAGATTTGTAGATGGAAACAACGCTATTGAAAACAACAAATCGAAATGTCATTGATTTGTCATAATATCAATGACATTTCGAATATCGATCGTCTGAGATAGTACTTGGGTTTCGTAGCAAATTCACCTATAAAATCATACTATACTTGCCGCAAAACTAACTGGCCACTGAGATCATAATGCTATCTCCTTCACCCTTGTTAAGACCAACAAAGAGTGAAAGAGATGACATTATGACCTGACC
Source organism: Cydia pomonella (assembly GCF_033807575.1). Lineage (NCBI taxonomy): Eukaryota > Metazoa > Arthropoda > Insecta > Lepidoptera > Tortricidae > Cydia > Cydia pomonella. Next base: position 25,781,076 of record NC_084706.1, on the reverse strand, counting down.
GGCCAGATAGTTTTGCGGATAGTATACAGGGTGTCCCAAAAAGGACACGCCATAGCGACACTGGAGGTAGACCAGCCTGAGAGGGTTCCAACCAACCTAACATGAGCCTAGTAAAAATTGCACCGTTTTCAAGTTATTGGCAATTTAACGTTTTTCGTGAATTTTGACCGTTTTCAGCATTGTTAGGCTCAGTGTGCACTTATAAAGCCCTTAAAATAAGTTTTTTTTATGTGTACGGCACCATGAATAGTTAATTAGGATAATAAAAGAGATATTTCATCGATAACCTACGTGAAATGTAAAAAAAACAAGGGCTTGATCTAAAGTTTTATTCGCAGCGAAACATCAATTTCAACTTTGACCACCTGCCGTGAAAAAAAACTACTTACAAGGTAACAAAAAAAGAACGCTATAATATTAATCATTTTATGCAGATTCTAAAATGGTATAAAACATGCACCTTTCTGCCATAAAATAATGAGTTATTATCATCTTTCGAATGCCTCATAAAGCTAAGTTGGCCTAGGGAATCTGCAATCCTTTTTGGATATGTTTCGAGCTGCCTCCAATGACGCGTACCTAATTCATCTTGGATTCTTATTGGCTTTGAGTGCAAGTTCTCAAATGGTTAAGAGAGTGAGACAACATGAAATGCACTCGCTCTATCTCGCTCTTTTTATCTCAACTTTGTCACACGGTCAACTGCTACCTGGGATTATCCTACGGATTATCTCTTTAAAAACAGAAGGAGGAGGGATAGCCACTAGTCATCCTTATCTCTAGTAAGTATTTAGGAATCCTAATCCTAATTAGTTCGTTACCGTGTGTTTCGTGCAATTGTTGTGTTATCTTTGCTGCTGTGTATTCGTGGTCCTAAACAAATCTACTTGGCTTTCATCTGGACTCTGATTTCTTTTTGACTTGGTGTGTTTGTGGGACTGAAACGGCAACTTGGCACCGCTCACGGACACTGATTATTGCTTTTTGAAACCTCTCCATCACAATGGCAGATCACAACTAAACCGATCGTGAGTAAAGTGACATGCACATGATCTATGGAGAAACTAGACGTGTCTCTAACAGAGGAATTGTCTCATACAACGCCAAATCGGCTGCAAGATTGTACAATCAAAGGTATGCCAATCGTCATGCCACGAATCATGAAATCATTTTAAGAGTTGTGAATGCATATCGAAATGGCAGAAGGCCAGGACAGGCTTACGCTGAAGGAAGGCCCCGGACTATTGACGACGACGTGGTTTTAAATATGGTACAAAGAGAGCCAGAAATTTCTCTAAGAAATATTGAACGTCGTATCGTCGTAAATAAATTCTCTGCACAGAGAATTTTAAAACGTCATAAATATCATGCGTATCATATTCAACGCCTGCAAACACTTCTTCCGACGGATTACGCACCCCGCGTTGAATTTTGCCGACAAATGCTTCAAAAACTGGAAGAAAATGATAACTTTTTTAATGAAGTGATGTGGAGCGACGAATCCACGTGTAGAAGAGATGGGTATCTCAATCTCCACATTATTCATAGCTGGCAAATTAAAAACCCACACGAAGGGAGAGAAGACCGGTCCCAACATCAATTTAAAATTAATTTGTGGACGGGAATATTTAATGGCCAAATAATAGGACCGGTCGAGTTGCCAGCTATTTTTAAATGGGAGAAATTACCTGCAGTTCTTGCAAAACGACTGCCCAGCACATTTCGCTCGCGATGTTCGCGACCATCTCTCGCAGACATTCCCGAGAAGATGGATCGGCCGATTAGGACCAGTATTATGGCCACCGCGTTCGCCGGACCTAAATCCATTGGATTTTTTTTATTGGGGATGCTTAAAAGACAAGGTCTACTCCGAGCCAATAAGGTCCCAAGACGAACTACGGCGACGTGTATTTCAGGCAGCACGAGACATATCCGAAATTAACTTAAGGAAATTAACAAGAAATTTCAGAAGACGCTGCCAAGCTACGAGTCGGTGGAAAACAATTTGAGCACCTGTAGTAAAAAATAAATAAATCAATGAAACTTCAACCTGTATTACATTTTTTTCGAACCTTTCTTACTTCATGATATCCTTACTTAGTAGCAATGATATCATAACAGCTTACGCATTCCGGAATGCTTATTAGATATGGACGACACAATTGTACAAACAAAAGCTTACACTTCTGTCTTCTAAGAGATAAGCCCTACGATAATTCCAGGTAGCAGTTGACCGTGTGACAAAGTTGAGATAAAAAGAGCGAGATAGAGCGAGTGCATCTCATGTTGTCTCACTCTTTTTACCATTTGAGAACTTGCACTCAAAGCTCCAAGATGAATTACGCGTCATTGGATTGCAGATTCCCTAGTCCAACTTAGCTTTATGAGGCATTCGAAAGATGATAATAACTCATTATTTTATGGCAGAAAGGTGCATGTTTTATACCATTTTAGAATCTGCATAAAATGATTAATATTATAGCGTTCTTTTTTTGTTACCTTGTAAGTAGTTTTTTTTCACGGCAGGTGGTCAAAGTTGAAATTGATGTTTCGCTGCGAATAAAACTTTAGATCAATCCCTTGTTTTTTTACATTTCACGTAGGTTATCGATGAAATATCTCTTTTATTATCCTAATTAACTATTCATGGTGCCGTACACATAAAAAAAACTTATTTTAAGGGCTTTATAAGTGCAGACTGAGCCTAACAATGCTGAAAACGGTCAAAATTCACGAAAAACGTTAAATTGCCAATAACTTGAAAACGGTGCAACTTTTACTAGGGTCATGTTAGGTTGGTTGGAACCCTCTCAGGCTGATCTACCTCCAGTGTCGCTATGGCGTGTCCTTTTTGGGACACCCTGTAGATAGATAGATAATCCTTTTATTTGTTTGCCCCAATACACACAGAAAATACAAATAATAACAAAAAAACAGATAATACAAAATCAAACGAGAGAAATACAAATTTATACCAAATATAAGTCGAAAGAAAAAAACATTGAAATACCGTTCCGCAGGTACATATTGAAAATGTTTTTTTATACTACGTCGGTGGCAAACAAGCATACGGCCTAACCACAAAGCCTAAGCACAAGAACCTAAATGGTCGCGTACTGTGCGGTTTAAGAGGAATTTCCTCCCGCGAACGCTTCGGCTGTGGAATGAGCTTCCTGCCGAGGTTTTCCCGAGGGGCTACAGTATGGGATTCTTCAAAAAAGGAGTGTACAGGTTTTAAAGGGTCGGCAACGCGCATGTAATACCTCTGGTGTTGCAGGCGTCCATAGGCTACGGTGACTGCTTACCATCAGGCGGGACGTATGCTTGTTTGCCACCGTCGTTGTATAAAATAAAAAAAATACGGCCCTATGGTCGCCTGCAACTCCAGACTTACAGACCGACAGACAACGGGACAGGTGAAACCAGGGATCGGAACCGGTTTTTTGAAAAAACTTTGTAATAAACATATATTTCGGTTTATTTTATACTCCAAATATAGGACTCGGTTGTGTTTTTAGATAACGACTTCGTATTATTAGATTGCCCAATTAGAAATGAAATAATTAACAAAGAACGAAAAAATACCGTTTTCGTTCCTATAGAAAAAATACCGGTTTCCGATCCCTGGGTGAAACTAAATAAAAGCTTGTAAAAAATGCAATATTCAACGTTAGTACTTACCTAAATACCTTGCTTATAAAACTAGTACTACTAAAGTACTACTACTAAACACTAATCATTAATCAATATAAAAATTACTATTTCCTAATCAGAAGTTTTGCACACAGTACGGAATATGCCGTTAAACGGATCCCTACTATTTTTGTTACATCAGTACCCCTAGTGTAAATAAATTCGATTTCCAAACGTGACGTACGCGTTTGCGTTTAGTCTCATTTTGTATTGGATTTCGAAAGAGCGCGCCAAGCGGGAAGTTTTGGAAACTCAAAATCCTATACAAAATGAGACTTAACTCAAACGCGTTCGTCACGTTATGATGTCGATCAAAGTTACACTAGGGGTACTGTATAATATGCCAAAGTGCCTTATAGATTTTCTATTGTTTCCATTATTCCTTTCAGGTATTTTGCCTGTTAAAAATATGCAGGCGCACTGAAAGAAATGTTTGCAGAATTGACAACATTTCATATTTTTAAGTGCTACTTTTTATTGTCTACATCGAAAGAACGCACTAATTTAAGGTACCCGTTTTTTTTATTTTGCGTAAGTCCTATATTTTGGTCATAAAATCTATTTATATTGTTACTTGAAACAAAAGGGCGTATGTAATAAACGTCATTTGTGAGAATCGTGACGTCACGGATCTGTTTCATACACTGGAAAAAACTTTGAATTAATTTACGTTTGAGCATAGACAACAGTGCGAGTGACATAACCTCAAACGTTAAAAATAAAATCACAAATTAACAAGTGTCACAAACGTCAAAACTCAAGTCAAACGATGGTTTTCATCCCGTTTTCAATGACAATGACAATGTCAACCCAATCGGAAGTCATTTTTTTGCTTGTAGTGGCAGAACTGAAGGAGCTGGGGGTGACGTCAATTTCCGTTAACTATTTTTAGAGATTTTGAATACAAAAATTCGTAAAAAATATATAAAATTTATTTTTTTGTAATCTACAGGAGAAATGGATTTCGATTTAGGGATATTGAAAATTTTGAAATGTTGTCAATTATCATTGTTTTACAAGAGGGCAAAGTTGTTGTTTAACACCTTGTGCTGATATTAAACAAACGAAGGATCGCAAAAAAGTGGAATCTTGAGCGTTACGATGGTTTCAAGGCACGAGGGTTAAAAACAAGTGCGAGTCGGACTCACGCACGAAGGGTTCCGTACTGAGATGGTATTGGGGTTGATTAAATATACCATATTTTAAATTTTGGATATTAAAGGTCAGTAATTGGATGTAATCACTGTTGTATTGAAGAGGTCTGAACTACTTTGGGGGTGTCGATAGAGAAAGGCGCATGGCGATTTATATAATTGATATTTATTATCGCAATTTTATTAGGTATGGCGCGTTCCTATGAAAATAACCTATAAGGCATCAATTACGTTAAGCCAAATATTTGGACATGAATGCGAACTCGTAAATTTTACACTGCGGGAATACATATATGCAATATAAACTATGCCTTTTGTTGTTTGAAACATAATCAGTATTTGATGAAGTCGTTATACAATATAAATTAACGCCCATACCTATCTGGGAGGATTACATTTGTTGTCGGCTCGTCAAATCAAGTAAAAACCCAGAAAAACCAAGATTTGACCCTTAATCATCTAAATTGGTACATATAATTACATCTGTGCTTATGCACTTTAATACGGTAACGATACAATAACTCGTAACTTTATCAACCGAAATTTCCAAGACAGTTACACAGTTTAGGTGAGTAACTAGTTAAGATGTACATGTTAAATTCAATCTACATGAGATGAATGATACAATATCAGGAATTTCCATCGGCAATTCACCATCAAAATATCTGTAGAGATTTGAACCTTTGCGTCGAGCAATAATCATAATATATAATAATAATGAGAGTCGAACTCATTTGGGCATTTATTTAACATTAATTGTCTCATCATACATAGGATGTTATAAGCTCAAAATAGATCATACAAAATAAGTGAGCTCACTAGAGCATCTTAACTAAGATAATTCACTGATTAATCTGCTACTAATTCTCTAGAATCGCCCCAACAATGAATTCAGATTATCAAGCAAGAATTGAACTTGCAAGGGTTAAATATGCTGTCATTTGATAAAATGCAGCTTGGGCGGTTATTTGTGTAAACCTCATGAAAAGGAACTTATACATATTAGCTTCAAGAACAACACCCTAGGTACTTAACTGGATTATGTCGCCAAGGACGGGAACCACTTTTACAAGTACTGCCAATAATATATTATTTGTGTACAATAAAGTATTTTACTACTATTACTAATATTGTTGAGACAATTTAAACTCAGTCGGAAACACTTCTCCTTGCCGGGTCTAAGATCAGAGTGTCCCATCATTAACTCACTTGGCCAACTTAAACAACTACAACTTTATTATCTACATATTATCTTAACCTTAGGTATAATGTAACAAGAGTCATTTCCACTCGACACCCCTCCGGGGGTTTTCGACGTCTCCTTGCAAGTGCGCCGTCTCGCTCCTTCTTACTGTGACTCGCATTGCATCGCTCGCACAGGACGCGTTCGCGCTGTCTCCTTCCAACGCATGGCGTCATCAGGAAGCTGGTACTGCCTCGCTCCTCTCGCTCTCGAAAGGAATTTTAAGCGCCATGCACCAACGCCCGTAGCAGACGCAGAGTGGCGTGCACATGTTGTTTGCCTGAAATCATTTGAAAGAACCACGGTAGATATCGATACGTATTGCGTTATGAACCGTAAGGTCATGTGCCGAGATACTAGATTAGTTTGATCTTGTGTACAGTAACGTGATATTTGCTAGCATTTTATTGCCTTTAAATAAATATTGGGAAGGCAGATCATAAATTAGACCTTTCTTATTGTTTGTCTCCGTTTTGTTGTTTATTTTAACAGAGCAGATCATTGTTTGACTACTCATCCAGTTCTTAGAAAGGGTACCTTTTAAACTAGTTGCAATTGCATATCAATATTTCTAAATTATTAACACCTACTATGTACGTCAAGCTATGTTGCCATCTCACCCCCCTCTCTTGTAGTCGATCAAAACATATAACCCTCCTTTTGGTCGTCTACAACAAAAAATAATACGATCAACTAGCTACTTGACCTACTCCCGTAACCCTATCATAAACCTATTGTAACTCTAACACTGCCTAACACAAGAACCTCAAACTATTTTTCCCTATACAATAGCGTTAAGCGCCCCTTTTACTGCGGTCCTACTATTCTAAGTGGGTCATAAACCCGAACAATAACTACCTAGCGCCAGCGCCCATCTCTTAAGTGGACTACCTGACTATGGCTATGAATGACTCTCCTCTATGCGCTAGATATCTTAAGAGATAACAAATTATCGTATACTTTAACTAAAGCCGTTACATAACTTTAACGAATTAAAAATATACCTCTCAATACGAAATCTTCGAACGTCGTTCCTATGTGGAAAAGGAATTTAATTAACGTTGTATATTAAGTTCGTTCGTAAGCTCGGCTTATTTACGTCAACATTATACGTTTATATAATTATAAATTAATTTAAAAATAATTACTGAGCCCGTAAGTTACAGTTTATAACAACAAGATCTCTTGACTCATTCATCACCATACAATCTTATTATTTCATCCGTCACCTGTGAAGATTTTAAGATATTATAAGATATATTCATCCTTCGCCTTACAAATTCACGCAATACTCTGGCCAGAGATTCCTTCATACAAGGTTCACACGTAATACCTCTAGTTTGTTAATTTTACTTTAACTATCATTCGTAGGTCGTTTCTGATATTAACTATTTACCGATCAAGTTTATATTTACTGGCAATTTAATAACGCCTATATTTTGTCAAGAGATCTCGCTTCATAAAACTGCATGTAAAACAAACTTATTTCATGTCCATGTTATCCCAATTATGACAAAACTGTAACTGATACGATATATAAATATCTTGTAGTATGATGAAATATCGTTCCTTTATTTTGTGAAATATTTTTACTTTATTTAGTAAGTCTATACTCATGAAAACATAACCCTTATGTAATTATGTTTTTCTTCAGGGTCTTTAAATTATGTTATAGTAGAGATGTATCGGTTGTCTTAACTTTGTCTATAAAATTTAGTAAGACAATTGAACTTTTGCTAAAGAAACAATAGTTTGAACATACAATGGCCTGACTACACGTTTCAGAGTCATTTCCTCATGGAGCTGGACATGACCTGCTATAAATATCATTCGTCTATTACGAGAGTTGTTTAATTCCCTAGCTCTATTGCGTCCAATAGAGGAGGGGCGCAGGTACAGGTACTCCTAAGCGTAAATGACAATAGATTTGATTGACTAGACCGGGTCTTTGTCATCTGCAACGCCAAAACTTCTAGAATTGATCCCGTTTGCACCACCCACGAAGAGCCTGTGTCCAGTTTATATTCAACAGCTACGTAGCATTTGTATGGAGGGTCAGCGGAGTGCACAGGTGCACTATATAATGTTGGATTGTGATTGTGTTTGATGTTAAATGGTACCATTATTATTACTTTTTTTTTTTTTTGTGGCCATCGCCAACCCTCAGCGCTTCAATTCAGGTGGATCAGGTTATTCTACGCAGGCCGTATAACCTTGATGTGTAATGACAATTAATAGAGTCCCTATTCTTCTTGACGTAGTAACGTCGAAGCCTCCCTTCAGATGTGTACGAAATTATAAGCCTCATTAAAGGTAAATTAGACAGTTATGATTATGATGCGGAAGCAAAACAAACCCCAACAAATAGCGTCTTCAGAGGTTATCCCCAGCCAGGTAAGATCTCCTCCATTTCCGCAATAAACTGCCAGCACACATCAGAGCTTTTCTACCTAGGATCAAATCTAGTCGCTTATTAAAGCCAGGCACATAATATCAATTATATTTTTTTTCTTATTATTGTCTGTTCAATCGCACTAATGACAGCTTATTTGCCTCTCATGAGTCGCTCTAAAACAATTGCCAGTACAAAAATGAAATACGTACAAAGAATGGTCTTTCATTGTTATCTAGGGAATAACTTTTAAAACGGGCAATAATAAATGATAAGTTTGAGATAGTTATTATCTTGAGTTTTAATATATAAATATTTATATAAACGCATTTTGTGTGAAATACAACCACGAGAAATAATTAATTATTAGGTAACTCTTATTAAAAGAAGATAAATGTAATAAATGATGCGTATGTATCTATAATATTAAACGGTCCGTCTATTTATTGCTATGCGAATAAAACGTTCCGCTAACTTGTGTAAAATTCTATGTGTTAGACTAAGTTCTAGGTATCTAACTGAACTGCTTACGTGCCTGATATTACTCCTCTTGTTATACACGTTAAGTGACTTATGTATAATATCACCACTAGGGTGGTCCACCTCTCTTTACTAATTAAATAAATATCGTAAACTCGTAACTGATAATTTTAACTCAAATTGCAACTTTTATCCTTCAAAACTAAGTTTCTATAGAATTCGAGCGGTTGTGAAATATTCGTTTCAACTATATCTTTAGTGATTTATAACACGTGGTTATTTACGGTTATACCTGCTTTGGAAGGTAATAAAATGTACAATCATCTAGTGTATCAAATCATAAAATGACTTGTACTCGACTCACAAAATATCCGTCCATATTTATCTAGGTATCTATGCGACATACATACATACTACAATCTACTACGTCCATATTCATCTAGGTACATGCCTTTTGGAATAAATTATGAATTGCATTCCTTGGCCATTGTTCAATGCACAATTAAAATCTACCTCAACATTATCTACATTCACGAACGAATACTACTCGGTTCTTTATGAGCGATTTTGATTTAACTTTGTCGAACTCTAATGAAATAATAACATTGACTTTAGCTCATTTCTACAAAATTTATCTACATAACACCACAATAACCGACTCGGTCTTCTCTACCATAAAATTACGAATCTGGTCAATAATCTGATTTACTTATCGGCAACATTGAATCACGATCTATTTATTTCACTCTCTAGTCAATAATTATAATATACCACGCCTGTTTAACCCATAACAGCCAACTATCAGTAACTCTATTTTATTACTTCCTAAGTCGACATTTATACAGCACCATTATTGTACTCAAACAATACCTAATATTGAATGTTCCAGGTAGATCCTCTATTCATATTGTAGTCCGGACATCTCGCTACGAATAGACAGTTCAAGGAACGAAATAATTAAACGCTGTATATTAAACTTAATTATCTGCTGGGAATGTAAAATACGCTCAATAATACACTAGGCCAAGCTATTTAATCTGAATTAGGGAAAAACCTTTTTATAGATTACCCCTCTCCAATCTTTAGACTAAAGTTGCTGTAATGACTCGCCTCAGTCGAAATACTTCTTCTCGGCTTATTTACGTTGCTTGGGTACCTATTTCTCGCCTATTAGCAACCCTTAAATTTTCAAGCGAATTGTACGTTCTAATCTAAATTAGGGAGATAATATTTTAAATTACATTTGACTATTTAAATTTCAATCTAGCTCAAAATACCCACGTCACTGTACACAAAACACACACAAAATAAAATTCAATGAGATAAAAGTAGGTACACCGTCTTGGAATTTTTGATTATAAAAGTTCATAACAAACCTCATACTAACTAATGATTTTAACTGGAGTTTATTATCCCTATAACGCCCCTCTCAGACCTTCAGACTCTTGATAGGTATATGAACATAGTGATCGTCATATTCAATATAAAATAAAATTTAAGTTTCCTACGTTGTGTTTGATTTTTTTTTTAAAGTTCTGTTCTAGTTGTGTCTATTATATTTCTTGACACAAAATCTAGAATCTTGGTCACGCAGCACCACGTGAGATGGTATTGGGGTTGATTAAATATACCATATTTTAAATTTTGGATATTAAAGGTCAGTAATTGGATGTAATCACTGTTGTATTGAAGAGGTCTGAACTACTTTGGGGGTGTCGATAGAGAAAGGCGCATGGCGATTTATATAATTGATATTTATTATCGCAATTTTATTAGGTATGGCGCGTTCCTATGAAAATAACCTATAAGGCATCAATTACGTTAAGCCAAATATTTGGACATGAATGCGAACTCGTAAATTTTACACTGCGGGAATACATATATGCAATATAAACTATGCCTTTTGTTGTTTGAAACATAATCAGTATTTGATGAAGTCGTTATACAATATAAATTAACGCCCATACCTATCTGGGAGGATTACATTTGTTGTCGGCTCGTCAAATCAAGTAAAAACCCAGAAAAACCAAGATTTGACCCTTAATCATCTAAATTGGTACATATAATTACATCTGTGCTTATGCACTTTAATACGGTAACGATACAATAACTCGTAACTTTATCAACCGAAATTTCCAAGACAGTTACACAGTTTAGGTGAGTAACTAGTTAAGATGTACATGTTAAATTCAATCTACATGAGATGAATGATACAATATCAGGAATTTCCATCGGCAATTCACCATCAAAATATCTGTAGAGATTTGAACCTTTGCGTCGAGCAATAATCATAATATATAATAATAATGAGAGTCGAACTCATTTGGGCATTTATTTAACATTAATTGTCTCATCATACATAGGATGTTATAAGCTCAAAATAGATCATACAAAATAAGTGAGCTCACTAGAGCATCTTAACTAAGATAATTCACTGATTAATCTGCTACTAATTCTCTAGAATCGCCCCAACAATGAATTCAGATTATCAAGCAAGAATTGAACTTGCAAGGGTTAAATATGCTGTCATTTGATAAAATGCAGCTTGGGCGGTTATTTGTGTAAACCTCATGAAAAGGAACTTATACATATTAGCTTCAAGAACAACACCCTAGGTACTTAACTGGATTATGTCGCCAAGGACGGGAACCACTTTTACAAGTACTGCCAATAATATATTATTTGTGTACAATAAAGTATTTTACTACTATTACTAATATTGTTGAGACAATTTAAACTCAGTCGGAAACACTTCTCCTTGCCGGGTCTAAGATCAGAGTGTCCCATCATTAACTCACTTGGCCAACTTAAACAACTACAACTTTATTATCTACATATTATCTTAACCTTAGGTATAATGTAACAAGAGTCATTTCCACTCGACACCCCTCCGGGGGTTTTCGACGTCTCCTTGCAAGTGCGCCGTCTCGCTCCTTCTTACTGTGACTCGCATTGCATCGCTCGCACAGGACGCGTTCGCGCTGTCTCCTTCCAACGCATGGCGTCATCAGGAAGCTGGTACTGCCTCGCTCCTCTCGCTCTCGAAAGGAATTTTAAGCGCCATGCACCAACGCCCGTAGCAGACGCAGAGTGGCGTGCACATGTTGTTTGCCTGAAATCATTTGAAAGAACCACGGTAGATATCGATACGTATTGCGTTATGAACCGTAAGGTCATGTGCCGAGATACTAGATTAGTTTGATCTTGTGTACAGTAACGTGATATTTGCTAGCATTTTATTGCCTTTAAATAAATATTGGGAAGGCAGATCATAAATTAGACCTTTCTTATTGTTTGTCTCCGTTTTGTTGTTTATTTTAACAGAGCAGATCATTGTTTGACTACTCATCCAGTTCTTAGAAAGGGTACCTTTTAAACTAGTTGCAATTGCATATCAATATTTCTAAATTATTAACACCTACTATGTACGTCAAGCTATGTTGCCATCTCAGTACCATTATTTATAAAAAACGGCAAAAAAATATGTTTGTTGTATGGGAGCCCCCCTTAAGTATTTATTTTTTCTGTTTTTAGTATTTGTTGTTATAGCGGCAACAGAAATACATAATCTGTAGAAATTTCAACTGGTTAACTATCACGGTTCATGAGATACAGCCTGGTAACAGACGGACAGTATTAGTACTCTGACATTGGGGACCTTTTACATCTCCAGATTTAATGTGTTTTTAATCATAGAGACTATACATCTCTATTGTATTGTAGGAATTATTTATTTTAAGATTATTATAATGTAATGTTTACCCAGGTATTGGCTGTTGTATTTATAAATTTTGTTATGTATTTTTCATGTCACTATATGATGTTAGTATAAATGTTGTATTGACTTGTAAAAGAGCCCTTGAGACCTACTTGCAGAATAAAATTTTGAATTTTGAATTTTGACGGACGGACGGACAGCGAAGTCTCAGTAATAGGGTCCCATTTGACCCTTTGGGTACGGAACCCTAAAAACAAATGTCCTTATGTCCTTAAACATTGTGAATGTCATCTTCATCTCGCTTTCTGTGCTAGGCCACAGCACAGCGGATGTCATTCCAGATCTAGAGCAGAGCCCAACTGGAGATGTACCTCCACCTTACAGAAAACCGCAGCCAAATAACACTAGACCCTACTCATAGTGTTGTGTTCCTGCCGGTTTTAAATTGCCTTTCTTAGGATATGTACTTATATTATTTGTTTTTTTTTTTTTTGCTTCTGACAAGTGGCACTTTGGCGTTTGAAGGTGCCGACTAAAAGCGGTAGTCAATGATAACTAGGTTCTTATAATAGTAAAAATATGTACCGTAAAATAATATTTCTCGTATACTAATATTCGTCAGTATACGAGTCTAAGGGCACGTTTCACAATGTCCAAGTAAAGTCCTGAATAAGCTACTTGCCACTTATCTGACGAATAAAGTCATCGTTGGCGTTTCACAATCGTCAAATAAGCTTAACTGGAAGATAAACTGCTAAGTTTTGCATAAGAAAAGCTCACGTGTATTTTTCTATAGTGAACGAAACGGAAAAAATATCTACCATATATTTTTTCTTGGTTTTATTATACATAAATCTTCACTTGACACTTCAAAATAACCTCACCAAATATCACCAAGGAAGGGGGGGGGGGGTCAAAAATAGCCGAAAAAGCCTCGCGTGATTTGTGACAAGCCCTAAGGTTCTGTTTTTTGTGGTACGGAACCGTAAAAATATGACACAAAAAAGATAATGGCGTTTATTGTAATTACAATCTTGATTGTGCATAAAACAGATATTATGAGCAAACAAAATGACCTGTCTGACCAGGGCACAGACTAATACACAGAATAGAATACAATAAATTTTAGTAGGTATAACATGTGTGCATAAGCATTATAAAGGTGGTCTTTTTATACATTATTAGTTTTTATAGTTGCCTACTAGGGCGTACAATTTTGTTTTGGTAGGTAACCTACCTATCCTAAAACTAAGCTTAAACTACATAGGTACATAGATAACTACTTAGGTGTCTATACATAGGTAACTGTTAATTTACAAAAAAAATATTAATATCATAAAATAATTTATTGATTAGCTCTTAAGTCTCCGTTTGAACATAATTCCGTCTAGCGCTTTCAAATCTAGAGGAAGATAGTTGAAAATGCGGAAAGCCATAATAAAAGTGCTTTTTTGTACATAGAGTTGTTTAAATGATGACTTATTTACAAAAAATGCAGCTTGACTTTGAATAAAAAACATAGTTTTAGTATGTTTTTTGTTATTTAAATGTTTTGTACATTTTTACAGAATTGCCCCAATAGATAACTCCATATGTAAGTAATAATTCGAGCAGCACAACTGAGTTGTATTCTACACCACCAGGTACACACCTAAACCTTAATTTTTGTACATATTTTTTAATGTACATGAGTCCTGGACGTCACATACAGGGTGTTTATTTAGTCATCTGCAATAATTTACGGGCTGAATATATAGGTCATACTGAGCAACTTCTACTATGGGACCAACCCCAACAACGCGATAAAAAAATTGGCTGTTTCATACGTTTTGGTTGTCGCTTGACATTTTCTATATGAGAGTAAATTGTTTTTTCGCGATTTCGGGGTTGGTCCTATAGTAAAAGTTGCTCGGTATGAACTATATATTCACCCCGTAAGTTATTGCAGGTGACTAAATAAACACTTTGTATTGTGGGCGCAACTGAAATACAGTGGCGGGGCAAGACCAAAATTGTATGTGGGCAAGGTACGTTTAGCAAGGCCCTCTAGTGGCGCAAGAAATAACGAACATTTTACGTTATGTCCGAGATAGAGATAAGGGTACTTATTTGAGGTGCGAGGCTCCCCGACCGCGAGGCCGTAGGCCGTGGCCCACGTCGCCCACGCCTAACGCCGCCTCTGCTGAATAAAAGGTCGCGCTTCCATACTAAATTTGTATGGAAGCGCTTGTGTGGGGAGGGGACCTCGATTGTCTTATCTGCTGTCTAGTACTTGGCGTAGTCTGTGGATCAAGGCTATTCACTATCAACTCAGTCATGAACCGCCGGACAGAATTTAAAGTAAACAGTGGCAGTTGCGAATGTCACTTGCTCACGGACGCACGCATTTAAAATGATTTTGTTTTTATTATTATGCGCGCTTGTTTTGTTTATTGTTGCTTCGTGGATTTACTTCCTTAGAGATGTGAGGAAATATAATGTTTCTGGACCCACTCCGTATCCTATTATTGGCAATGGGAATTTGTTCCTGTGCGATTCTAATAGTAAGTTGTATTTATGTTTTATTATTATTATTTTATTTGATACACTAGCAGCTCTTGGAGCTGATGCGTGTATATCGCAGCACTTGTATTTATTTAGCACTTTTTAATGTTCTAAAATGTGTATCTAGTCTATTTTTGAAAGAGTTCACTGACGGTGCACTAACAACAGTTTCTGGTAGAGAGTTCCACACATTTACTACACGATTTGGCAAGAAGTGTTTCCTAGGGTTGCTAGCACATGGAGGTTTGACAAGTTACATTCTGGCTTGATATGTATAGGTCTTTAATATTTGGAACATTGTAGTGTCCAGACAAGACTTTGTATGTCTCAATAAGATCGCCTCGCTTCCTTCTGTCCTCCAATGTTGTAAGACCTAATTCCTGAAGCCGTTCTTCATGTACGTTCTTTATGTAGATTAATATACCCCGGGGTTGTGGCTGTGGGAATGGTTTTGTTTATTACAAGTATGTACCTATGTGTGTACGAGTCAAATCTTGCAAGTTAAATTTGATCTACTTCCCGATTTCCGATGAAGCTGAAAATTTGCGTACTTATGTAAGTTGGGTGACAATGCAATATTATGGTACCATCGAGCTGATCTGCTGATGGAGACAGGTGGCCATGGGAACTTTGTGATAAAATAACGTAAACTAAATTTTTTTTGTTAGATTTGTCTCGATGAGTATTAGTTGCCTGTTGAAAAGTACAGTCAGCGATAAAAACCAAATTTTGCTTGCATGAAATTTTTCACAAAAACTTATTGTTTCATATATTATTAGTTACCAAACTATTAATTTAAACCTGCCTCTAAACGTGCTTACAAATGTTAAAATTGTTTATCTGTTTACAGTTTTTTTTTGGTTAATGGCAGTTAGTTGCAGTGTAAAACATTCCTGCGCTCACAATCCCAGGGTATGATTATTAATAAATATTATCGTTGATATAATTAAACTTCTAATAAAAGCTGCTGTTTTTATATACATATAGTGTTTACGTGGGTATACGATTTTCCAAAATAAAGAATTTTCAAATTCGAGAAAATCTCAGTTAGATACTTATATTCTTTTTGGTTTTACTGACTGGGATATATTTTGTTACTAGAATTGCCAAAAATAAATAGGTATTGATTTTCATCCCATTATCATAAATGTAGATTGTATCTACTTTTTATAGAAATAGCAAAAAATATAAACAAATAAAACGGACTTAACACATACCCAACCTAATATTTCAATGTATAACTTTAATTGAATTAAATTAACATAATTACGTTAACTTGAAATATACAGTGTGTAAATTCAAAACGGGCGAATATTTAAACGGTCGTTACCATAGGAGTAGGACGTAAGAAGTGTATCGAGAGAAATTCTGCTTATAAATACAATTTACAACATTTCTTATTTCTGACCCTGAAATTTTATTACTTCTCTAAATTTTAATTGAAACGGGTATATAAAATAATACGCTGATAGTTATTTTGTTTCAATAGGACTTGTATTTAATTTATTATTGATTATTTAATGTGTATTTATTCTTAAATGGTGTAACTCCAACTCTAAGCTAGAAGCTAGTCTTGTCTCGATCGAAAAAAAAAGTCATTGACGTTGTCGTTGTCAATGTTTTAAACTGGTCCGTTGTTGTTTTACAATTTTAAAAAAATATCTGTACCCCTAGTGTAAATTTATTCGAAAGCAAAACGTGACAAATTAATACGTACCTACAGGTACGAGTACATTTCAAGTGTGTTATCTTTTAAAACGAAATATATTAAAATTCCTATTTTTATTGCAGAATTTTTGGGAATTTTATCCGATTTGGCGATAGAATATAAAGATGCTTATCGCATATACATCATGTCAGACAGATATTTTGTGCTGTCACACCCTAAATACATTGAGGTAAGTGTATATTTGATGTAAATACTGCAGTAAATACACTCACGGCTCGATTCGAAGAATGAGATACGATAACAGTAAGTTCTGGTTTAGATAAGTTCTCATTTAGATATCGTTTGTATGTCGTATAATTGACAGAAGCAGCTCGATTCGGGCAACCAATGTCACTTTGACGTTAGAAATAACGTATATAGATCTTATTGGGATCACGGCGGAATCGAAATAAACGTCAATTGTTTAGTTATCGGTCTTTCCAAGATCTTAAACGTGTCTTAATCATTCTTCGAATCGGGACGTCAGTAGTAGTAGAGACCGAGGTAGTAGAGGAGACCGAGGCGAATTAAAACGGAGGTTGGTTGAAACGTCAATTTTGAGACATGTATAACTATTATCGAACTGGAAAAACGATGTTTAGCCTCGTTAGCCGTGGATCCCGCAATATGCGTCAAGGACGATATAAATACCGCAAAATTGACGTTGTTTTAACTTACCTCCGTAACCTGTTTTAACTCACCTCGGTCTCCCCTAAATTGTGTAGAGACTATGGATATTTAAAATTGGAAAGAGTTGGATATTTTTTGTATAATATAGCGTTAATTAAGACTTAATGTGTCCCTATTTTAATTGATTCCATTGTGTTACGAAAATTACGCAAATTAATGACATTTTGGTAACACTATGGTACTAGACCCTACTCATGGTGTTGTGTTCCTGCTGGTGGGTAAGGTTGCCAGAGCTCAACGAGGGTGCGGAGGGTTAGGGTCAGCAACGCGCATGTAACTCCTCTGGAGTTGCAGGCGAACATACGCTACGGAGACTGCTTATTATCAAGCGGGCCGTGTGCTTCTTTGCCACCGACGTTGTATAAAAAAAAACTAAGTATGTAACATTTTTTCAGCATAGCTTACATTATTTTACTCCTAATTCTGAATATCATTGCAGTTATCACTTATCAATCTATACAATGTATAAGGTGTATTCGAGTAATCCCGAAAATGTACTCTAATGTGATAGAATTATGAATGATTTTCGAAATGACCCGATCTTCTGCAGAGTAATACTCCTAGTTATTGATGATCAATGTTAAGGTAGTTAGTAATATTCCTAGTTGTTGATGATCAATGTTAAGGTAGTAATACTCCTAGTTGTTGATGATCAATGTTAAGGTAGTAATACTCCTAGTTTTTGATGATCAATGTTAAGGTAGTTAATAATATTCCTAGTAATTGATTATTTACAATTAGACGTTTCAATGCACCAGATGCGCTTCTTAAACCATTCCAACTAGCTCACAACTTAGCCAATTTATTTTCCATTGCGAAAAGCACATTGCGAATTTTTCAATAATTTTATTAATCCATGATTAATCCATAGACAGGTTTGATACGTTTTTATTACCACACTTATTAAGCTAATTTTACGGTTAACTCAGGTATTTTTAGTCACTCGTGCGACAAGTTTCGGAGGACTTATAGGTCTCCTTCTTAAGCACTAACAGTGCACGAGTATTAGTCACGATATATACGTTCACCACGCAGGTACTCTTGAAAATGGAGGTATAGACATATATCTAAGTACGGGCCTTACGGGCAATAAGAATGGGGCCAGTACAGTGGTGTCACGCACATGAATTCGAGCCAATTGTTCACGAGTTCTACTTCTATTACGCGCGCGATTGGTCGCACGATTGGCTCGAATTCGTAAGTGACACCACTGAACTAGCATCATTCTTAGTGCCCGTAAGGCCCGTCCTTAGATATCCCCCCCCCCCCCACACCCTCCTCACAAACACCGATCCGTCAAGTCTTTTAAGGTCCTAACCGTTCCTTACCGTATTCTCTTCGACAGTGTCAATCGGTCGCATCGCTTATAGCGAATTTTAAAAACTTGTGGCTTTCGGACGGAACTTGTTAATTGGAAGAGATCCCTGAAAGGGATAAGTTGGCCTTTGTACAAATGATGCGTGTTCTTTCCTGTTTTATGTTTCTTTTTGTAGAATAAAGTGTTTTACTACTACTACTACTATATATGTCCGAGGCCTAGACTCCCCGAAACATGTCATATGAGTGACTATAAATACGTGAGCTCGTACGATTTAAGAGCTTAATGTTACGTATGTGTATGCTGACGACAGTCACGACAGTTCAAATTCGATCACACTTATATATCTTTACGATAATCACGATGTTATGAAATCTTGCACGTGGATTTTAACCTACAAATTTAATAGCCATATCGATTTGAAACTTAGTACAATGGACCCGGGTACGTCCTTAAACTACGTCCACAAGAGAGGTATGGGCATTGTGAATGTCATCTCGGTTTGTGTGGTAGGGCACAGCACAGCGGATGTCATTCCAGATCTAGAGCAGAGCCCAACTGGGGAAGTACCTCCACCTTACAGAAAACCGCAGCCAAATAACACTAGACCCTACTCATAGTGTTGTGTTCCTGCCGGTGTGTAAGGTTGCCAGAGCTCAACGAGGGGCGGGAGGGGGTTAGGGTCGGCAACGCGCATGTAACTCCTCTGGAGTTGCAGGCGTACATAGGCTAAGGATATTGCTTACCATCAGGCGGGCCGTATGCTTGTTTGCCACCGACGTAGTATTAAAAAAAAAAAAAAATTAACTGACGAATATTTGACGTCTGGTCTGGCCTGGTAGGTAGTGAACCTGCCTAGTGGGTTCGAAGTGGGTAAGGACTAGGCAGGAAGTGAATTCTACTCCTTAGGATGCGTAGCGTTTAGTGGGAATGAGCGGCAGAGTACCGACGTAAGGGTGAAACGCAAGTCCGCGTCTAGTCCCACGGTGGCAGAACGGAGATGGGGGGATTAGATTATGTAATCCCATCGCACACTCCCCGAAATGTATCCTGTAGAATACCGATAAACATGCTACCTTTCTACGGTGTTCTAGGCTCTGCAGTCTAGCCTCTACCAATCTCACATCTCCAATAAGCTTCCTAGAGCGTTTGTCCATACAATCCAAGGTGGCTACTTGGCGGATCCATCCCAAAGGTGGCTGCAATACTCCATACACTACTGGACTTGAGCTATGTAAAGCTGAAGAAGCTGCCCCGGTGTGAAGTACCTACCGCTTGACCTTAGAAAGGACGCCTAATCGTCTAATCTCATTTAATTTTTGGTACAAATACTTTTATTTCCACAGGCAACTAATACTCATCGACACAATTCTAACAACTTCAAACACCATTAGGTTCGTTGTTTCATCACAGAGTTCCTATGGCCACTTCCTATCGTCAGATCAGCTCGATGGCACCATAATATTGTATTGTCAGCCGACTTACATATGTAGGTATGCAAATTTTCAGCTCAATCGGAAATCGGGAAATAGGTCAAATTTAGCTTCCAAGATTTGCCTCACATTAAACACTAATACACTAAGGGCCACTTGCACCATCCCACTAACACGGGGTAAACCGGTTAAACCTGGAGTTACCATGGTTACCAGTACAATTTCACACTGATTTAACGGTTTAACCGGTTAACCCAGGGTAAGTGGGATGGTGCAAGTGGCGCTAACATAATAACAGGGCAAGTTCAATAAAAGCTTGTAAAAACTTGTTATTGTATCATTAACAATGAGTTTTTTGCTCGTTTACGAGTTCAGACAATTACTTTCGGTCACCTTCATATCGAGACAACATGCTTATGCAATTTAATCACATGCAATTGTATGCAATTTACCTTAAACTACCGGCACAATGTTGCGAAGTAGCATGACAAAGTTGCTTGTAAGCTGTTTTTAACTTTAAAGGTTGATTCGACCTTGTTTTTCATGAGCGCTGGAGGACCTACCACAAACCTGTCACGGTTTTTTTTTCATTTTTCACGGTTTTTTTATGAGACTGCTAGTTTAACAGTCCAGACGCGGTTTATTTATTTAGTATAAATTTTATTTTGACACTTGGAAGGACTTTGCACCTCCAAATTTTATTAGTACTCTGACATTGGGGACCTTTTACATCTCCAGATTTAATGTGTTTTTAACCATAGAGACTATACATCTCTATTGTATTGTAGTAATTATTTATTTTAAGATTATTATAATGTAATGTTTACCCAGGTATTGGCTGTTGTATTTATAAATGTTGTTATGTATTTTTCATGTCACTATATGATGTTACTATAAATGTTGTATTGACTTGTAATAGAGCCCTTGAAGCCTACTTGAAGAATAAATTTTTGAATTTTGAATTTTCATTCAAAAAATACCGGTACTATTACGTTCTTTGGTTTATTGTTCCATTTTTAATGGGCCAATTTAAAAATACGAGAAAGATATTTTACAGAAATTACCGAAGAGCCGGCGGCTTCCTCGCACAACGTATCAGTATTGCGAGGAAATCATCAGCAGCATCCTTGGTACAATGCCTCAAGGGCCTATTCTAGATTTAAGCTAGTTATATCTGTATCTGTCCATTATGTATATTGTTTTTGTAAATACAGTATATGAATAATAATGATACGAAGGACGTCCTCCTGCTAGGCGACCCAGGTATGCTCTTTTTACGTTCCATTCTCTCAAAGTTGCCCAACTTTACTTTAAGGACTGTCCAGATTCCCTCCGGTCTTCGTTTGGGGCCCGGTATATAAAAAAGGTATCTTTGGAAAATGATTTCTGGAATAAAACTTTTTCATTTCGACGCCATTTATCCCCGCCCCTCTCGCCACATTGTAGTAGCCGCTAGTTGTGTGTTACGATTTACGAACGTTTAAAAAAAGTGTAAAAAAATGATTTTTAATGAATAAAGGCGGGACGTTTTCAATGGATGCAACTTACTCGTATTCTCCTAGCTTTAGAGTTGAAATAAGCAATTAATTAGTCGCCGATAAATAGTGGTCTTATCCTGTTGTACTTTATCAAGCCCACTGAGCTTACTGTGGGGCTTAGTCAATTTGTAATAAATGTAATAATGTCCTATGCTATGATATTTATTATTGTTTAAATTTCGATTAGCGTTTTCTATCGACGATTGCCATCTTAGCTAGGCCTCCATTTTGTATGATACACCGCTGTTTGATTATTTTTACTTTTTTCCGGTATTTTCTGAAGGTTAACAACGTTTATTTTTGAGCAATATGGAACTGGTTTGACCTTTTACAAAGTACGAACCAAATAGCCAAAAATACTACAGGATGGTTCAAAAGTAGTGATCAGAAATAACGCCGCGCCATGCGTCAGCAGCCTTTTGGAGAAGTTTTCGCTATGCTGCGTCGAAGGTCTGGAATAATATCCCTCCTCCCTTGAGAAACCTGCAAAGTATTCATAGTTTTATGTCAAAACTGGAACAGTATTTACTCAATCACCAACTTAACTTACTTAAGAGCCTTATCAGTAAGGTGCAACATGCTCGCGCGCAGGTGCTCTGACGAGGTCAAAGTGACGCTTTTTAGAGCATACTGTCAAAGCTTCTACACAGGGCAACTTTGGACCAACTTCACCAGGAAAGCAATTAACACCCTAAGGGTACAATATAACGACGCCTTCAGAATCCTGATGAAGTTGTCAAGGTGGTGTAGTGCGTCGAGTATGTTTGCGGGAGCTCGTGTCCCCGATTTCTTTGGCGTAATTCGGTGTAGAGTGACGTCCTTTTGGAGTAGGCTGCGCAGCTTTGAGAACTCTATCCTAGCCACGATTAGTGAGGATTTGCACAGTCCAATAAGGTTTTGGCTGTCTCTGCATCAAGATGCGAACCGGAAGTCGTTATTTTATTTTATTTTAAATTGTAATTAAAAAATATTATTGTTTTACAGTTATTTTACTTTTTATACTTTTGAGTCATTTTACATTTCTCTGCGCATCACTTTATTTCATATGGATGCTTGCCTAAAATAAAATCAATTTTTTTTTTAACCAAGCCTCCAGACCAGGGATCGGAACCGGTTTTTTGCAAAAACATCGAAATAACCATATATTTCGGTTTATTTTATACTCTAAATGTAGGGCTCAGTTGTGTTTTCAGATAATGACTTCGTATTATTAGATTGCCTAATTAGAAATGAAGTAATTAACAAAGAACGAAAAAATACCGTTTTCGTTCCCATACAAAAAATACCAGTTTCCGATCCCTGCTCCAGACTTAATACGAGTTGCCTATAGTTTGTACTTTTACTTGCCGCCAGCAACATGCTGAGATGAGGCCATTTCGTGGCACTTCTTTCTATGTTTTTGTTATACCGGGTGTTTCCTGTAACGGGAGCAATAAATTAAACTGTTGGTTGTACTTCTCAAACTGACCGACATTTGTTCAACAACTTTTAAAAATAAATTATGTTTTTTTTTATTACACTTTAAAGTTTATTCGAAGACGCAATGTGTTGCATGTTATGTTTAAAGCGTGACAAGCAACGTCAAACAGACTGATGACAGCGTACATTGAAAATAATATTTAATTTGTAGGAAAAAGAGAAAATCTAAAGGTTTTATAATTTTTAATAGTTGATAATAAAATCTAAATAAATCTTTTTTTTAATTTGATTTTGATTTTACGAGTATTATCAACCCGGTATTATGTAATCTGTCGCGTTTGTGTTTACGTGTTTACGAATAAATATATGTTTCTTACTCTCTACGTTTAATATAAATTCGTACGTAAGAATATTCAAGAACCTGCTAACGTATTTTGTTATAAAAATTTTTACTCACATTTACAGAGTCTAAAGGCGAGATTCCACCAGTGTGCGGCATATTCATAATAATATTCATTTATTCATAATATGTATGTATTTTAAATATTACATATCAAGCACATAGTTATAGTATTATTTCTTTCCCATCACGGAACAATGGTGTTCCGGACCTTTGGGAGGCGTCCGCGGAGCCGAAGCCAACACGTAGAGTCCCTTTTGACACTTTAATGAAATATAAGGGGTACACCTAGCGGATGCTGCCCTTGCCCTCGTCATGGGACGCACGCAGAGGCAGCACCCGCCAGGGTGTAAGGACTATTTGAGAGTTGATGGAATCTAAAATGAACTGGGCTATTGGGTGAAAGCGATGGACTAAAGGAATTTAGAACTAGTATTCAATAGGAAGTGGATTATTGATTACGTGTATACGCAATTAACGTGTTTTGATAAAAAATTGTTTCCTCCGTGTTGCATGAAAATGTAAGTAGTGTTAGTAAACAAACTGCTGATAATGTGTACTTGTCAGTGGACTTTTTAGAGAAATCGAACTAATGACATTTACTGAATAATTACGATTATTATAATGATAATAAGCTTAGAATATATATAAAAGTGGAATTACTACTGTCTTGGGTGATGCTTGAACTCACGGCCTCTGGATCGATACTCCAGCGCTCTGCCATCTAAGTCACCAAGACTTAACCCATAGGCAGAAAATTTTCCACCATATATACCTATATGGTGGCAAATTTGCTAGGGGACCCTAGCGACATCTACCGTAAGAACGTTACACTTCTTGGACGGCTACCGGAGTTCCAAGCCATATTGGAAATTCAGCAGTAACGATGTGCTACCCATACTAAATTAATTTTTAAGAAGCAGATACTTCTGTGAACGATGCTACGAAGCGAGCGTTATTAAGTGAGTTCAAGTCTCACCCAACTCCCAAGACAGTAATTTTTCCAATTATTATTATTATTGTTGTATTATTTTGTCACTTATTGTTCCCTCTTCTTGTAAGTTCGCTTTTGTACAAACAATGTGTGTTATTTCCTGTTTTCTGTTTCTTTTTGTACAATATAGTACATTACGATACAAGTGCGAAAAATAGGAAATTCGAAACGAGTGGCGATAAATTAAAACACGACCGAAGGGAGTGTTTTAAATCGACACGAGTTGCGAATTACCTATTCGCACATGTATCGTACAACGTTTTACAGTACATATGGCCCTTTAAATGTTCGACACAGTAACGTAATATGCTACTTCTCGCACTAGTGCTATAAAGTAGCCCCATATGTACTGTAAAAGTGTTTTACGACTAAGTACTACTACTATGTGTAAGGATATCTTTTGTTCAAGAAACATAATAAATAACTTTAAGCTTTAATAAAACTGTGTTTAGGTCGAAACTCACTTCTCCGTATTACAACTTATTACCTTTTGACAAGCAATAAAACTCGTTACAAATGCTATTGTAACGAGTATTGCTGTTTAGTATAAAGGCGGCGTATAAACTATACCTAATACATGGCCATTATGTGTGAAAAAGGTCTGTGGGCAATACATTGAAAGTTAACTGCCCGGATTCTTACGCACATGAACCATAACCCTTTACGACCGGTTCGATATAATTCTGCAAATTACTTTTAAAAAATCCTGCTCGCAAGTAAATTGTCTTTTCGAGCTCAGACCTATTCCGATCGAATCTGCAGACATTAGCGACACGTTTCAGTACTAAATACCGCAGGTCAGTAGGATCAGTCCGTCGCGAGACTGCTTTGAAGATGGTGGCATTTTTTGATGGGAGCAGTGGCACACGTAAGTTCTTAATTTTGTATAATTTTGGTATCAAACTTGTTATTTAACACTTAATTATTACAGTAAAAGAGTTATGTGTGTTTATTTATCACAAATTAGAGTAACAATAAGTTATTAAGGGGAAACTACATGCTCGTAAAAAAGAAGTGCACGAATTTGTGGGTTCGGCCGTAGCCCGTAAATCGATGGTCATAACTATTTGCAAGTTTTTGTCTATCCGGCTTCTGCGCAGAAAATCAAATCAAAATAAATAGTCATATGTTTGATAGTTTTATAATACTTTTCGTTTTGTAATGTTAGATTTGTGTTTTTTTTTAAGCGTCCATTAAGAGGCAAAAAATTCCTTGAAATTTTGTGCAATAATGATACGAGTATATCACATATTGAGGAATTATACGATGACCTCGAAGAATTCCCTTATTCGGTTTTTGAATGAATTGAAAACGAAATCAAAGAATCAACGACGAATACGATGAGATGTACCTAAAGATCTGCTGATTGTGACAGACCCAGTGTCACTAGTTAGGAGGAAAGACAACAAATATGTTTTCCTACTGTCGAACTGCTCGGGAACGATCAGCATTAAGGTTGTCAAGAGATGGGAGATAAAGATTCGGTCATACGTGTATGTTACAGCTTCAGAAAAAGTTATGAACTAATAAACCCATGGGAGACTTTTTTTTAAACAAGGAGATGGACACTGAAACTAAATTCTTTCTTTCTTTTTACATGTGAATGAATCAGTATTCATTTTATGGATATTCGCTTGATTGTGATGCCATAGGCCGTCCTAGGTGCGAAATACTGGATTTACTCGATTTTCGCTTCAAAATCTTAGAAATGTTGGTTAAACCACCAAGAAAACGACGTAGTGAAGCATGTCTGAGGCGTCTGAGTGATGTTTCAGATGATGCTTCAATTTGACGATACCAAATCTCCAAGAGCCCGCCAATTTCAGACTGCTTCAGACTACTTCAGCAGGGCTATTACTCGTTGTATTAAATGCAACGTGTTCGTTACACGTCAAAATAATTTTTTCAGGCATTTCCTTTAGATGTACTGAATTGAGAGTACTTTATTATTGTTATCAACAATTATTATTGTTTTTAATCATTCTTTAATCGTTAAGATGTTGATTCTTAAAGAAAATTGTGATAATTATGCTAAATTGAATACTGATTACTTCATATGCTATGCATGTGCAGCATACACATGCATTGTTCTGTAAAATGTTGCGTTTTAGTCATATTATTTTACAAAACTCAATGAATTTGCACGTTCGTGCATTTCCAGATAGTTCCTGAACGTCACTTTCGTGCACGCGATTTTTTTTATGATAAAGGACACTAGGATTTTTTTAAACATTTTATACGCGTATTTTATATCAATTAAAAACGGTTCACATGCATTTTTTATGAATCTTTGCAAAATATTTTTCCCGGCCGTAAAGGGATAATAAAGACTTCCGTTTCATATGCATAATGATCTTTTTTGATGAAAAGATCATTATGCATATGAAAAAAAAAGTAAAAAGTAATAAAGACATTTATTCAAATAGGATTTTACAATCTCTTTTGAATCGTCAAAAGCACATTATACATAAATTATTATTTCTCTGACGGAAAGCCACAATTATGTATTACACTTTTCTTTTTTTTATACCACGTCGATGGCAAACAATCATACGGTCTACCTGATAGTAAGCAGTCACCGTAGCCTATGGACGCCTGCAACTCCAGA
This sequence comes from Cydia pomonella, assembly GCF_033807575.1. NCBI lineage: Eukaryota > Metazoa > Arthropoda > Insecta > Lepidoptera > Tortricidae > Cydia > Cydia pomonella. The sequence continues at coordinate 25,753,744 of NC_084706.1, read as the reverse complement.
GGTGTTAGATGCGCGTTCCCGACCCTAACACCCCGCACCCTCGTTGTACTCTGGCATCCTCACTCACTGGCAGGAACACAACACTATGAGGGTCTAGTGTTATTTGGCTGCGGTTTTCTGTAAGGTGGCGGTACTTCCCCAGTTGGGCTCTGCTCTAGATCTGGAATGACATCCGCTGTGCTGTGCTCTACCACACAAAGCGTGATGACACTCACAGTGCGCATACCTCTCTTTTGGAAGTAGTTGAAGGACATACCCGGGTCCTGATATTTATCTTATGCCAAAACCGCTAAGCTTTAGGCTGTTTTGTATGTAATTCATTAACACCATAGACGAACCCATCAACAGTAGCTCTTTAATTCTATATATATTATTTTTCAGCAACTGATATCAAGCACAGAAATAATAACCAAGGGGATATCCTACGACTTCCTGCGGCCCTGGTTAGGGGACGGTCTTTTGACGTCGACAGGTATGTTAACGGTATAGGCCTATACTCTGTATTTAGGTATATAAATAAAAGTAAACAAACAATTTGTATATTTTAAGGTACTTATAACATTTATTGGTTAACCAACCAAATACAAAACCGCATAAACCTGTCACTGAACGACCTGACTTTAACCTAGGTACATTCTTTGATCATGTAATGTTTTCACCTACACTCAACTGGCTCAAGGAGCCATTTAAGGGTAGATTTTGTTTATTTTATTTAAATACCTAAAAATACAGAGTATAAAGCAAAGCAAAAACAGTTAAAAAATGCCTTGCATCATATTGGAAAAGAACTGATACTCTTCAAACTGCTGGACCAATTTTCAAAGAACCACCGTAAGAAAGCCTGCTTTCACATGAAAACCGCATCAAAATCGCTCCATCCGTTTGAGAGCTACAATGCCACAAACAGACAGACATTAGTCACACATAATTTACGTATAACACCCCTCTTTCTGCATCGGGTGTTAAAAACGAGATATTGACTAAATGAAATGTTATAGTACTGCCTGTTCAGGCTTAAACACTTGTTATGGTTTCGAACGGGTTTTGACACGACCTACACGATTAAACCAGAGCACACCGGATGCGTGTAGACGTGCACTGTCGAGTTGTAATATACAGATCCATATGAGAGACGGCACACGGCACACGCTTGCGTGACGTCGTGCACACGCATCCGATGTGCGCTTTATTTTCAAAATTCTAAGGCAGTAAAAGGGGCGACTTTAATTTAGATTATATTTTTTCGTCAGAATTTAATAAAGCTTGATGGAAATATAGATTTCCCTAATCTGTAGAAAAAGTGTCTGAGCTACGAAATCATGTTATGGTATTTTCAACCCTTCGTAAAATTGCATACATTTGCACATACGCACAGAATAAGGAGCTCTTCAAACTTACCAAACTTAATCACAATCTTACGAAGATTGACGTTTTCATAACTCAAAGGAAGATTTTTTTAGAATATGCGCTTATTGGACAAAATAGGGAACTATCTATTCACCAAATTTTATCGATATCTGATGAAAAAACGACAACATAACTTAGCTAGTTTATGAATAAGCTATTCATGAAAAGTTTATTTTTCAGTATAAGTTGAAATAGTACATTACGATACAAGTGCGAAGAAAAAGAAATTCGCAACGAGGGGCGTAAAATTAAAACACGACCGTAGGGAGTGTTTTAAATCGACACGAGTTGCGAATTATCTATTCACACATGTATCGTACACCGTGTTATAGAGTACATTATGGCCCTTTAACACATTCACTGCCAGACAAAAAACGGCGCACTACCCTAGAAACCGGTGGTCTATAGCTGCGTACAAAACAACCCGCCCAGCGGGTTGTCCGGCATCTGAACAAAGTTCATGAGCGCCCACCAGGTGGGTTCCCGGCAGTGAATGTGTTAAATCTTCGACATAGTTACGTAATGTGCTAATTATCGGACTAGTGTGGTAAGGTAGCACCGTATTGTACCTACTGTAAAACGATTAACACATGTTAATCCGAGCACATGTTAATAGGCAATTCACAACTCGTACTTAGTAATGTACTATTATAAAACAGGTGAAATTAAAATTATATTCTTTCAGGTCCAAAATGGAGAAGCCATCGCAAATTCCTCACCCCGGCCTTCCATTATAACATTCTCCACACCTTCCTTCCCGTGTTTTTGAAGAATGGGAATATTTTGTGCGATACATTGAAGAAAAAGGCCGATGGTTCATCGATAGAACTGATCCCGGTTATGGCTATGGCGGCGTTGGATAACATTACAGGTACATCTTTTCTTTTTGTTTATATTTGTCAGGATTGCGGGGGGTTGGCGAGTATCAGGGCTTTTAGGAACTAGCAAAAAGCTTGGAGTTGGGCAGAGGACAGGGAAGGTTGCTATAGCGACAGCATTATGGTGGCGAGTTCAGGAGCTAGTGGCCGACGAAAAGTTTTGGAACGAGGGATTTAATGGCCGTTTTTATATTTTGCATGGGTGGATGTGTGACGGCCCAGAAAATACCAGGATTATTAGAGATTAGGGCGATGTCCGGACTTTGACAGGATATTCCATTTTTAATTGATTCGCCATGTCCGTCTGGCCGTCCGTCCGCGGCTTTGCTCCGTGATTGTTAGTGCTGGAGAGCTGCAATTTGGTATGGATACATAAATCATGCATGGCGACAATACAATAAAACAAAAAGTACGAAAAAATTTTTTTTAAGGGTACGCCTCCGATACCTAATGATATTTTTCGTTTTTTTTTTGCTATCACTCAATAGTGTGGAGTGTGGGGTATCGATGGATAGGTCTTTCAAAGCGAATAAGGACCTCCAAAAACCATTTTTTGATAAAGTTAAATAAATAAAAAAAATGTCTAACTTTTGAACCATGGGTCCAAAACTATGAAAAAAATCATGAATTGTTTCTTATGGTAACTGTATTTACAAATGCAAATTCCTTGTTACAAAGGCAATTTTTTAAATTCATATTTGTTTTATTTTACAGAAACAATAATGGGGGTGTCCCTAGATGCGCAAAAAGAAAAAGACTCCAAATATGTTAAATCTATCGACGAGTAAGTTTGCATAACCTAATTATTTTAGTACTTATTACCTCAATCATTTTAATTACTGATGTTTTATGCAAGTCGCTTTCAATTCATTTCATATACCCACACTCTATGTGGTCGTCTCTCTAGCATTTCATTATGCAGCTATCACATAAATTACTATAAACTTGCATACATTTAATACAGACTAACTAAAACTACCTGTACCCCTAGTGTACATTTATTCGATAGCGAAACGTGACGTACGCGTTTGCGTTAAGTCTCATTTTGTGTGGGATTTTGAGTTTCCGAAACGCGCACTTGGCGCGCCGTTTCTAAATCCCATAAAAAATGAGACTTCATGCCAAAGAGTAAAGTTAGAATATAGGTACTTAACGCAAACGCGCACGTCACGTCACGCTATCGAATAAATTTACACTAGGGGTACTGATACCTATATTTGAGAGGGAACGTACGCACGTACTATTCCATACAAAAAGAGAAAACCTTTTTCCACTTCTAAATATTTTCCATTCTCCATGTTTTTTTGTATGTTATTTACACAATGAAAAACTAGGTGTATATGTTTTCAATTTGTTCAAAATTTGCAAAACAATTTTTTTTTAAGCGAAACCTATAAACTTTTAATATTATGCTGAAGCGATCGACATCAAAATCAAAGTGATTTGTTTATCCGAAGTGAAGTGAAGTGAAGATCCGAAAGTGCATCCTTACATCTATCTACCCTCCATTTCAAACAAATTGCATAATTATTTACGTCATGACTCATGTCATTCGGCTTTCAACAGTTTGAACGTGCGAATGTGTTTGAAATTACGTTCAAGGGAACTGCCCACTTTGAAAATCAGTCAAATAAGAGTTCATGCAAGAAATATTTACTTCATATAAAAATAATTGATAATAATATGTACAGTAAAAAAATGTTCACTATCCCTGAAACGTCAAATTATGACAGCTACTAATATTACGCAATTGAAAACGAAGGTTTAGTGGAAACCGAAATGGAATTTCATAGAAAAAGTACCGTTATTTCGTTAGGATCATAAAGATTTTCTTCGCTCTTAAGTAGGAATCTGTTCTGCATCTTAATCTCTATTGTGCGGTATTATATATATAGCTAAAAACAGTTTTAATACTTCAAATATTACCGATACTTTTTCAGCATAAGTCAAATCATGGCTACCAGAATGAGAGACGTGTTCATGGGCAACAATTTCTTCTTCTCGCTGACACCACACAAGAGGAAACACGATAAGGCGATCGAGTTCATGACCAGACATACGAAGGAAGTAATAGAAGCCAGGAGGAAAGAGTTGAATGCTGCCAACGCTAAGAAGTTGGTTGAGAGTTCGGAATTGGGTCGGTACCTTTTTTATTCATTCTTCACGCTTTGAAAGTGGGTCATTGTCAATTCAATTCAATTCAAATATACTTTATTCATGTAGGCCTAGCAACAAGCACTTATGAATAGTAAGACAGTATTACATATAATTATCTTAATCTAATTATCAGAGCAATTTATTGATGTTGTAAATATTATTCCATATATAATACTAATGAATATAATTCATAGATAAAATGTAATACTAAAAATTTCACAAAATATAGTCATACAGAAATTTTTTTTTATAAAAAATACTAGTCTAGATTGTTTCTAGAATAAATTCTATCTATTCGGGCTGACAGTGATACGTTTGTGCTCCAGGGCGTTTTACTTTTCAAGTACATTTTTCTCCATAAATATAACGATACTTTTGCCTAAATTGTTAATGAAATTTACCCTCAAAAATAATTTTTATTTTTTTTTAAACACGCACGTATTTTACTTTCTTCGTATTCAGTCAAGATCATGAAATATTAAATATTTTTTATAAAAAAAGTATTTGAAATAGACTTTTGGGTGTTCTAGTCTTGCGTTTAAAATGCATTTCTTGATCGATCTAGCGATAAACAGCATGGGTAATTTTTGTGGAATATTGAACACTGTGAAATGTGATGAAAAACATTGTGTGTGCCACGGGCAGTACAACAATTACGAACTCGTGTTAAATAAGCCCTCGCATTAACACTTGCTCGTTAATTCTTGTTTACCGCCCTTAATACACAATATACTATTGTGTTACAGGTATGAAAAACAAGCACGCCTTCTTAGATTTACTGCTATTGGCTGAAGTAGATGGAAAACAGATCAGTGACGACTGCGTACGCGACGAAGTGCTCACGTTTATGTTTGAAGTACGTATTGAAGAAACTGATGTAAGCCATGAGATCGATTCTAATTTAATTATTTTTTTAACGTACCGCGTACGGCGGAGGAGAGAGTGGCGAAGCGCATCTTATATTCTGAACTAGAGGAGGGTAAGCGGAAACTTGACGGACAACTCCTCCCATACAAAGATGTTCAGAAACGACACATGAAAAGGTGCAACATTGAGCCCTGTCAGCAGGAAGGTTCGTATTCTTCCTGAGTAGCGCAGGCTGGTGCAGGACAATGTGCGCGATTTCGAGGAGCAACGTAAAGCTGACCTCGACGCTAAACACGCCAGCCTGCATCCATTCACTACCTCTACCTAGCTGGTGTCCTCACGTGCCCTCAATGTGCGCGGGGGTTCACCTCGAAGATCGGCTACGTCAGCCATCTTCGGGCCCTTGAGCGCCGAGCTAACTAGGAGTCGAAGTGGTCGCCATGGTTGAAATCGGCCGGAAAGATCATCATCAAAAAAATAAAGTAATAAATCACTGCTCCCATCGTTCACACAGTTACTTGACTGAGGATCACTAACCTTAATAGGACATATTTTGTCCTTATAGGACGTGTTTTGGTCGTGGACATGGTCGAAATCGGCCGGAAGGATCATATCATATCATTTTTAGGGTTCCGTAGCCAAATGGCAAAAAACGGAACCCTTATAGATTCGTCATGTCCGTCTGTCTGTCCGATTATGTCACCGCCACTTTTTTCCGAAACTATAAGAGCTATACTGTTCAAACTTGGTAAGTAGATGTATTCTATGAACCGCATTAGGATTTTTACACAAACATAGAAAAAAAACAATAAATTTTGGGGGTTCCCCATACTTAGAACTGAAACTCGAAAAATGTTTTTTCATCAAACCCATACGTGTGGGGTATCTATGGATAGGTCTTTAAAAATGATATTGAGGTTTCTAATATCATTTTTTTCTAAACTGAATAGTTTGCGCGAGAGACACTTCCAAAGTGGTAAAATGTGTGTCCCCCCCCCCCCCGTAACTTCTAAAATAACAGAATGAAAAATCTAAAAAATATATATGATATATATTACTATGCAAACTTCCACCGAAAATTGGTTTGAACGAGATCTAGTAAGTAGTTTTTTTTTTAATACGTCATAAAATTTAAAAAAAAATTTTTTTTTCATCAAACCCATACGTGTGGGGTATCTATGGATAGGTCTTCAAAAATGATATGTAGGTTCCTAATATCATTTTTTTCTAAACTGAATAGTTTGCGCGAGAGACACTTCCAAAGTGGAAAAATGTGTGTCCCTTCCCCCCCCCCCCCCCCTGTAAGTTCTAAAATAACAGAATGAAAAATCTAAAAAAAATATATGATATACATTACCATGTAAACTTCCACCGAAAATTGGTTTGAACGAGATCTAATAAGTAGTTTTTTTAATATGTCATAAATAGTACGGAACCCTTCATGGGCGAGTCCGACTCGCACTTGGCCGCTTTTTTTTTATAGATCTATCTGTCACCAAACTAAGCAAAGCTTGTACTATGAGTACTATGCGACGATATACACATACCATACTTATACATCGTGGGCTGGTAAAACCCGACAGATTTTAAAGATGTATTCTTGACCGCACTTAGAGACTAACATAGAAAGTTTTCTGAAATCGGTCTTGTGTCTTGTTTTTAGAGATAAGGACAATTAAAGTAATTCTACGGTTTACACTCACGTGTTTTTTTGTTCTCACGACAGTTCACATTCTATAATGGCTATTTTTCTGAAAATTTGTTTCTGTAATAACTTAGTGGAAAACGCGTTTTTAGCTGCGACGCTGCCTCTATGTGCCTTGGTTTAGACATACCTTATACTGACAGACATTAAAGTTATAAAGTATAGGAAAGTCGAATTTTTTATCTGAAATAAAAAACGCTTTACTTACTCGTTGTAATGTTTTTTTTTTTTCGCAAATATGTAAAAAGAAATTACATGTCATGTGCAGAAAACGCAGAACCTTTTATCGGATTTTTATCCTGAATTTGACCAAAACTCTTATAACATTTTTTACTCCTAATGAATTCAAAAATTCTGTCGGGTTTTACGATCACACGGTGTATAAGTATGGCACGGTGTGTAAGTAGACAAATACATACTTATTGCACAATCGCTTTTGGCTATTTAGGGTTGACAAGTTTCAAGTCATTATCTTATCTGTGCTGCACTGCACGTGCGGCTGTGCTGCACAACAGCCGAACGGAGCCGAGTGCGCCTGGAAAGTCCAGTTTCACCCCACTGACAATAGTCCTAAAATTCCTGATATTTACTAGTCGGTTATCTCTACAAAAGTCCTCCTATTAAATCTCCATCTTGCAAAACCTTTCGCGGGCATTAGCCCTTCAACTTGCCACAATACGCCATGGCTAGTATGACATAAAAATGTTTAACAATTATAAATCATATATAACAATCATAAGTAATTCATAAGCAAAGGGTTAGATAATACATAGGTAGGGTAGAAAAGGGGTTTCAATCGATGTGTGGAAGGGCGGCACCGTCGTCGAACCCAAGCCACCTGGCAGTGGACTTAAACCTAGTATGACATACTCGTAACTAACACAAGCTTTCCTTTCCATTGCTCAACTCCAAACTTATCTAGCTTCTAGTGGTTAGTTAAGGTTTCTTAAAAACTTTGCACTCGCAAGTCCCCCCGCAATCCCGACAAAGGACCAAAAATATCCTAAAGAAAAATTTGACGTATGGCAATCCTAAATTGAAATGACTACTCTTCCAGGGCCACGACACAACTGCGTCGGGCACCGTGTACGGGTTATACTGTATCGCGAACCATCCAGAAGTGCAGCGGAAGATTCTAGAAGAGCAGGAGGAAGTTTTAGGCGGCGATTTAAAAAGAGACCCCACGTTTAGGTATGAGCTTTGAAAGATTTAGATTCGTTTAGCAGGTACGAAGGTGTTCTTCACACACTTTTCCTTCCACTCTAACAAGCTCTTTCGTCACTTCTCATAAGATAAAAGGTAAAAGCTCATGCGATGGCATTTTCTTCCATTGCAAGACTCGCGCAGTGCGCCATATCTTTTGTCTCTTTCTAATACCCTGATTTTACGCCCCCTTTAGTCGACTCAGGGAACGCGACGAAGATTTACGTTTCACGATATCCCTAGGAATTTCACGATCTGCCTGATCTTACGATCGGCCGCCGACATAGATAAAATATAATAGTATGAACTGAAAACGAATGCCTGTAGGTTTTACGAAATCAACTGCGACCTTCGAACCTAGAGGGTAAATTAGACCTCATTGAGATTAATCCAGTTTCCAAAACTTTTTATATCATAATACCTATTGTGTCTCTTAAGCGGTGGTGGCCGAGTGGATCTGCCCGCGTAGCCAACATGCCAATCGTTACCGCCCCTTAGCGAACGAAACGCAACTGTCACTGTCGCACCAATATAGAAGTGATAGAGAGGGATGACTACGCTACGGAGCGTTAACGATTGGCACGTTGGCTACGCGGGCTGATGTCAAAATTTCAACCTAGAGATCGCGGGTTCAAATTCCAGCTCGTTACCAATAAGTTTTTTGGTGAAAGAAAATATCGTGAGGAAACCTGCATTCCTGCATATATCTGCCAAGAAATTTAAAGGTGTAAATATGTGTAGCCCCTAACCCGCATTGGGCCAGCGTGGGGACTATAAGCCAAGCCCTCTCGCTGAGAGAAGGCGTGTGCCCAGCAGTGGGATTTATATAAGCTGAATTATTTAATTATTATTCGTTTCAATCCAACAGCGAGCTGCAACAGATGAAATATCTAGAGTGCGTGATCAAGGAGAGCCTCCGTTTATACCCATCTGTTCCCATGATCCAGAGAATGGTTCCTAAAGACGTCGGTAAGCATTTTAGTATTCAATCTCGTAGCTAAGTATTCATGTATCAAGTGGCCCCAAATTATTGTACCTAACTCTCTTTCAATGGAATCTTAACCTTCTTTAAAACAAGACCTAGCATTTCTTTTCTCTCGTTTAATTTTTATTTAAATGAAATTCAACCTAATTCTGAATACAACTAGACTCAAACTTTCTCAGCTGCTATAATCGTATATGTTGGGCGGCTCGAGGATAGTCACAATGAATAATCCTTTCCCCTCGTATTTTCTGGGGATCGTTCGTATTTGTCATGCTATCTACTTCAGTCAACCTCAGTACATTTTGTACTGAGACTGACTGAAATAGCATTACACGTTCGTACGTTTCTGTAAAACACGATGGGAAAGGATTATTCACTACATCTGTATAACCTTAAAAAATAATAGACAATCAATTCTGAATTTGAAAATCTGCATACATTCATAATGCCCGTCCAGTCATATATGATCATTGTCAAGAGGGCGCTGTTATTCTCATGTAAGGGTGACAGTTCAGTTTAGTATGAAAAATTTAGTTCCAATGAAATTCCGCAATATGGCGCGTGATCATATATTATTGGTCAGGCTTTACTTCGCTTAGACACAGTCAGAAAAGAAGAGCATCGCTCCTTCTGCTCTACTGACCTTCTGTAAGATGAGTATTTTTTCACCGTATCCTATGGACGCGTGCAACTCCAGAGGTGTTACATGCGCGTCGCCGACCCTTTAATAATCTGTACACTCCTTTTAGGGATCCATACCCAAAGGGTAAAACGGGACCCTATTACTAAGACTCCGCTGTCCGTCCGTCCGTCTGTCACAAGGCTGTATCTCATGAACCGTGATAGCTAAACAGTTGAAATCTTCACAGATGATGTATTTCTGTTGCCGCTATAACAACAAATACTAAAAAGTACGGAACCCTCGGTGGGCGAGTCCGACTCGCACTTGTCCGGTTTTTTGAAGAACCTCAGACTGTAGACCCTCGGGAAAACGTCGGCAGGTACCTCATTCCATAGCCGGAGCGTCCGCGGGAAGAAGTTCATCTTAGGGTGCCCGCTAGCTGTACACGGTGCACGGAGCGGGCGAGCGGATTATCGAAAAATAGTACGGTACGAGCAACGCTAACTGGCGCGGACGCGTGCGACGGATTTTACCTACAATGGCACCCACCCCGCCCGCTTCGTGCACCCGCGCCAGCCAGCGGACGCCCTTAAACCGCACAGTACGCGACCATTTAGTTTCTAGGGTGAGAGGATGAACACCCTGCCGACGGCGAGCGGTGCGGTGATAGAAAGTAGCCGTGGCCATCATGTGAAACAATTCTTCAAAGCACAGCCCATAATACAAGCGGTAGAACACACGTAAAAGTACAAATGCAAAAATTAGAAGCGCTGAAGGAACTTAAACAGTCTTACCTGATAGGAGTAGGTACTTGATATGATCATAAAACGAATTTAAAACCTTAAAATTCACTTTGGCAAAAAAAAATACCCTCGGAATACCCAACTGGCGCGAAGTGGCGCAGGATAGGGCATAGTGGTACTCTCTTGTGTCAGAGGCCAAGATCCTGTTTGGGTCACTGAGCGAGTGAAGTAAGTAAGTGGAGTACGTAAAATTCACTTTTAACTCTTGGCATCGTTGAGTTAAGAGAATTATTTAATAAATATAATGAAATCACTCCTTACACGTGTAATTCAATTTATTTGTTTCCTTTTCGTATACAAAATTATTATCCGTCGACTTAGGGAAAACGACGAAGATTTTCACGTTTCAAGATATGCCTCGGAATTTCACGACCTGCCTGATCTTACGATCGGCCGCCGACATAAATATAATAATAGTCATTGGGGTGAACTGAAAACCAGCGCTGTGGCTGCTAGAGTCAGACCAAGATAAGTTGGCATCGATTTTGACAGCCCAGACAGTGCAAGTGTTATTTAAAACGTCAAAATTCTATGAAATTATGACATTTACTTGACACTTGCACCGTCTTCTGGGCTATCAAAATCGCTGCCAACTTATCTTGGTCTAACTCTACTGTCTTGTTTAGTTTTTAGGAAACTCTGTTTATTTTTAATTTTCTTTTTAGTTTTATCTTCTTGTATGTTTGTACAATTATGTGAGTGGTTGGCATCATTATTCTATTTGATAACAATAAATTATACATAAACTTAAAAATAATAATAATAACTATAAATAAACTTAAAATAAAGGTCCTATAAATAAAACACGTCCTCCAAGTCACTGCCGATGGGCAGTGTGCCCAGAAGCTGGCCGCATGGCCACGTTGAATGGTAATGCTAATGCGTTGAGCAAAATACTGGCCAGCCTTCTGGTCACCTGTGGCGTCTATAAGGCGCGCGGCTAAGTCCCTGTACAGCCGGCGCGCGCTTGGCCCCCACGGCCAGCGTTTCGACCCCAAACGCCTCAAAAATATAACTACTGCCGTGTGGCATATTTGCGGCGTTTGAGGTCTTCTGCCATGGACGCGGCATGACCAGCAACATTTTTGGTGCCCGGAAGGTGAGACGGCGCGAAGGTGTCAACGCATGTGGCATCCCAGACTAGCGGCCGTCCCATCCTCCAAGGCACCAACGTCATACCGTCGGGCCTCTTGCCATCGTCCCTAGTCATATAAAAATAAAAAAATAAAAAAACTCGACATATTCCAGAAATGGCCGGTCTGCGGTTCCCAAAGGACACAACGGTCATGATCAACATATTCCGCATGCACCGGAACCCCGATGTGTTCGAGGATCCCCTAGAATTCCGGCCGGAACGATTTGAGATCTCCAACAGTGCCAGGAACGCGTTCAGTTGGATTGCGTTTAGCGCTGGACCTAGGAACTGCATTGGTGAGATTTTTTATTTATTTATACTACGTCGGTGGCAAACAAGCATACGGCCCGCCTGATGGTAAGCAGTCTCCGTAGCCTATGTACGCCTGCAACTCCAGAGGAGTTACATGCGCGTTGCCGACCGTAACCCCGCCCCCCCTCATTGAGCTCTGGCAACCTTACTCACCGACAGGAACACAACACTATGAGTAGGGTCTAGTGTTATTTGGCTGCTGTTTTCTGTAAGGTGGAGGTACTTCCCCAGTTGGGCTCTGCTCTAGATCTGGAATGACATCCACTGGCTGTGCCCTACCACACAAAGCGAGATGACATTCACAATGCCCATACCTCTCTTTTGGACGTAGTTTAAGGACGTACCCGGGGCCAAAGGTATTAAAAATTTATAGGCATTTGATTTGATAATTATTATTTTTAGTTATCATATAATAATTATAGATATAAAGTTATACAAACACAAAAATCTTGACCTAAACTGAACTAAATCCTAAATCTAACCGACACACAAAAACTATCCGCACAACTCGCCCCGCGACCCTCCAGACGCAAAGGGGCCCATCACGCTCGCCGCGTTGCCACGTTGAACGGCGATGGACAACCTCTGCATCAAAAACGACCCGGAGCGAGGGTCATGACCACACTCCCGCATGCGTCTATTGCAATTGGTATTAAAAGGGCATTCCACGAAATTATCTATCGTATATCTTTGTCTCATACAAACGCAAATTTTCTAAAGATTTGCATGTATTTTTGTTACGATGGATGTAAAAAATTCTCAGTAAAATAATCATCAACTATGTGGCATTTGTACCTATAATGACAAAATGTAGCTTTGTCATCATTCATAATGACACCTGATAACTAGCTTGGTCTATCTATAACCCTGTTGAATACGCTTGAAAAATAAATTAGGTATGGGGAGCGTCCATGAACTGTAGGTCAGATTTTTGGCGCGAGGCGTAAATGTGATGTTTATTGTTCCGATGTAACCCACTAGATGGCAGAACCTACTATACACAAGAAAACACGTGACGTGCTGACGTGTAAATGTACATGTTTATGGTTCCGATTTAGGCCACAAGATGGCAGACCCTCCAACGCGCACGGTCCCTATAATTGAACAGGATCAATCTAAATTGGCTACTTGACAGTTTTTTTGTTATAATGACAATCGATCTTTTTTTTTTTTTTTATTCCGAAAAGGTAAGCATTTGACCACAATCTCACCTGATGGAAAGTGCCGATGTAGTCTAGGATGGAACTTAAAATGTTCCTGAGGATCAAATGTATATATAGGACTCGTGGCATTTAAGCAACACGAAGGCCAGAAATGTTAAAGTTTGACGCTCGCACTTGACGATTAAAACGCCTCTAACAAAACGATATTGTAATGTGACGTCTCTTTACATTAGCCTGTCCTAAATGTATGGAAGATCAAGAAAATTGCTATTTTGACCCTGAAATATTGCATTTATGTAAGTATATAGTTTTATTACAAATTATGTTTCAATAAAATGTAATCTATTGTCTTCCTTCTTTGTGAAAGTTCAAAAACCAATTTTTTTTTAAGAATTTGGAGCCTTGTATTTTTTTATAATCTCAATATGAATTTTTAAATTCAATTTTTTTATAATGGATGGCTCATTTTCTATCCATTTAGCTTAATTTTGTTATAATATTCAGCATGTGTCAAGTATCCAATTCTTAACAAGGTTAGATTGGTTAGGTTGAAACAGGGAATCCTAGTTCAGGCACATATAAACCATCACTATTTTATTAGTTTTTGTTTTATATGAATGTAACTATGGAATACATATTTTGATATATATTATGTTATGTTAGATTAGATAAGAGAAAAGAAACGCCTTGCTCGAGCATAATAAATTATGTTTCTCGTACCCAACATGTTCTCAAAGTAAGTAATGAGTCTGCAAACCTTACGTCACATTACCAAATTTAAATATGGAATGTCTATCCAAACACTTCACACACACAGAAAAGAGTAGCTTTAGGAAACATTGTCACCGTATATTCTTTTTTTTTCAGGTCAAAAATTCGCAATGCTGGAAATGAAAGTGACCTTAGCTGCCATCGTGAGGAGCTTCGAGCTGTCTCCATGTGGCGATGAACCGGAGCCCTGTGGGGACCTCATACTGAGGTCCAGGAATGGGGTGCATGTCAAAATGATGCCGAGGAATTGACAGTTGCCAGTCGATGTTAGTCTTATCACACACATTGACATAATGTCCCGAGTACAGTACAGAAAAATCCATAAAGGAATCTTTAATTTTGGAAATGGAAAATTTCGATCCCCATACAAAAATATGAGAAGGTTCCGAGGTTTTCTTTGTGATAAATTCGGTATTTTAGTATTTTTCCGACATCAAATCAGTGGTTCAGAAAAAAAAGACAAATTTATAAAATAAAAAAAATCGGAAATTCTTCGATCAGAATTATACACTTAGTTACTCCTCTGGCGCAGCGAGCCAAAGTGTGTCGTGGTTCCGCAATAATTCTGATCGACGAATTTCCGATTTATTTTTTCTATTATTTTGTGTTTTTTTTTTTTTCAATTTACTCCATTTATTTCTATAGACGGGTAAAAATTTTGTTCCATAAATGAATTGCCCTTCCACGAATTATATGAAAACAATACCAAACTTGATCTGATAGCTATATGGGGACAGATATGGAGCCCAGAGTGCAGTACGGGAGCCCAGAGTGCAACCTGTAGGGGGGTACCGCGTGTCAACCGGGCTAAATCAGCCATCAGCTCATAGTGACCTCAGGAACAACTGTGCTAAGTGGCGCTTTTAAGAAAAAGTTGCAGAGTCACTGCCACTATTTCCACTAAATGATGCTACATTGTTTTACGCGGTAAACACAGCGGGAAGCGCATTATCATTTCAGAAATCAGAAATCATTTATTGCGAGCCATGGTACATAGTTATTTTATTACATTTAAATTATAGAAACACATGGCATCCTGATAAGGGTATTGCAAGTATTCTTATAGCTAGCTAGGACTAAAGTTATTTTCTCTACATGCGTTCAACGCTGCGTTTATAACACGACACAACCGCGCGCTTTAGACATAAGAGTATGCAATATGTCAGCAATGTTGCAAGTGCCGTTTTTGGCTAGTACTTAATCTAAACATAGTATATTATGATCTAAAACTGGAGATATAAGATATGAAGAATTATAATAAACTGAAAAACATTTTTCTTTGCAAAGTAATCTGGAACGGAACTGAACAACCTTAGTTTATACCTTAATTACTATTCTCCATCACGCCTTCGTCATTGATCAATCACTTGCTTAAGCCACACGAGTAGTGTACGACGGCGCCGTTGGGGTATCGCATGAGGGCATTTTGGTTGCTAAACTTTTTCTTGCAGACTCGACACACATTGTACTCGGAGATCAGGATACTCTTTGATTCGTAGTATTCTTTCAACTCTTCTATCTAAAAAACACCGTTCCATTTCAGAGCGGAAGTTTTTATATTAAGATGAATTGGGATAAGTTTGCAGAAAGCGGGATATATTTGAAAATCGCTAATATCTACTTAATTAGCATATTTCATACTTTGGCAAAACTAACACTACTCCAACGCTTACTTTCTTACTTTATTACAGTAGATATTTGCAATTTCCAAAATTAACTCACATTCGAAATTACCCTGATGCATCTTATATTTGGCATTTTTGTAAAATATAATTTATGTGTATGTGTGTATGTCTTAATCCCGTTGAATTTATTTTCGCAAATGTGTTTGTAACATGGGCTATGTTATCATTTGTCTTTACCTTCGAATAATTTGGTTTATTCCTTTTCTTGGCAAATTAAAAAAAAAAACGAGAGATCAAACCAACCTCGTGCCTGATAGATAAATATAAATGATTTAGAAAAAAATACAAAATAGCACGTAAAATTATATATGTATCTTCTAAATAAGACACATTGTTGGCAAGGCATAAAAAGCGTTAAATTAAATTAGTCTCTGTTGTAACTTAGTGCGATGACCATACGTTGGCGTGAGACGTCACGATCCTGCCTCTCGTTCCAACTCATGGCTGCTATCCCACCTAAGAATTTTATAATACTTACCTGTTCTTGTTCCGCATACAGCAATCCTTTCAGCACTTGAGTGCTGCGTTTAAGTGCGAGTTGGTAGTCCAGAGTGTATTGAAGGTAATACTTTAATCTCGAGAGCGGCACGGAGTCGGGCAGTACGGACAAAGCCTGCAAATATAATTTATTTATTTATTGAAAACTAATTTAGTAAGCTCTTCTAGAAACCATCAGAAATTAGTGGTAGGGAGGAATGTAGCAATAATTACCTACTATAGTCACCTAATTTCGGGCACTTTAGGACGCGTTAGTTAAGGGTGCCAGCAGTTGACAATTCGTAAACCTCATTTTTATCACACTTGCTCGAAAAGAGTTACTATGCGTTCCGTAAATCCTAAATTTCGATCTAGGCCTGTAATGTACTTTTTCATCACACTTGTTAAGCGATGCGGTTCGTAAATCCCTTCCTTCCCTTTTTTTCCTGTTTTTCTTCACAAGTGTGATAAAAATCATTGTGTGTGTCAGGGGCGGTACAGGAATTAAGAACTTGTGTTCATTAAGTCCTTAATTTCGGCTTCGGGCTTCATTTCACACTCGTTCGTGAATTTTTATTTAGCGCCCTTAATACACAATGCACTTTTCAAAGATATGCGGTCCACGCATCACTAACCTTAATAGGACATATTTTGTCCGCATGCTTCTCCAGTATACGAAGCACCGTCTCTAGATCCGGTTCCGAGGTCCTTGCGTGTCTCGGAATTTTGGCCATCGGCCCAACCGGGCCCTGATGCGGGTTCATAAGGAATTGAAGAAGTAAGATGTATATGTCGCGGGTATCTTCGTCGTGGCTGTTGTGAGTTTTCTCACAGTACTGTACGGCGCGGCTGACGTCACCTGGTTTCGTGGACAAAATAGGTGTACACGGATTCCGTTAATTTCGTCGTAGTGAAGTACAATCACCTGCGCTTGCGGTATTTCAGATAAGAAATAGGTTCCCTTAATACCTGCCTACTGCCTACCTGCAAGGTGTTCAAACGAGTAGGTACAGATGTAGTGAATAATCCTTTCCCTTCGTATTTTCTCGGGATCGTTCGTATTTGTCATGCTACTTCGGTCAACCTCAGTACATTTTGTACTGAGACCGACTAAAATAGCATAACACGTTCGTACGTTCCGTAAAAAAAACGATGGGAAAGGATTATTCACTACATGTGTACCTATCGCCCTAAAGTTTCTTGTGAGTAAAGTTAGTTCTTTCCGTGCACCAAAACGGAAACAAAAATGTTAATTGTTCAACTTTTTTTATTACATTATTAAGTATTCTTTTGGCATTATAATATGTTAATTGTATTTTGATATGGATAACTTGCCTGAAATAAAACTTTATTTATTTATTTATTTTAAAGGTAGAACACTACGAACGCAGGCGTCGTACATTTAAGGAATTTAATGGCATGGAAAATTTCCGTCGTTATTCATACAAAATAATTCAATGCTACACAGAGGATGACTCACGCTAGAACGGCCCGCGTCCGGGCCTACGCAACAGACACTTCATTTTCTACAACAGGCGACCGGTGATCACGTGATGCTTTATATAGAAAACTGCATAGTAAGCTGCAGAGTTAAGTAATCCCCCCTGTAAACAAGTTTTTATGCAGGGGGATCACTTACCTGTGCAGCTTACTGTACCACCGGTACGGAACTCTTTATACTTAATACAATTCGCACTTGGTCAGTTTTGTAAGTTCAGTTCAACTGCATTTTATAACGAAATAATCGTAATCATACCTAAAACGTGTATATAAATAGCGAGAGCCTGTTCATGTCTCCCCTTTCCAAGATGGCCGCCCTCTCTTCGCATCAAACAGACTGTCGCTCGGGAAGGGCCTATTACACACTCCGAAATGTATTGCGAAGATTTCTCTAGAAAAGCCTGAATTTTATAACTATAATCGTACCTAAGATGTGTATATAAATAGCGAGCGCTTGTTCATGTCTCTCCAATCTTTCCAAGATGGCGGCTCTCTCTTCAAACAGACTGTCGGTCGGGAAGTGCCTTATTACACACTCCGGGGTGTAATGAGAAGATGTCTCTAGAAATGCCAGCAGGTTTGACTTTGTATGGTCGAGCTCTTCTTTACTGTAATAGAAGTACCTAGATATAATTTTTAAATTTGGTAAGCAATATTTGACAAAAAAATAATAATTTGCTTGTTCTTTCCTAGTTTTCTGTGACTACCTTCGATCTCCATCATCAGATCAACCGATATCATCATATTTTGTACGTATCAGTGGTCATTTGAGACTAATCGAACGTCATGAAATGGAGTTATACTCTGTATCTCTAGGTATTTAAATAAAAATAAACAAAATCTACCCTCAAATAGCTCCTCAAGCCAGAGGAGGGTAGATGAAAACATTAAAGTGAGGTCGTTCAGTGACAGATCCAGGCGGTTTTGTATTTGGCTGGTTAACCAATAAATGTTATAACTACCCGAAAATTTACAAATTGTTTGTTTACTTTTATTTAAATATCTAAAGATATACCTTTCAAGCTTTTCAGAGTATAGCTTTCAATGTTCACCTCCTAATAACTAACATACAAATTTATAAAAAAACAAATGCAATGAAAAAGACAATTACCTGTTAGCTTCTTTATTCATTATGCCCTCCCTATATTTGTTTATTAATTCGTCATGAAACAAAGCATTACTTTCATTCCACGCATGAATAATATGTTCCAAATAAGGTACAACTAGGGATTTGTGTTTTCTTTTTAGAAAATCCAAAATACTTTGACGGGGAAGGTTTTTTTACTTCTATTTTGTCTTCTGTGAATATTTTCAGAGCTTCTTTGGGATGATCTTTTAGGATGCTGTCAGAAAACTCGAAGATAATATCCAAGTTTTCGGTCCCTGAAATAAGGCAAAGTAAAAAGTCTAAACGTGATTAAGAATACAGAACCCCTAGTGTAAATTTATTCGATAGCGTGACATTCTGCCGAGGTTTTCCCGAGGGTCTACAGTATGAGGTTCTTCAAAAAAGGAGTGTACAGATTTTTAAGAGGTCGGCAACGCGCATGTAACACCTCTGGAGTTGCAGGCGTCCATAGGCTACGGTGACTGCTTACCATCAGGCGGGCCGTAGGCTTGCTTGCCACCGTCGAGGTATAAAAAAAAAATTACGTACGCGTTTGCGTTAAGTCTCATTTTGTATGGGATTTAGAAACAGCGCGCCAAGCGGGACGTTTAGGGGTACTGAATGTACACTAGGGGTACTGAACGTTTTATTGTTCATGTCATCCACGATGACGCGCAGATTTGTCAAATATAACCTTTAAAAACATGACAATACGATTCGAGACACGCGTCGTCGTGAATGACACGATTTATACAAAACTTCTACTCGCTCTATTTTATTGCGGTTCAAATTCATGTAATAGAATTCTGATATCACGTTTGGGTAATGTAGGACGACCGACCCTCCGCATTCATATTTAGGTAAGCATATTCGGAAATTGCAACACACACACACACGCACGCACGCACGCACGCACGCACGCACGCACGCGCGCGCGCACACACACACACACACACACACACACACACACACACACACACACACACACACACACACACACACACACACACACACACACACACACACACACACACACACACTACTTTCCATCGGACGGGCCGTATGCTTGTTTACCACCGACGTAGTATAAAAAAACTGTTACACAAATTTGAACCATATAACTAAAGCGCTAAAAATTGCCTTTTAAATGGGCTTGGTCCTAATCACTAAAGAGAGATTCGGTAGCTTCCGTGGTACACAAAAGAAAAGAAAATCACCTCATAAACTTTCAATCTACAGTCACGAGACAGTTATCTTACCCATTTTTTGCAAATATTCGATCGTCATGCGATGTCCCATTTGCTCAAAATCTGAATGCTTCGCCTATTGCCTTTTAAATGGGCTTGATCTTTCTCTCTCGTGTCAAATTCGGTAGTTATCACGATGCACATATAAACGATGCCTTGTGTTAAACAGTTTAAAGTTTGAGCCCAAAAAATCACCTCAGAAAATTTCAATTTGCAGCCACGAGACACCGCTAACTTACCCATTTTTTACAATTATTCGATCGTCAAGCGATGTCCCATTTGCTCAAAATCTGACTGCCGTTTACACGGGTTTAATCTTTATCTCTCGGGTCAAGGTCAGGAGCAACCACGATGCATATAAGAAACAATGCCTTGTGTTAAACAGTTTAAAGTTTGAGCCCATAAAATCATCTCAGAAAATTTCAACTTACCGTGGCGAGACAGCTAACTTACCCATTGTTTGCAAATATTCGATCGTCATGCGAATTCCCTTTTGCTCAAAATCGGAGTGCTTCGCCTGTTCTTTCAGCAGTTGCAGGGCTTTCCGATGCTGTCCTTTTATTTGGTACAATATCACTAATTCAGTGAACTTTTCATGAGCTGTCAGGATTTTCTCTGCTTCTTCCAGTTGGCAGTGGTTGAGGCGTAGTAAGTCGGTTAGAGCATTATGATCGTTTAACTGGTAATAAAAAAAAATATAGATAGACGTATAGTTACAGAGTTAGACCAAGTACAGCAATTTAAGCTGCAATTTTGATACCTAAATAAATCATTTTTCGTTTTAATTTTTTTGATAGCCCCGGTAAGTGTTATTTTAAACGTCAAACTTCTATGACTTTATTTAATTATTCTTTATTGCAAAAAAGAAATTACAACGTACAAAAGGCGAAATTAATGCCATAAGGCTTTCTCTCAGTCACCCTTGGGCAGAGCAGATAAGTTGTAGGTGGTGTAAAATCATGATGTACCTATAAAAAATACGATAAGGTACTTTAAGGGCACAATACACATAACCATAAATAATACACAGGCATAAACATACACATATACATAATATTAATACATATAATTATTATGGTATGGGCATGTGATGCGGAGGGATGAGTCATGTGACGAGAAAGGTATTACGAATGAATGTGGAGGGATGGAACGGGAGAGGAAAACCTAGGAAAAGGTGGATGGATTGTGTGAGAGATGACATGAAACGAACGCGAGTGAACGATGAGATGACGGGTGACAGAAAGATATGGAAGGAAAAGACATGCTGCGCCGACCCCAAATGAATGGGATAAGGGCAAGCGAATGATGATAATTACATATATATACATAATATATGAAATCAGATGAAATGTACAAAACAGAAACACTTCCAGTACTTCCAGTACTTATAATGCCAGCAAAGTACTAATTTAGGGAGTTTATAAAAGAAAATCTGTTCGGACACTGTCTATATTTGTCAGGGAGACTATTCCAAATACACTTTTTGATATTTAGCACATATCAGTGAAAGAATAAGGATGCAAAGTCAAATGGCGTTCTAAGTTTTAATCATGTGTCGAAATATGGCACTAAATCTAATGTGGCTACAAAAATTTCTTTGACAATCCACCTTTATTTCATATTCTCTTTGGTTTATAGGTAGATATTATTAGTCAAGTAAAGGGAGATAGCGTAAACACTCGTTTGAAATGTACTCATAGTTATGATTCGAAGTTAAATTTATACATACATGTCTTTACAGTACATATGGTGCTACTTTATAGCACTAATGCGAAAATTTGCATATTACGTTACTGTGTCGAACATTTAAAGGGCCATATGTACTGTAAAACGTTGTACGATACATGTGCGAATAGGCAATTCGCAACTCGTGTCGATTTAAAACACTCCCTTCGGTCGTGTTTTAATTTATCGCCACTCGTTTCGAATTTCCTATTTTTTGCACTTGTATCGTAATGTACTATTATCTCTGCCTATGCCTATAACGAATTCCGGATATAACGACAAAATTACAGTGGTCCCTTCATCGTCGTTATACCTTAAATCATATGAATGGCGCCTGAGATGTTATTTCCAATTTCCACAATAATTTGCGAAGTTCAAACTCACCAGCACATAACACTTCAGCAGCGTTGTATCAATAAGTTCTGACTGCACATCGTCGTGACCACTGGCTTCGGTCACGCTTCTTTTTTTCGACCTCAAATACTCAACTAAAGCTTTTACTGCATTCTTTAAGTCTTCCCCCTTAATTTTCCCATTTTTCCCAGGCTTATTGTCCAGTTCGGGAATCAATTTTATAACGTCAATGGGCTCTGCGTTTAGTTGTTTGAATATGGTCATAGCCAGGCCATATTTCTTTGTGTCAAATAATTCTAGAGCGGTCAGCATTTTTATTGAATGTACTTTTTGTGGTCTATCTTCTTGTGGGCAGTCATTTAAACTCTGTAAGTATAACATTAAAAAAACAACACTAACGGATGAATCGATTTTGATAAAACATGTCTAAGAAGCCACTAGAAAACAAATAGAAACAACCGCAAATCGGCTCACCCATTTAATCTAAGGTGCCACAGATAAGGCCTGTAACGAAAAAGACTGTAAATTTCAAGCCGCTGTAATTTTGTTTCTAAGCAAGATGACTACGACTTTCTTGCCGTGATAAAAAGTCTTATTATTATTTTATATATAGCAATATAAATAATTCTGGTTCTATGCTGTTCGACTTTACACTGGCAAAGAGAAGATATCACTGATAACTGGTATTTTCCAAATAGCAAGAATATTTGCAACATCCTACATGCCTGATTTCGAAACACTTAAAATTACTATAAATAAAACACTTTAAACAACTAATTTAGTATGTGAACTTGAACAGATGCCTTAAAACGGCAGATCTCTAGGAACAAGTGACCCTGGGCCCATCACAAAGATTGCTAATAGAATTTGCGAAAACGAAGCATACCAAACTGGGGTAGATATGCAGCTAAAATGCAACGAACTACGATGAAAGTCAGTTCACTTCTTCGTACGAAGGATAGGATAGCTAAAGTTACAGAAAATGTGTGTTACTTAATTCTAGGCCAAGTCGAAAATCATACAATTTCCTTCGTTCATAATTCGTATTTTTTGGTAGTTGACATAGAATAGAGCTCCAAACGTCCTGCAGTGCCGTTCTCTCGACTATTATTGGGCTCAAGTCAAAAGTGCATTAAATGAGAAGAATGATGAAATTAACTAAAATCGCGCGTGCCACTACCTGGAAAAAAGGGTCGTATAATTCTAATTGGCATTAAAAGTGCGGGCTAGTCCAACGCTCAAAAAACCAGTATAGGTGCGCCCTCCGATAACGCGCCTTTGTTCCGCATATCGAGGACACATTTTAGACTGGTTCGGTAGCGTTCGACTCGCCGGCACTCAGTAACCGTATAGGGACCACACAAGAAATCGCAAATTATTTATCCATTTGTTCATTTTGAATCTTATTTCAATTACCATAGGAGTTGTAATTCAATAACCGGTTAAAGTGACCGGATCATTTTTTATAAGCCAGCTACAAAGCTAACGACTATACTTGCATGTAAGACTACCTTTAAGTACCTATTCTATATGGCATATAGTACCTATTTGAACTACTTTATTTACTAATGACCCGCTCCGGCCTCGCACGGGTAAGACTTCACAAATTATACATCTAAACCTTCCTCAAGAATCACTTCACTTTATTGATAGGTGAAAACCGCGTTATAATCCGTTCAGTAGTTTTAAGTTTATCGCGAACATACAGACATACATATGCGGTGGGGACTTTGTTTTATAAGATGTAATGATTTAAACTATATTGCGAGATAAATAGTCCCACTATTTATCTCTCAATCAGGTATTCCCCACCAGTCAACCATTGGGTCAAACAGAAACTAGAAACCCATTTACTTACTTGCATGACAGAAATCATTTGGGCCTGTCGCTTTTTATTAATTTTGCTGTGAAACATTTTTTTACTTTAATCACACGGTATTTCGAAATAAAACGTGTTGGTTCCCGCTGTACGTTTTATAATCTAAAACGCATATCAATTTATTTACACATTTTTCCTCATTATATGATTTTTATATAGCGGTTTTTAATTATGAGACTTATCACTCAATACGATACAAAATTGTTAAAAAGATTTAAATGTGTTTTTATCATTTACTATAACATTTAATTGCCACTATTTTTATAATCGTGAAGCAAATACGATATTGATATGATAATTACTCACAATAAAAGTTGTAATTTGCGTCAACGGAATAAAATATACAGGTCCTGTTAGTAGGTAAGGTACGTAATTTCCATAAATTGTTGTGGCATTTTAGCTTTGTGCGTATGAAAACTATTACCCTACTACTATTACTAAAGAGAATTCGGAATAGAGGTGTATTGTCAAAGAAAATTTTGTAGCCACGTAAATTTGCCATCTTTCGACACATGATTAAAACTTTTAGAACGCCATTTGACTTTGATCCTTAATCTTTCACTGATATGTGTTTTTATATATATATATATAAAAAAGGTGTTGATTATGTATTTAATAATATTGATTAAAATGCTAGCCACAAACATGTTATATTATGTTCTGTGAGATTCTGTGAGATGATGGATGCTAGGCCCTCAACTGTTGTTGTGTAGTTTTATGCTGTTAATTTATATAATTTCATGACGTATTGGTTGCGACTGTGATGTTATGGAAATATGTTTGAAATAAAAATAAAAATGTTAAAACACCAAAGTAACTGAGACTGCTGAAGTAAAAAAGGCGCACATTTGTCATAATGTGGTAACAATAGGAAATAGATTTAAAACCATATTTGTATAACAAAAGTAACTTTATTTATTATTAACTAAGTTTGTCACTTTTTTATGTACCACGACGGTGGATAACAAGCATACGGCCCGCCTGATGTTAAGCACTTGCCGACCCTTTAAAAACCTGTACACTCCTTTGTTGAAGAACCCCATACTGTATATCCTCGGGAAAATCTCGGCAGGGAGCTCATTCCACAGCCGGAGCATCCGCGGGAGGAAATTCCTGTTAACTAATACTGCCTTGCAGTACAATACAATATCTTTATTTCAGAGTACCAGGGCCCCATAGATGTGTTACAATCATACGAAAGATTTTCAAATAATACGAACAACTTAGAATGATTCTCAAAAGGCTACTTTTTGTCTTCAAAATTAGCTAATTCCAACATTCCCATTTTCTTAAACTTCGATTTCAATACAGGTTTTTTCTGGTCTCTTTTTAACACCGTCTTAAGTCTAGGAGATACTCTTAATGGCTGCAAAAATAGATCATCATTTGTTTTTTTCCCTTCATTCGTTGGACTTTTCTCGTTTTTCTTCGGTCTTCCTCTTTTCTTTGGTCTGTCTATTTTATCTTCATTTTCATCTTTTGTTTCATCAACTTCTCTAACTCGTTTTTTTGTACTATCTGTAACTTCTTTCTCAACGGTACTGTCATTTACTGTAGATTCAAACGATATCTCATTTGGATTTGTCACTTTATCTGAGATTTCAATTTCAACGAGTTTTCCATCATTTTCACTATTTATAGGCGTTGCACTGGAATTCATTTGGTCACTTATTTCAATTTCTATTTTCCCATCATTTTCATTTAAAACAGGTAAAGATGGTTGTTTCATTTCATCTATAATTTCAATTTCGAATAATTTTCCATTACTTTCCGTAGTTAGTAAACGCGGGAGAGAATCTATATTTAACTGTGTTTCTTTATCTTTGATAATTTCTCTAAAACTAGCTTGACTCATAACGTCTTTTGCTAGAATTTCTATTTCCTTATCATCTTCGTCCTCTTCAGATGAACTGCTCGAGTTTAATTTTGTTTTCGGTGATTTTTTTGAACTTTTGCGCCTTTTCGCACCATCTTTGCTTCCAGCTGGCGTCGACGTTCTGCAAGTAAATATTTTATATTATTTTTTATTTTATATAGGCTTTAATTCGTGTATTTTTTTTAATCCATTATCAACCCGCGACGCAAAAAGTGGTGTTATATGTTTGACAGCAATGTCTGTCTGTCTGTGGCATCGTAGCTCTCCAATGGATGGACCGATTTCGATGCGATTTATTTACGTGAAAGCGAGTTTCCTTGCGCTGGTTCTCAGCTATGTTTCATAGAAATCGACTCAGCAGTATGAAGAGTATCAGCTCTTTTCCAAAGTGCTATATATAAGGCATAAAATTGATTGCTTGAGCATATGGGGTAAGGGTTATTTTTTTAATTTATAAGTTATGTTAACTTTAAAAGCATCTGTCGTCTATGATCTTTAATAAAAAAATTGTCAAACTGTCAAAACAAGTATCAATGTTCTTATAAACGAAAATTTCAAAATGACGGATAGGGAAGAACGATTATCAACGGTTTGTTATATCAAAGAGTATTGAGTATAGAGCTGTATTATCAAAGTAAATTTTGTAGTTAACTATTTAGTTAACTACAAAATTTACTTTGATAATACACCGATGGCAGTATATTTATACTGCCATCTTTCGACACAGTAATAACACTCTTAGAATAACACTTCTGCCTCTGCTCGCCCAGCCCAAACAGAAACAGCATTACTTAAGAATCTCCGGCACAGTATCGTGGTGGTCCGGAACGGAGGTCCCTTCTAAATAAATAATAAATAAATAAATATTATAGGACATTATTACACAAATTGACTAAGTCCCACAGTAAGCTCAATAAAGGCTTGTGTTCTAGGTACCCACACAACGTTATATATAATATATAATTATAAATACATAGAAAACACCCATGACTCAGAAACAGATATCCGTGTTCATCACACAAATATATGCTCTTACCAGGATTTGAACCCGGGACCATCAGCTTCATAGGCAGGGTCACTACCCACTAGGCCAGACCGGTCGTCAAATTCCTTCTGTAATAATAAATAAATAAATATTATAGGACATTATTACACAAATTGACTAAGTCCCACAGTAAGCTCAATAAGGCTTAAGTTGAGGGTACTTAGACAGTGATATATATACGTGGCGTACCTTTACTTGACCACGCTAAAACAAATGAGCAGGATGGGACAAAAAGTGCCAATTTAATTAATATTGGTTCGATATCTCCTCAGGATGTCGAATCAGGCATAGCTGAGCTAAAGCCTCAAAGCTCTATGGGTCCGGATGCCTTTCCAGCGTATATACTAAAGGGCTGCAAAGACTGGATAGTACTGCCTTTAGCTCATATTTTCAACCTAGCTCTACGCACTGGGGAGTACCCGAATCAGTGGAAGGTAACCCGGGTGCGACCGATTCCTAAGTCGGGCGATACAACTAAGGTTGAAAATTATCGTCCCATAGCGATTCTCTCCTCGATTGCGAAGTTATTTGAATCAATAGTAAAGAAGCATGTAGCCTCCCAAATACAGCCCTATCTCTGTGACTCCCAACATGGTTTTAGGCCAAGGCGATCAGTAGAGACAAACCTTTTAACCCTGGTAGACTCTGTTTCTGAGCATTTGGATAAAGGAATACAGGTGGACGTGTTGTACTTTGATTTTAGAAAAGCCTTTGATCGCGTGGATAACGACATACTACTAAGGAAGTTATGTATCATCGGTTTCTCTCCAAAACTGCTTAAATTTTTTGCTAGTTATCTACGCGATAGGCAGCAGTATGTGCAGCACGGATGCTTCGTTTCCAATTCCTACCACACTCGCTTCGGAGTAAGCCAGGGTTCAATTCTAGGCCCTTTTCTCTTCGGCGTAATGATTAATGACTTGGCGTCTCTCTCTAGATATGCCCGATGTCTCCTTTATGCTGATGACCTAAAGCTTGTTTATGGCCTGCAGCAATTGTCTGACTCTGAATCGCTCCAAGATGATATTAACCGAATCTATGAATGGAGTATCACGAATAAGCTGCTTTTTCACCCTGAGAAGTGTTCCGTGATGTCCTTTAGCCGTGCTCGTAGTCCTTTATCTGTCAATTACCGGCTTGGAACTAAATCAATAAAACGCGTTGACACTATGAAAGACCTGGGTGTCACATTTGACTCAAATCTTAATTTTCATGGCCACATAAGAACCCTTGCTACCGACTGCTATCGGAGATTGGGATTCGTAATCCGCAATGCTCGTGAATTTGATAACCCCTTTGTCATTAAGCTTGTTTACACCGCCCTAGTTAGGAGCAAACTGGAGGCAGCGTCTATAGTGTGGAACCCCCACGAGGTCACTTATGCCCTGCTTCTAGAGAAAATTCAAAAGGCGTTTTTGCGATTCTTATATAAAAAAACCTATGGGTACTATCCCTTCCTTTACCCAACAAAATTTCTGCTTGGCACCCTGGGCTTTAACTCCTTGGAAGTGAGGCGTAATTATGCTCTCGTGACCGCGGCGTGCCGAATAATACGTGGGGATTCGGACTGTCCACAGCTGGTCTCGCAACTTTTACGCCTTCTAGTGCCCCCTCTGTTTCAATCAAAGACGAATTTTAGGCCACGTAAGCGCGACTTACTGGCAGTTCCTAAAGCGCGCACTGTGGCGTACAGGAACTCACCATTAGTTCGCGCCTTACAATACCTAAACGCACTTGTCAAATCAGCTCCTGACTGTGATGTTTTTGCCAGTAGTTGGAAGATACTATGTGACGAATGTAAGAGGTTATGTGAGGCGATGGATGATCACGCGTCTTCGGTTAGTATTTAAGTTTATTTGTTATTGTATAACACAACTTTACGTTAACGTTTTTGGATAGTAATTATATTGTATGCATTCCACAGTGCCTTAGTGTCTCACTGTAATACTGTGTAATCTGTTTGAATAAAAAAAAAAAAAAAATATAATATATAAATATTTATAAATACTTAAATACATAGAAAACACCCATGACTCAGGAACAAATATCCATGCTCATCACACGAATAAATGCCCTTACCAGGATTTGAACCCAGGACCATCAGCTTCGTAGGCAGGGTCACTACCCACTAGGCCAAACCGGTCGTCAAAAAAAAAATCAAATATGAGACTTACTTCTGCCTCTGCTCGGTAGAGTCTAAAAATCTCACGGTGGACACGGCGTTTCGCATCGCCCGTTTCTTTATCTCCTGCACAGAATCGTGGTGGTCCAGGACGGAGCTCTCTTCTGTAATCAAACAATGAGTGTTGGTATAATATGATTTTTGAAATGATTTTTACGCCAAAGACTAATCAGTTAAACAAAAGCTATAGTTAGTACGGAAGGTGGAGATAAGGAATAGGATCTCCATATACCAAAAAGTGTCATCAAAAAACTTAAATAGGTGGCGCTACAATACCTAGAATACTTGAAAAAAAAAACAAATCATAGACAGCGCACTTCACTCCGTCAATAACGCCTAGGTTCTTAGCTACTCTAGCGCTACTCTGGAGAGATTTGGAACTATTATTTATAGCTGACCACTGGACACTTTTGCAACAGTTCTGCCTATGGAGATTGCGTTCCTTAACTCTACCTTCCATAGCAAAAAATTTGGCGCAGTACAGCGCCATCTGTTTTGAATCCCAAATTAAGGGGCACGTTTTTTTCTTAGAATTTACCTTCCTAATCTCTTCTTATTTCATGCAAGTGTACTGAAGGACAATGGCCTATATTGTTGCCACGGGAGTTATGGATTGTGAAAAAAAATCTGTAACTCTAGGGAGAGGAAAATTTAGTTTTTTCTTCGCAAGTGTGATGAAAAACATAGTGTGTAACTCCGGGGGTAAGAATATTGCAAACTCGAGTCTTTAATTCATTCCAGCCTGCGGCTTTCGTGAATCGCCCTCGTTTGCAAAATTTCTCTTACCTACCTCGTTGCACAATGTACTTTTGTTGGAAGTAATTTATAAAGAATAATTCATTTATTTGTTTTTTTGAAGTGAAAACTTTAACGGCGCTGTGCACTTTTTGTGATGGGGAAGAAATGTTAAACTCGCGACCTGACCTGATCGAAAAACTGTTACAATGTCATTGAAGCCAGTAGAGTCGTTGAAATTATGGATGATGAAATGATAGTACTTTTATACTGATAATTAAGGCAAATCGTGCAAAATTATTCCCTAACCATTCCAAAATATCAAAAATGCAAAACGTTGGTTAATATTCAAGTTTTCACCTCCGCAGGCACTCCCGGAGTGCAACTCGTTGTTTTTAGACATATATATACCTGGATCATCTGTGACGCCATTAATGACCCTCTTGAGCGACTCGCTCAGCTCCATCGCCAAGTTATGGCTGATGTCTCGACGCTGAAACCCTGGAACAACACGGCTATTTACTCTTTTCGTCCTCGCGTTGTCCCGGCATTTTGCCACGGCTCATGGGAGCCTGGGGTCCGCTTGGCAACTAATCCCGAGAATTAGCGTAGGCACTAGTTTTTACGCAAGCGACTGCCATCTGACCTTTCAACCCAGAGGGTAAACTAGACCTTATTGGGATTAGTTCGGTTTCTTCGCGATGTTTTCCTTCACCGAAAAACAACTGGTGAATATCAAATTATATATCGTACATAAGTTCCGAAAAACTCATTGGTACGAGCCGGGGTTTGAACCCGCGACCTCCGTTTTGCAAGTCGCACGCTCTTACCGCTACGCCACCAGTGCACACGGCTATTTACTAATCATACAACACGAATAAATGCCCTTACCAGGATTTGACGACCGGTTTGGCCTAGTAGGTAGTGACCCTGCCTATGAAGCTGATGCTCCCGGGTTCAAATCCTGGTAAGGGCATTTATTCGTGTGATGAGCATGGATATTTGTTCCTGAGTTATGGGTGTTTTTCTATGTATTTAAGTATTTATAAATATTTATATATTATATATATCGTTGTCTAAGTACCCTCAACACAAGCCTTATTGAGCTTACTGTGGGACTTAGTCAATTTGTGTAATAATGTCCTATAATATTTATTTATTTATACAAATCAATCAATAAGGCGTAACGATATATATAATTAAGGAATAAACAAGATTGTTAGAATAGTTACACTGTTGTATTAAGCTTAGTATTCTGTAGAAATAGTTGTGTGGTAAATGTAAAAATAAAAAAAAATCATACACTGAAGGCGCCGTGAGTTCAGGTCGCAGGTCTGTGACCACTGTTATTGAATTGTTATTTTGTAGTTAAAAAAACCGGACAAGTGCGAGTCAGACTCGCCCACCGAGGGTTCCGTACTTTTTAGTATTTGTTGTTATAGCGGCAACAGAACTCTGTGAAAATTTCAACTGTATCCAAGCTGTATCTCATGAACCGTGATAGCTAGAGCCTGGTGACAGACGGACAGACAGACAGACGGACGGACGGACAGCGGAGTCCTAGTAATAGGGTCCCGTTTTACCCTTTAGGTACGAAACCCTAAAAACCACGTATTCAATGGCTTCGATCAAAAATAAAATTACGCATTTTTAGAAGCAATTTTTGTGCAAAAATAATTGTTTTAATTTAATGCTGCATTTTGTTTTAGTAGTGGTGGTTCGTGGTCATTTTCTACTACAGTACACTAAAATGCCTCACCTGGTATTTGCGCTTTAGCCTTACAGTAGCGCTCGAATATGCCGTTCATGTCTCTCAGAAGGTCCAACTACAAATTGTACTACAGAAATGACAGTCTTTTAAAATGCCTCACCTGGTATTTGCACTTTAACCTTAGAGTAGCGCTCGAATATGCCGTTCATGTCTCTCAGAAGGTCTAACTACAACTTGTACTACAGAAAGGACTGTCTTTTAAAATGCCTCACCTGGTATTTGCGCTTTAGCCTTAGAGTAGCGCTCGATGATGCCGTTCATGTCACTCAGAAGGTCTAACTACAACTTGTACTACAGAAAGGACTGTCTTTTAAAATGCCTCACCTGGTATTTGCGCTTTAGCCTTAGAGTAGCGCTCGAAGATGCTGTTCATGTCTCTCAAAAGGTCCAATTCCTCGTTTTGTCGCGAATATACACCTTTAGGACGGACGCCATGGGCATCGATGTTGCAGAAACCTGAAGAAAACTATTAATTTAAAGTAGCTGCCAAGAACTTTCACAAACATATAAATAGAGGGAAATCGCGAAAAAAAAAATTACTATCCCATACATAATATCAACATCAGCCAGCCAAGATTTATTTTTTTCGCGATTTTGGAATTGGTCCCATAGTAAAATTTGCTCAATATGACCTACATATTCACCCCGTAAATTATTGCAGGTGACTAAATTTACACCCTGTATCTACAATAGGGTTGTTTCCATCTACAAATTTTAGGGCAGAATTTTATCCCAATAAATTCTTTTGGATTATAAGAACATGTTAAACTACTTTTAGGGGACCTGTAATGACCATATTTTTGTAAATATTGAATTTAAAATATCTTTTGGCACACGTCACGTGACCAAACTCGAAACGTCATTGAAGATTCTGATGACGTCACAACTCTCGGATTGACACTGTTGACAGTTAGGCGATAAACAACAAATGACAAATGTCAGTTGACAGTTCGTATCTTCTACGTGTGTATATTATGTGTCAAACCGTAAACTGTGACGTCACACAATTTTCAAAGAGCGTTTTGGGCGCGAAAGCATCTGTCAAAATATATTTTGTTAATTTAACATATTTAAAGCGGTTTTTAGTATAAAAGTTGAATTTTAGGGCAACTTTTAGTTAATATAGAACGTAATACAAAAAATTCAAAAAATTGGAAACAACCCTATTCGCGTTCTGGTATACTCGCTGTTTTGGATATAAATACAAACTCGTACATATTTCATAAAGCTATAGATACTTTTAACGCGGTCTTATCTCCATTATTGAAGTGACCAGTAGCTCTGACAAAATAAATCAAAATAATTATTGAACCTTCTCACCAGATTTCACGAGAATCGGTTGAGAATTGCGACTTGCAGAGCATCTGGACATACGAAAGCATTTTTTCTCAAGCTGAAAGGAGACCTTCGCTATTGCTCGGTCAATTTTGTCCCTGTTTCTTTAGCTACAATATTTCGATGCGTGAAAGATTAAAAACCTACATAATAGTGTATTTGAAACTACTTTTATACATAAGTAAACAATCGGTTGAAAACAGGCATTCGGTCCCTCTGTAACCTACCGTAGCCTATAGACGCTGTCATTTCGAACGGTGTAACATGCGAGTTGCTGTTCCACATACCTTCCAAGTTGGTTCTGTAGGCGGCCTCCATGCCCCTCGGCCTCGCTTCCGCATGGAACTGCACCGGCCCCCGGACTAGCACGTTCGCCAACACATACAACACGTCGAGGCGGTTGTCACGCCGCGCTACTCGCTCTAAGCGCGCGATTGCGGGGAGGTCGTCCTAGAAAGCGAAGTTTAATAGAAATAACACCTACCCAACAAATATGGCTGACTTGGAATTTGATACAACCTAATATATATAATATATACAATAAATATATACAATAATATATACCCACAACACAGGCTCAAGAAGGCTTGTGTTGTGGGTATTCAGACAACGATATATATAATATGCATCGTGGGCTAGTAAAACCTGACAAATGTTAAAAATGTGTTTTTGACAGCATTTAGAGACTAAAATGTCATGCAACGTTTTGTAAATCAGTCTATTTTTAGGGTTCCGTACCCAAAGGGTAAAACGGGACCCTATTACTAAGACTCCGCTGTCCGTCCGTCCGTCCGTCTGTCACCAGGCTGTATCTCATGAACCGTGATAGCTAGACAGTTGAAATTTTCACAGATGATGTATTTCTGTTGCCACTATGACAACAAATACTAAAAAGTACGGAAATCTCGGTGGGCGAGTCTGACTCGCACTTTTTAGAGATATTGACAATTCTTGTGAAGATTTGTTTCTGTAATAACTCAGTGAAAAACGCCTTTTTGGCCACGACGCCGCCACTTATGTGACTTGGTTTAGACATATCTACTGACAGACATACAGTTTTAAAGGAAACTCGCATATTTTATCTGTAAATAAAAGAAAAACTTTACTAATTGTTATAAGTACTGTTTTTTTTTTGCCAAGATATAAAAATAAATAACGTACATTGTGCAGAAAGTGCAACCAAACTTTTTTTCGACAAAAAAAAAATGTTTGATCCCTGATCCCTGAATCTGGCCACCTGGAACCACCTGTGGTTTCGTATTTGGTTGGTTAACCAATGAATGTTATAACTACCCGAAAATATACAAATTATTAGTTTACTTTTATTTATATACAAATGTAAAGATACAAAGTATAGAAATCTCACCAAAGTATCTTTTCAGGCGTACACATATAAGTATGTACATAATTAAGTTATACAGTGTAGTGTTTTCAGGTGTACAATGCAATGCACGCTAGGCCTCACAAGGGGCCCATTCCTCGAACGGTATTTAGTCTAATATTTTTAGTGTGTTACCATGGAAACCCATACGACTTGACATGGGCCTTTTTCCCGAACGGTATTAGACTAATATTTAATTTAATTTAATTTATTTATTTCAAAAGACAACAATGGTCCATAATGGTTAATAACATTTAAGGTTTAAAACTAAGTGTTAGTACAACAAATACAAAAAGAAAAGCGAAAAGTACAGCAACAATTAATAACAAACAATCACCTGGTAGCGGTCATGATACCCTCAAAATGTCGCACAACAGGTGAGTCGTATCGGCCCGCTACCGTAGCCAGGATGGGGTTGGAGCTGGCCCGCACTCTGCAGAGCAACGAGGCAATCCTCTTTCTTATTATGGCATAGTAATCATCTGTGCGAGCTCGAGCATATTATCAGTCCACGAACTGACAAGTAGTATCGGTTACCATGGCAACACACTAATAATATTAGACTAATACCGTTCGAGAAATGGGCCCAAGGTCATTATAATCAGGATCGAGTGTTACCTGTACAATACGGAGTGCAGCGAAGCGCGGGAAGGGCTGTAAGTTCAGGAGTGCATACACGAGGAATAGGCCGGCGACTGATTCCTGATCAAATAAAGAATAAACCACTTACACTTATAAGAAAACCGCAGCCAAATAACACTAGACCCTACTCATAGTGTTGTGTTCCTGCCGGTGAGAAAGGTTGCCAGAGCTCAACGAGGGAGGGGGGGGTTTAGGGTCGGCAACGCGCATGTAACTCCTCTGGACAGGCGTACATAGGCTACGGAGACTGCTTACCATCAAGCGGGCCGTATATTTGTTTGCAACCGACGTAGTATATGAGAGAAAAACACATATTGAGTAAATGAGTGAATAAATAATACCACAGGGACTATGTTTGTATGAAGAAGTGTTCGGTTGTCTGCTATCATATTAACAAATATCAATGCGTTTTTAAGGCCAAATTTAGTCTTCTGTAAACGTGGTCACCGGTCAGTGCTTGTCTAAATACGCACATACTTTCTTAAACACAAATAACAACCGGACTTAAGAGTAATTTTCGAGACAAGCTGTAATTTCGTGAAGTGTCCATTGATCGTATCCAACTCATATTTCTTCATATAAAAACTCAGTTTTTTTGAAGTTGGTTAACCCTTTTCCAGGCCGCACCAATCTACAAGGTTTTCCCAAAAAATCCAAATATATTCCAATTAGTCAAGCTTTAATGATTCATTCCAAGACAAGTCACAATTCCCGAAAGTGCAATCTCATTTGAACCTTAAATCGGAATGCTAAGGTTTAAATTCTGTTGGAGCATATGTGGTCGATGAATTATGCCTGGAAAAGAGTTTATTGGCTCAGTAGGTAGTAAGGTTGGCTCCACAATGTAATAAGGGCTTATGCCTATAACATACAGTCATAAACCTTCCCATGGGTGGCTATTTACATAACACATTCACTGCCGGGAACCCACCTGGTGGGCGCTCGTGAACTTTGTTCAGATGCCGGACAACCCGCTACAACCACCTGTTTCTGGGGTAGTGCGCCGTTTTTTGTCTGGCAGTGAATGTGTTAAGATGGGATTGTGTCCATGTTGTGTCTTCTCGTCTTACCTCAAAGTTGCTTGTATCCCGAACCATGTAGTGTTTAGCTATTTGCAGCAATTCCTCTGACAGCTCACCTATCTCGGCATTTGTTGATCTGTGTCTGTAAACATTATACTATTATTAAATAAATTATTTTAATACTTGAACATATAGTTTATATGAGTATCATCACCCACATTGTTAACAAGAAAATTTGCAACAAGTATAACAATTTATAAAACAGTTTTTATTATTGTTTTATGTATGTTAATTATTTAATGTTATTACATTACAAACTGTTATTCTATTTATTTATTGTAGTGGTCAGTTAATAAAGTTGCTTACCGTAATATATATTCAATAAACAGTTGTAAAACATATCTTTCTATTTGTTCTTTAGTCTTGTGAGATAAGAATGCTCAATTGTGTCAAAATCTTGGCAGGGAGCTTGTTCCGCAGCCAGAGCGTCCACAGGAGGAAACTCCTCTTAAACCGCACATTCTGTTATTCTAAGTACATTTTAATTACTCACTGATACACCGTAGCAAAGTTCATCTCCTTGTAATGTGAGCAAAATGTCGGGTAGTTGAGGTGGTCCACACGTGAGCAGCGGTGGACAAGCTCCTCACAGTCATCTGCGAACCCTTCTGCTATGTACACCTGTATTATTGGATTACCTGTAAAACACAGACATTTTTATTACAGATTTTTCACTATCATAGAAAACTAATGTTTAACACTTGAAGGTTACATTAACAGCTTGGTTAGTGTTTTTTTTATGAAATTTCGTAATTATAATCAATACAATGAAAAATCTTTATTTTTATTTGTAATATTTGTATACTGTAAGACAAAATTTAATGATTGTTTATAATCTGGTCAACATTCTTGTCCTTGATTATAAAATTAAAACCACTAATTAAAAAATTGAGTATTAGTATCAATATGAGTTGAATTTTATTGCTACTGTTGACTCCAACTCGCTAATGTCTTATTGTGTGATAAAAACTCCAATGCCTAATGCATTTGGCAATGGAGATGATTAAATACAAAGTGTGATATAATTATTACTGATAATTTAACACCTTCTTTGATAAAATAGGTATGAATGCAACAAATTGTCAGGTGAAAAGCAAAACTGACAGTTATTAGTGACGATTTGTTGTGTTCATACCTATTTTTTTTTTACACCACAAGTTCATAGCCATAATGAACCATATGATTACCTATATAAGGTTGATTTTTGTTTAATATTTATTTAGTTGGGGACTTCACATACACCTTTGAATTTCTTCGCAGATGTATTGCAGGTTTCCTCACGATGTTTTCCTTCACCGAAAAGCTAGTGGTAAATATCAAATGATATTTCGTACATAAGTTCCGAAAAACTCATTGGTACGAGCCAGGATTTGAACTCGCGACCTCCGCATCCTCCTAGCGTGGGGACTATAGCCCGAGCCCTCTCGCACATGAAAGGAGGCCTGTGCCCAGCAGTGGGACGTATATAGGCTGAATTATTATTATTATTATTATTATTATTATTTATTTAGTAATTAGTGAGTTTTGCTTGCCACCTGACGAAATGATCTTTTGATCAACAAAAATACGTAAAGCTTTATTTTATTTACTAGTTAGTATTTAGTTAATTTATGTTTCCAAGCATTAGAACTCTTTCCCTGACATGTGCATGGATTTTTTAATAATTTATAACAAGTAATAAATACTTGATAGAAAAACAAGTTAAATATAACTTACGCGGCATTTTGAAAGTGGTCCGTACGTAGCGTAAGGGTATATCAATTTATCTTACGTTCTATTCAAACAATGGTATAAATTGTAAGTTTTAACAACAAAGCCGAATTTTAATATAAAATGGACAAGATGGGAATCAAAAGTAAATCTTAAACTCGCTCTTGGGTGCTCTCGGGCAAGTCCCAAAATTCCCAAATGTCAAATTTGTTTGTCAAAGTCAAATCGAATGTAATTTTTTTTATTGCCAGGCCTAAATTTAAATAATCTTCAAAAATATTTTGCAATAAGTTTACTCGCTATTTTAAGATTCTATCAGCTGCCGAATAGTTTTGGCAAAGTTAGTAAACGAGAAGTTATTGTGTGCAGAAACGCCTAATTGTACTTAGGTTATCAAATAACAAGTAAACCTCGTATTTTCTGATAGTAGGAAGCATAGTAGCAGGTCAACCACAAATTTCACTATTTACATGAAAAGATGTTTGTTTAATTCACAGCGAGAAAGTTTGCAAACAACATTTAGGAACTGTTGGCTACAAAGTCTTAAATATTACGAATTTATCATAAACTAGCAACACTGAATATGTTAAGCTATTCAAGGTACTTTTAAAATCGATATTAATATTCGGTAAACCCGTTATTTTAATTTACATTAGCCCTCACAAAAAAAGATGGGGGGATCAGGCCCATTGCTGTTGGTTCAACATTTCGGCGTTTAACTTCCAAAATTTCCGTCCGACACATACTTTCAAAATTGCAAAAACAATTCGAAGCGGTACAACTAGGTTTCGGTACTAAAGGTGGGTGCGAAGCCGCTGTCCATGCCCTCCGCACCTGCCTGATTAATGACCAGTGTGAGGTACTCCTGAAAATTGATGTCAAAAATGCCTTCAACTCGCTTAATAGGGACGCCCTGCTTACAGAAGTCAACAATCACGCTCCAGAACTTTATAACTATTTATTAAATTGCTATGCTAATCCATCAAAATTACTATACAAAAACCACGAACTTTCCTCCGAAGTTGGCTGTCAGCAGGGCGACCCTCTCGGACCAGCCATCTTCAGTTTAGCTATCAATCCAATTGTTCAAAACCTAAATTCAAAATTTAACGTTTGGTATTTAGATGATGGTACCCTAGGAGGCGATGTTAACACTGTACTAGCAGACCTTTCGGAAATAAAAAGTAAATTTATGCTAATTGGCCTGGAATTAAATTTCGAGAAGTGCGAATTATTTTTAAACCGTTGTAATCCCGACATCGTATCAAAATTTCAAGCCATCACCCCTAATATAAAAGTAGTAAACAAGGACTCACTAAACCTCCTAGGGTCACCAATTTTCGAAGAAGCCATTCCCAGCATCATTACAAACGCGATTACTAAATTCAAAAACTGCGCCGATCGCTTGCTCGACGTCAATTCTCATTCCGCTCTGACTATTTTAAAATCCTGCCTTTTTGTACCAAAATTTACTTATTTGCTCCGCTGCTGTCCATTTTGGAAACACCAAAACTCCTTAACACCGATTGACAACCTTATTAGATCTTCCCTAGAATCCATTCTAAATATACAACTTAGCGAGCATTCTTGGAACCAGGCGTCCCTGCCCATCAGATTCGGCGGGCTGGGTACGCGCAAAATTTCTAGTGTTGCTTTACCAGCGTTTCTATCTTCCGTCCATGGCACGTCCTCCCTCGTAGGAAAAATATTAAAGGCCTGCACTTTAAACTACGAGACGGCGTGCTTGACGGAGGCCAGAAACGCCTGGCTGACGGCTTGTCCGGGTCAAAATTTACCTTCAAAATTAAACATTCAACGTTGCTGGGACGACACGTTGTGCAAAATTAACTTTGATAAACTACTTTCCAGCTCAGTTGGTCCTACACGCGCGCGGCTCCTCGCAGCTGCAGAACTAGAATCCGGCCAGTGGCTGCATGCCTACCCCTCCCCCCCCACCGGTACATATCTAGAGCCGGATACCCTCCGTTTAGCCACAAGCCTTAGATTAGGAGTAAAGGTCTGCGCCCCCCACAGATGCCCCTGCGGCGCAACCGTCGACGTGCTTGGACACCACGGCCTTTGTTGTCAATTAAGTGCCGGTCGCCTCTCCAGGCACGCTGCCCTAAACGATATCATCCGCCGATCTCTTGCTACCGTCAACGCGCCGGCTATCCTTGAACCAAACGGCGTTTCGAGGGACGATGGCAAGAGACCGGACGGTATGACCCTGGTCCCATGGAAGATGGGTCGAGTGCTAGTCTGGGACGCCACATGCGTCGATACACTGGCACCGTCCCATCTACCAAGAACTTCGGCCAAGGCTGGGGCAGCTGCCGAGGCGGCTGAAACCAAAAAGGTTTTCAAATATCGAAGTCTCGGCCCCCAATACCACTTTGTGGCGTTTGGAGTCGAGACACTAGGGCCGTGGGGTCCAAGCGCCAAGATACTTTTTAAGGAAATGAGTAAAAGGCTCATAGACTCTACCGGTGACCAGAGAGCTGGCAGCTTTCTCTCGCAGCGCATTAGTATTGCCATTCAGCGAGGGAATGCTGCCAGCATCTTTGGCACAATGCCGCGGGGGCCTTATTTAGATATATTTTAATTTAGATTAGTTTTTACCATTTTGTTTTGTTTTATTATGTGCTGTATGTTTCCCATTGAACGGATACGATCGGTCACTGTGTATCTACTCTAAATTATTACACCATTTACATTGAAATATCAATCAAAAAAACTTGTCTCGAATCATGACAGTTCAGGCCATAAAAAAAACAACATGAGAACATGACAGTTTGACAGTGACATTGACACTGACAGAAGCTCGCAATCGCATGCTGCGCGTCTTGTTGTTGAAAAAATCGTATTTAAACCATTTAATTTAATCTCGAACTTATATTACTTACAATAAGCAACAGAAACATGAGTTCCGATACATTAAATATAGCTCGGCGAAAGCTCAACGAAGTGCTTGGCGAAAAATCAACAAAATACTTCCATCACATGAAGCAGTGGTTTCGCATGAAACTGACTAAAGAAGAATTCGACACCGAAGCTCGAGCCCTGTTATCCTCAGACCAAGTCCACTTCCACAACGAGTTCTTACTAGCTTTGTTGAACAAAGTGGAAGGTTTGGCGGAGACATCTATTAATATCGCGCAGGAGAAAGCGAGCTCCCATAATAGGAATAGTCGTCGGCATAAGCGAAGTTCGCGTACGTCGGAGAAGTCGAACTTCGAAGCCGCAGATTTGCTGGAATATTTGCCGCCGAACTCCCCGCCTGGTGCGGGCAGCGATGGGGCTTTGAAATACGCAGCTCAGGTGATTTTTATTTATTTTTCGTTTTATTTTTTTATGTGTTTCGCTTCACCACTCAACTATGATCTAAAGGTTCAATACCTAATTAAATATTAATATTCTCTTTGGTTGTTCCCAAGAAAACCCGGAAGAGGCCTATAACTCTTAAGAGGGTTCTAGTGTAATTTTATAAATTAGATTTATCTCCTATATTAAGCTGTAAATATCTTGTAGTTTTATAATTATAATAAAAGGCTTTTTATTTATTATTATTAATATGTTTTACCTGCCAACTATGGCATTCAAATAATATTCAATTTGGTTGAGTAATAGGAACTGGTGTTATGTTGGAAAAAAAAATACCAGGAAAACCCAAGTCTCAAGAACAGCCCCCTTTCCTATACTCTAAATACTACCTAACTAAATTAATTTATTCAGACATCAAAACAGTTTTTATTATCCAATAACAATAGTTATAAATTAAATTTAATTTCAATAACAATATTTCCTTAACACTTTTTGAATAATTCCAACATATCATTTCAGGAAATCTTCCTCCCAGACCATGCGTTAGTCGTTGGCCGCTTCATGCTAGCAGCATGGGAGCTTGGCCTCGAAGGTGCTGACGACGAAGCAGCCGACCTAATAGTTGTTGCTGTCCAAAACTTCCTTAAGAACATCATCTCAGCCGTTGTAACACAAAGGAAAGGGTACAAGCTACGCAATAAGAACTTTACGTATGACGTAGGTGGGGATATGCCTAATATGTGGCTGCGGAATACAGCAAAGCTGTATGATCCTCAGGGTGATGGAAGAGTGGAGGTTGACGATGCAGTGGATGGGTTGGGGCCGCGGTGTCCGCCAACTATTGATGAAGTTGAGCATGCCACCGCTTATGAGATTGCTTGCAGGTAAGACTTAGTTCACACATTAAAGGCAATTGCACAGGTTAAATGTACTATTAAGGTGAACTTCAGAACTTGAAAACTTGAACCATTTTATTGAGACTTATTTGATTCTTTATATAAATTTTTCTAGCTTCTTATTCTTTAATAGAAAATTAGAAATTATGGAATTCCTAAATAATGCAGTCATTAGGTAGGTCCACACAGAGCGAGCATATGCCTGAGGAAGTTTCCTAGCCTGAGCGCGCTGCCTCCGCCGAGGCATGTCTACACTGGCCGGTTTGTGCGCGAGGAGATTGCCTCGCGCGTCTGTGTGGATCCACCTAATGACTGCATTCTTTAGGAATTCCACAATTTCTAATTTTCATAAAAAAAACAGTTCAGGTTCATTGAAGTCAAAATTTTATTTATAATTTGAATGTAATATTGTATGTCCAATGATGTGGGTTGCTTGTGACTCTATGTGTATAACATTGTATTCCATCTTATTGTACACGGCAAGCAATAAATGATTTCTATCTTTTGCACAAAACATATACATACAACAATATACCAATCGCGGACTAAATTCCACATGGCATTATCTGCTAAAATAAAATCAACTTTATCACGCTTACTTTGATGTTTTTTTAGATTTATTTATGAACACTGGTTTTACGTGATGTTGATGTTTTTTTTACAGTGTGCCAAACCCCTCACCAAACGACGACAAACTAACCATAGACGAGTTCTACAACACGCTCCTGACACACCGGAACGTGATAGCCAGTCATTCAGTATACGCTGTGAACATGGAACGACTAGCCGTCATGCTGAACCATCCTAGCTATTGATGAGGAGAGAAGATGGCCTCCATCACGATCAACGTCTCAAAGGAGCGCAAGATTGGATCCTTAGGGGAACCCTAAGACTATAGAGTGGACTTAATCAATGTATTTTTACTTGAGGAAGCGACGTAAGAGGGCCCTATGCGTTAAAGAAGAAGAAAGATATGATACGTGTTTTACAGCCCTGTATATGAGACGGCAGATTAAGTTATGATTAAAGGATCCAAAACGGAAATGAATGGAATACCAACCCATAGATTACCGATAATGACATCTCACTTCGATAGAACGCCGTGGCTCACACAGGATACTGGATGTGAAGTCGAGTTACCGATTAATTATTTTAAATAAACGACATCAACCTTTTTCCAGGCATAGTACGATTTATCGACCACATACGCGCCATTTCAATTTCAACTTTAGCATTCCGATTTAAGGTTCAAATTAGATTACACTTTCAGGAAATGTTACTTGTCTTCAAATGAATCGTCAAAGCTGAATTAATTGGAATATATTTGGATTTTTTGGGAAAACCTTGTAGATTAGATTGGTGCGGCCTGGAAAAGGGTTAAGTATGAATCTGTACATTTTTTATTACTCTACTCCATAGCAACACCATCAAATTTCATATTACATTTATTTAGAAGGAAAGGGTCTAGCAGGCTAAGCGAACAAGAAGTGCCCCCAACGACGGATTTTGTCGATATTTCTGGTAGTGTACTGTGAGGTCCTAAGGACCCTCCATGCTTAACATCAGACCTCGATTCTCTTTTGTTTGCGAGTTATTCAGGATAACGTAAAATAATTAGGGTATCATTGAAAGTGCCATATTTTATAAACGATTCAAGTTACGTGAACCAAACAAAATTATATTTGATAACAATAAAAAAAACTACAAAATGCATATTTT
Organism: Cydia pomonella; assembly: GCF_033807575.1. Classification (NCBI taxonomy): domain Eukaryota; kingdom Metazoa; phylum Arthropoda; class Insecta; order Lepidoptera; family Tortricidae; genus Cydia; species Cydia pomonella. The sequence goes on along the minus strand of NC_084706.1, from coordinate 25,710,066 downwards.
TTACCAGCATCCTGTCCTTAAACTTCATTGCAAAAAATAAAAATATTTTTTTCCTTCCAATTTTTTTTTTACTTTTCGCGGAGGTACACCTCCAAAAAAAAAAATGCATGAGTAGCCACTAATTCCCACTACATACACATATAAAAATATTTGCACAAATGTTCGTGCTTCATGTCAAAAAAAAAAAACGATTCTCCAATAAGTAGTCACTGGCATTATATGTACAGATAGAAGTACCGGTATCAGCGTAATTCGTCCCATTCGTTTTTCGTTCATTTCTTATGTCCGTCTCATTCTGTGTTCGTCACTCATTCTTTATTCGTCTCGATCGCTATACGTCCCTATTGGACTTAAGAAAGTCCAATTATGTAACCTGTCTCTTTCTTAATAAGTCTTTTTCGTTTTTCGTCACGGTCTTCCTAGGACTATGTCTTTGTTTGTGTCTCTCGTTTTTGGTATCATTCGCACTTTATCTTTAGTCACTTTCGTTATTCGTCTCACTCTTTTTTTGTCTTTAGTGGTAACTCGTTCCGTTCTTTTTTGGGCACGTTCACTAATCGTCCGGTACTACGTAGGTCTTAGTTGCTATTCATATCTCCTCCGGATCGGAATTGATAAACAAATTGAAGTTTAGGGGACATATAGAGAACGGAAAAAAAATGAGTGCCCTGAAGGGTCTGGGACTTAGATACTTAAGATAGCTAATTTTTCTCAAGATAAACATTATTTCATTTGAAAAAATAACTGCATTCATAGCGACCGAGACGCAAAACGAATGTAACGATCTTAGAATTAGACTGAAAATGAATGAGACTAATCACGAATGTGACCAATAACGAATGCATGAAAAAAAAAGAGACGAATAAGTGAATGAAACCAAAATCGAAAGGGAATAATTAAGAATGAGTCATAGGAAGACTGTGATGAAAAACGAAAAAGACTTATTAAGAAAGAGACAGGTTACATAATTGGACTTAAGACGATAGGGACGTATAGCGATCAAGACGAATAAAGAATGAGTGACGAACACAGAATGAGACGGACATAAGAAATGAACGAAAAACGAATGGGACGAATTACGCTGATACCGGTACTTCTATCTGTACATATAATGCCAGTGACTACTTATTGGAGAATCGTTTTTTTTTTTGACATGAAGCACGAGCATTTGTGCAAATATTTTTATATGTGTATGTAGTGGGAATTAGTGGCTACTCATGCATATTTTTTTTGGAGGTGTACCTCCGCGAAATGTAAAAAAGAAATTGGAAGGAAATTTTTATTTTTATTTTTTGCAATGAAGTTTAAGGACAGGATGCTGGTAAAAAATATGCATTTTGTAGTTTTTTTTATTGTTATCAAATATAATTTTGTTTGGTTCACGTAACTTGAATCGTTTATAAAATATGACACTTTCAATGATACCCTAATTATTTTACGTTATCCTGAATAACTCGCAAACAAAAGAGAATCGAGGTCTGATGTTAAGCATGGAGGGTCCTTAGGACCTAACAGTACACTACCAGAAATATCGACAAAATCCGTCGTTGGGGGCACTTCTTGTTCGCTTAGCCTGCTAGACCCTTTACTTATATTTTCATTTTTAGTTTTTGGTGTGACGACCGGTCTGGCCTAATGGGTAGTGACCCTGCCTACGAAGCCAATGGTCCCGGGTTCAAATCCTGGTAAGGGCATTTATTCGGGTGATGAGCATGGACATTTATTCCTGAGTCATGGGTGTTTTCTATGTATTTAAGTATTTATAAATATGTATATATTATATATATCGTTGTCTAAGTACCCTCAACACAAGCCTTATTGTGATTACTGTGGGACTTAGTCAATTTGTGTAATAATGTCTTATAATAATATTTGGTAGAGGGTAATGTATGAATGGCATGATTTGCCGCGCGCCGCTTACGTGCAGTCAACGGCCTTTAGGTCCCCACCAAGGTACTACGCGTTATAGAAAAACGTCCCTATACGTACACGACCACTGATAAGATAATGACTTGAATTTTGACAACCCTAAATGGCCGAAAGAGATAGTGCCATACACTAGAAAGAGACAGCATAATTCGTCCCTGAATCTCTGTCAAACTTCGGTTTTGTAGTGTCATTTCTGTATGGTTGTACTATTATTTATTCTGTGCCCCTACTTATATTACTGCTTTCGTAACTGGAAAGAGAGACCTAAACCCTCCTACGTGTACACGTTCAACGCAGCTGGCCAACTTTATTGTCATGCGTGCAATAGAGTATTTAAGAGCAAGTTCGGCCTGGCCAGCCACATTAGGGCTCATGCTAGACAACGTCCATAATGTGTTTATTTGGGGTCGCCGTCATCGAAAACGATGAGGAGGACTATATAATATACTGCTTATATACACCGTGGGCCAATTAAACCCGACAGATTTCAAAGGTGTATTCTTGACCGCATTTAGAGACTAAAGTGACAATGTTTTCTGAAATCGGTCTTGTTTTAGAGATAATGAAATTTTCTGTGAAAATTTGTTTCTGTTATAACTTAGTCAAAAACGCCTTTTTAGCTGTGACGCTGCCACTATGTGACTTGGTTTAGACATACCTACTGACAGATATTAAAGTTTTAAAGTAAACTCGTAATTTTCGTCTGTTAATAAAAAAAAACTTTACTTATTCGTTGTAATGATTTTTTTTCACCAAGGTGTAAAAATAAATAACGTGTCGTGTGCAGAAAACGCAAAAGGATTTTTTTTTTCGGCAAAAAAAAAATTTTTTTTTGGTGAATTTGGCCAAAACTCATAATTTTTTTTGCTCCTTATGACCTCAGGAATGCGTGGTAAAATTCTGTCGGGTTTAATTGGCCCATGGTGTATGTACAGTCAAGTGCAAAAAAATGTATCGAAAGAATCGTCTCATCAATATGGTACTACGCTCTTATTACACTGCAATATGATGCTATGGGACATATTTTTGAGTAAGATGTGTACACCGATATTTTTACACTTGACTGTACCTACATTGGAGCTTGGAGCGATTGAAATGCGCTGTGAGTAATCATATCAATAGATAAGTATATTGTAAAAGAACTAATACCGCACTAGGTACAGTGACCGGCAAAGTTCATGGACACATTGAATCAAGTTGATTCATGCAATATTGCGGCCGGGTGTAGGTATGTAACTACCTAACCTACGCAAGGAACCTATTAAGAGGCAACAGGAGTGGTCAGTTCTTCATACAAAAGTAGGTACTCGACTGTTTCCTCCGTGGTTTTTGAATCTAGATTACTTAATGTTTTTTTTCAACACAGATTATTATTATTATTAATATCTGTGTCGGATTGTTTTGTTTTTTTGATATTTTTGTTTCTTAAGGCGCTAGTGCACTTGAAATATTCGCAAAAACGGCCTAATTTACTAGGCCGCAAAGAGTAGCATGGTATTCAAAACTGACATCAATAAGTCTAAAAAGCAAAACAGTGCGAGAGAGATAATTTCATTACCATTTAGATCTCGAAATTTCGTTACATTTGGTTATGTTTCGGAGGAGGTCGTCTACGAAACATGGTTTTTTGAGATTTATACGCAGGATTTTTCGCCTAACCTGGCGTTCTCTTTATCGCACTAGTTTAAGAAGCCGCTTACGTTAGCGAGACGGATATATTCACCTAAAATATTTAAATCTCAGCTCCCATATCCTCTTAAAGGCGGAGCAATATTTGCTAAAATTGTAGGCGTGTTTACTAAACTTCCTATTTTTAGCAATCTCTGGACAAGTGACGTAAATGCTAATAGATAATCAGCCAAGTGCGAGTTAGTTTCGCGCATTTAGGGTTCCGTACCATCATACAATTGTTGTTTTTTCCTAAAGATTTAAATATTTAACGACGATTTAGATATTTAAAATATCGGATGACCGGTCTGGCCTAGTGGCAAGTGACCCTGTCTTTGAAGCCGATGGTCCTGGGTTCGAATCCCGGTAAGGGAAATTATTTGTATGATGAGCACAGATATTTGTTCCTGAGTCATGGATGTTTTCTACCTATATATTTAAGTTTTTTTTTTACCGTGGGACTTAGTCAATTTGTGTAAGAATGTCCCTATAATATTTATTTTATTTATTTATTGTTCAGTTCTTGAGATAGAGCCGGCTGACACGACAGCTGACGGACGGATAGCAGAGGCTTAGTAGGGAATAAATAGGGTTTTCATTTCTCATGCCGGAAAGTCGTTGTTTCCGAAAATGATATGTTTCTGCTCTAGAGCACTGTATATATATACTTTCTATGTTCTTTTCAGTCTCGTATTATTGCATTCTGCGTTCGAGCGCCAAACTACCTCGACAGCAATGGGTGACTTTCAGCCCTTGGTCAATCTACTATTCATTTTGTCACCCTTTGGGACCCTAGACAGCATCTTGCAAAGCATGATAAAGTATATTTAAGCTATCATTGTTATCGTTTATTAAAATGACGCAAGTTGTTATTGTATTTTTTAAATCAGAAGTTCGAGGGAGGGAACCCATACGTCATTTGCTTTTAAATCGTAGGTTTGAGAAGACCTTAAAAAATAATTAAGATTTGTCTTCTATATTTTTTTTTTTACGCGCAGCATTAAAATAAATTACTCGCTATGATTGCTTTCAACTGTTTTCTTTATCTGTGTTTTATAACACCTGCAATATTAGGTAAGTTCTATTTTTTTTATCAAGTACATACCTAGGTCTGCAAGGTATATCAGAAAAAATAAGAAAAAATATAAAAAAATCCGCCTTGGGCGAGTTTAGAACTCGCGATCTTTTGGAATCAAATCCACCTCCACCATCGATTCCATTTCATTTGCATTGACGTAGTATATAAAAAAAATACTTTAAATTAAAATCTTGGCTAAGATCATTTCCTATATAGCTACACTTTATTATAGATATACAAGGTGCCCGTGAGCATTGCGAGAGATTTTAACGGTGCATTCCTGCTAATATTTAGAAACTAAAAGGTCATATACAATTTTCTGGATTAGGCCTAGTTTCAGAGATAATTAAATGTTTTTTCGAAATCATTATTTCGCCATAAGTCGGTACAAAACACATTTTTGACTGCGGTATTGCCACTTTGAGGTCTAGTCTGGACATACCTATTGATTGCCAACGAAAAATTAAAAAATGTATTCGAGGGGCTACCCCCAAATAAAATAAAAACTTTTTAGTTAATTTTAGGTTATATGTTTATCAATAAAAATTACGTTTTATGTATGTGTAAAAAAAAAAGAAAAAAAAAACAATTTTTTTTTTGTCGAATTTCACAAATAGTCATACTTAAAATTTTTTGCTTCTGTTGCCGTCAGGAATGCACCGTTAAAATCTCTCGTAATGCTCATGGGCACCTTGTATATATCTATACCTAGCGTTCACTTAATCAATCAATCATCGTTTATTGCACCATGGTAAAAATACAAACGTTGTTACAAAATAATTCAGTCTCTCATGGACCCCAGAAGGGCATAGCAAATATTTTCTTAAACTAAGTATTATTAAACACAGTATGGAATATACTTATTAACTATAATTCTATCTGATCAATAATAAGTTATTTAACAAATTTATCATTGAGAAAATATGTAACTGAATAATAAGCTTTTTCTGCCAGGAACGATTTCAACTTATTCGCGTATGTTGTGTCCCTTTCCTCTGCTTTTATATAATTCGGAATATGATTATAAAATTTTACGGCTGCATAATGAGGGCTTTTACGGTATATTTCTAATTTTGGCGCGGGTAGTTCAAGTTTGTATTTTTGTCTTTTATTTGGCAGCTCTCTGAACAAATAAATATTTTTCCTGATATACATGCCTAATTCTAAAATGTAAAGACTTGGTAGAGTGAGTATGCCGTGTTTAATAAAATGGGGTTTGCAGGTATCTCGATTTTGTATTCCGACTAACAGACGAATACATTTTTTTTGCATGACAAACAGGTCATGCGCATCGGTACTGTTGCCCCACGTTAAAATACCATACCGCAACCATGAATTAGCAAAGGCATAGTAGGCGGTTAGTGCTGTACTGAAGTTAGTAGTTTTGCGAAGCATAAAAAGTCCATATAAAAACTGAGATATCTTGGTTTTAGTGCATAATATCTTAACTACCTCACTTAATTATCTTGTCTAGTACTAGCTACCAATATATTTTATTTAGTGTTGTAATTTACATTTTTTGAATATCGCCTCAAACAAAAGCGTATATTAAGTTTTGCACATCTTTTGATATCTCGTGATACCTACTATAGGTAATTATTACGTAACCACCTTCTACGAGATTTTATTAAATTAACCTTCCTCTTCTGAGGGCCTGCCGCGAAAATGAATATTTGTAAGAACTATTTTATAATTTGTGCTTATACTTAGTGTCTATTTGCTGTTAGATATACTTTTCCATTAACCAAAAATCTTGTGTATGTACACTACCTACCGACCTACACCAATATAATAGATAAAGAATAGATAACTGGGGCATAAAGCGACCCACGTTGTCCGAGGCAATTTATGCCCAAGTTGTATACCCTACTTTTCACTTCGATTGTGAGTAAAATATCCAATATTTTAGCTATTTATTCAAGACTAAAGGAAATCGTACTCGAGCCGGTCGGGGGCGCAGGCGCGCCGGTCGAGAGCTGGCAGCTAGTATGGCAGATTTTGACTGTCGTAATAGAGGATTTTACTTTATGCTCTAGATCATAAAAAGCGGATTAAATGTCAGTTTTACGAGCATGAGAAGTGAAAAAAACCTTATTTACAAAAAAGTATCATAAAATTAGGTACATGGTTAGGTACATAATAAGAAACATAAAACAATTAAACCCGTGCATATCAAAACTAAAATCCTTTTTAATAGAGAAAGCATATTACTCTACCCAAGAATTTATGGGAGATAATTTTATATAATAAGAAATATTAATTATAAGTAGTACTTAGTAGGTATATATAACATAAATATAAAAACAAACTAACTTTGATCTCCTCCATAGGTTAAGTAAAATAATAATTATAATATATTATACTTATGTGTATTTAAAAATAATGTTCATAAATGGGTACTACTATATTTAATAACTTTAGTCCTAGCTAGCTATAAGAATACTTGCAATACCCTTTTCAGGGTGCCATGTGTTTCTATAATCTAAATGTAATAACTCTGTACCATGGTTCGCAATAAACGATTTCTGATTTCTGATACATATATAAGCTTTATCATAGTAAACGAGCTCTTTTAATTAATATAGACCGCTTACCGGCAGACGAACAGCGGAGACATTATATAGAATCCCTTCGACACCCTAAAATGCATCCCGAAAAAGTCAGTCTTTTATTAAGACTATTTTTTATTGTCTTCCAGGCTATAGACGTATAAAATACACGGGAGTAAATCTTATACTTGCGAAGGCTGGAGAGAGCATAGACGTGGTGTGCGAAAAAGATGTGCCTCTGGTCCGCTGCGGGTTTACGCACCCGAATGGAACTAAAGTTTTGTAAGTTTGAGATTAACTATTGATCTTCACAACTTCACATAAAAGTAAGTTTTCATCACACTTACTCGTAAAAGGTGTTATAAAACGTAGGCGATACGGTCCGTAAATCCTAAATTTCGATCGACGTTTATAATGTACGTACGGAATTAGCCAGAACTTTTATTTATTTCCCTTTTTTTCTCACAATCAGAATCAGATCAGGTACATTGTTTACAGTACCTATTTACATTCATTGATTATATATTTATGTGTAACGAAATAATTATTATATTAAAATGGCCTATCCTTCAAGGGAGACGAAGGAGGCGTGGTAATAAAACTCCATGGGTTACCAGCCCTGCTAGTGTGATGAAAAACATTGTGTGTGCAGCAAGCGATACAGGAATACGAACTCGTATTAAATAAGCCCTCGCGTTCGGCTTCGGGCTTCAATTCACACTCGTTCTTGTTTACCGCCCTTAATACACAATGTAGTATTCCAACTCGTGTCGTAAATCGCCAATTATTTCCTATTTTACAATATCGCTGCTCGCCATCATTGCCTACCATACAAACTTTACATGTTCATATTTTTTACAATACATACTGAGTACGATAATTGGCTACTTGACTGTTTTTTGTAAATAATGTCAAACGATCTTGATTTTCCTGAGGATCAAATGTCTATATAGGACTCATGGCATTTAAGCAACACAAAGGTCAGAAATGAGAGTTAAAATCTGACGCTCGCACTCGACGATTGAAACGCCTCTAACAAAATGATCAGGTGCTGTGACGTCACATCATATGTTTGTCCTAAATGTATGGAAGATCAAGAAAATTGCCATTTTGACCCTGAAATATTGCGTTTATGTATATAGTTGTCGAACAATTTATTTATCAATAAAATGTAAGGAATCGAATGGTACTATTTTCTTTTCTATTTTTGAAAGACAAAAAAAAATTTTTTTTGAGATTTCGGAGTCTTTTATTTTTTTATAATCTCAATATAATTTTATAAATTCCACTTTTTTTATAATGGATGGCTCATTTTCTATCCATTTAACTAAGTTTTGTTATAATATTCAACATGTGTCTAGTACCCAATTAGCACATTACGTAACTAAATCGAAAATTTAAAGGGCCATAGATATGTACTGTAAAACGTTGCACGATACATGTACTAAGTATTATAAAACTATGTATTTCAGATTTGTAGACCTCGTTCCGGGTACGCCATCATGCAAATTCACTACCCACGCCACTGTTTCCGAAGTAGGTTTCTGGACCTGTCATCTATGGACCCCAACGGCACCACAAGAAGAAATCACAAAAACAGTCGAAGTGAGGGTAGCTCACAAATTTGCCGCGCTAGACAAAGAGATCGTAGTGAAGAAGGGAGATAGAGTGACATTGTCGTGCGTCAGTTCGGAGGGAAGGATACCGTTGAATGAGTGTTCCTTTACGTCACCAGAGCAACAATTAATTCATATGGATGATAAAATTACTGAGGAAAAGTAAGTTTGTAATTCGTGGCCTCTCCAAACGTTTACGATAATCGATAATTTGCGATACATTGCGGCATTTGATCGATCAATTGAATTCGTTTCTCCTACTCAGCTGTACTCTGTAGAAGTCTTTATATTCGTCGCATGGGCTGAATGTACCATAAGGGCTTGATAGACCTTGCAACAAATCGCATGCAATTTTTAATACATGGCGGCATTTGATCAATCTATTGCGCTTTGCATCTACTTAGTCGAGAATGTTTCAAACATCGCATCCGATTTGTTGCAATGTCAATGGAACCCTTTGAATGATGATAGAAATTAGAATAGCGTGAAGAGCGTGCAAGAGATTGCTGGCTGAAACTCAGTTTTTAGGAATTTATGTAGATATTTACCAGTCGCTTTTCGGTGAAGCAAAACATCGTGAGGAAATCGGACTAATCCCAATAAGGGACCTCCCAACCCAGAGGGGAATCTTCCTCTGAGTTGGAAGGTCAGATGGCAGTCACTGTCGTAAAATCTATAGTGCCTTCGTCAATTCTTGGGTTTAATTGCCAAGCGAAACTTATCAGGCTCCCATGAACCGTGGCCGGGACAATGCGAGGAAGATGATGATAAACAATCAGAATCTGAAATTAAGTAATGATTATTCATTTACAGTCTTGTCTTCAAAAGGTTCTTTTACCCGCCACACCTGAGCGTCCATCGTGGCGACTGCAGCATCACACTCCAGTCTACGGATCTGACTGATGAAGGCACCTGGACATGTACGGGTTGGCTGGAGCTTGAGAACCGGGCGTATACCGACTACATACATTTGAGGGTGCTTGATGTGACAGAAGCTACAAGCATAGGTGAGGTTGTGTTAACTGCAGGGAATAGTTTTTATGGAAGGGGTCAGATACAGTGGCGGATTAACCGAACAGCAGAAAAAGCATATGCTAAGGGCCCCGCGCTTGGGGGGGCCCCGCGCTCCGACCCTGACCATGCGATTTCGGCACGCGGAACCGGCTAAGTTCAAGTAGAACTCGCACTCCGCGGATCCTGTACTATCACATTTTATTTACAATGAATTTTTTTCGTAAGTCAGTAACAATATTGATCAATTATTATCACCAAATTAAAATAATTTTTAGGCTTACGCAAAGAACAAGAACAGAGTTTAGCATAAAACCGAAGGTGTGAACAGAGTGTCTCAAAACTTTTGTGCATGGGCTTAGCCAGTGCAGGAAACAGCAGAGCTCGGAAACGAACAAAAAAAGATACTGTGTTAAAAAAACATTAGTGAAAAGCAAGGAAGGATGATTAATATAAAATAAAAATAAAAATTAACGGAGCCCCTACACAAGAAATGTTTTTTTTTGTGTCTGTAGTTCGTGTCATCCATAAAGACGCGCCCCGCTCTTCTTCCTAATCGCTTACAGTATAAATCTGCAACTTTTTGGCAATGTAGTAGTTATGTCTACTAATTGATGTGTATAGACAGAACTACTAAAAGGTTGCACACAACATCAACATTTGTAGGTACTATAGGCGATTGGGAAGAGTGGGGCGCGTCTTCGTGGATGACACGAACTACAGACACAAAAAAATAACATTTCTTGTGTAGGGGCTCCGTTAATTTTTCTTTTTATTTTATATTAATCCTCATGGTGCGAGTCCGACTCGCAAATAATCTTTTTTTTTTCAAACCAGGGGGCCCCGCGATCTATTGTGCTAAGGGCCCCGCGCCTTCTTAATCCGCCCCTGGTCAGATATTCCTATCAATGGAGACAAATGGTGAGCGAATCTGAACATGTTAGAACTGTCTTCAAAAAGTTCTTCTTCCCTCCAAACCTGAGCGCCCATCGCGGGGACTGCAGCATCACAGTTCAGTCTATAGAACTAACTGAACAAGGCACCTGGTGACCTGGACTTGTACGGGCTGGCTGGAACTGGAAAACCGAGCATATACCGACTACATTTAGTTGAACGTGCATGATGTTGATGCTAATAAAGATATAGGATATATTACAGTTCCCAGCAGAACAGGATTTAAGGGGCTACCAGGCCAAATTCGCTGTTTTACGCTATAGCAAGCTTGAACGTTTTAGCTTGGTAATTATTCTTTAATTATGTCTATTCATATTTCAAAAAAAATATCGTATCACAAGTAAATCATTTTTCCGTGAGCTCTTTTCTTGAGTTATAATACGTATAAACTCCCTTATTATGCAAGTTTATATACATAAAACTGTAACAATTGTGAATAATGATGTACACTTCAATTACGTCTGCCGATTGTTCAATTATATAAATAGTTTTTTAGAAATCGATGCTATTAAAATTCGTGCGTTGCCCCGGCCCAGACACACGACGAGGGACAGTCGCCGCTTGGCCGTCGGACGGGTAACCTGTGTCACTCGACGAGACGCGCGCGCGTAATTATTCTCTGTGAATTGATCGTACAATTTAGATTTTTGACAGTTGAGTGATAGGTTTCTGTTTATTTAAGTTTAAAGTGAGTGAGTGATTGTTAAGAGAGACTACGGACGCAATAATTTGCTTGCTTGTCCAAATTCTAGTTGTAAAGGTGAAGAACGAGGAAGGGAGCTCGAGGGAGTTGGAACACGCGACGTCATTCAGATAGAGGACGCCCTTAATCACGCATTAAGTCCCGTTCTACAATTTAATAATGAGGTGTACATTATAATGCACATTGGGCCTTACGAGGTTATTGTTTCGGTGGTATACATTCTATCAAACGCATGTACTTTAGAGTTATATTTACTGAAGATTTTTTATTTCCTTTCCAGATAACAAACCGTTCATCATCAGCGTCGCAATCTTCATATGCGTTACTCTCGCCCTCCTCGTATTCTTAGCCCTTATCTGTTGGAAAGAGAGATATTATACACGATTCTACGGGAAGAAGTGGGATGACGAGAGCCTTGAGAGCTTCGGGATGACAACTGACACGTCACAGATCTTGGTTAGAGATTGTAAGTGAAACGAAACAGAAAGTATGAATGTATACATTTATCCACTTCCACGCAATCATGCGCAAGTGGGTGGCGCCACTGATGCGGTGGGTGCGTGGCAGAGCCAACAGTCTCCTTGCCATAGTCGCGGACACGGTAGATGGCGCTTTCTGGCAATATTGGAATAGATTTTAGATTTAGATATTTATTCTCATAATATAAAATTACACTATAAATTATGCTAGGCTACATGAATTTCGTCATTAATATTTACATAATATTATTAAATAAAATGGTTACAATTCAAAACATGTCCTAAAAATAATAATCAATCGTATGTCAACAATGTTATCAACTTATCATTCATGTCAAGACACCGTACGGGAATAGGTAAAATTACTAAGTACGAGTATCTCATAATGATCGTCATGTTCTAAAATAAAAACTAGGTACAAATTAACTTTAAAAAAAATTACAACATTTCAAATTAACACAATCAATTTACAATTTCAAATGTCGAGGTCATTTACTCATTTACGGAATAAAGTGGATTATCCAGTAAAAGGACTCTCAGTTGACGTTCAAATGTTTCGCCAGATGTTTCCATACGTAATAGGGTTGTTTCCATCTACAAATCTTAATTTCCTTAATTGTATCCCAATAAATTCTTTTGGATTATAAGAACATGTTAAACTACTTTTAGGGGACCTGTAATGACCATATCTTTGTAAATATTGAATTTAAAATATCTTTTCGCACACGTCACGTGACCAAACTCGAAACTTCATTGAAGATTCTAATGACGTCACAACTCTCGGATTGACACTGTTGACAGTTAGGCGAATAAACAACAAATGACAAATGTCAGTTGACAGTTCGTATCTTCTACGTGTGTATGTAGTTATGTGTCAAACCGTAAACTGTGACGTCACACAATTTTCAAAGAGCGTTTTGGGCGCGAAAGCACCTGTCAAAATATATTTTGTTAATTTAACATATTTAAAGCCGTTTTTACTATAAAAGTTGAATTTTAGGGCAACTTTTAGTTAATACAGAACGTAATACAAACGTTTCAAAAAATTGGAAACAACCCTATTCAGCGGGTCGACGCTCGTAATAAGTCGGGCCGATTACTCGCGGGTTTCTGCTTGATAGTGCATGTTTTTTTTTTTTTTATACCACGACGGTGGCAAGCAAGCATACGGCCCGCTTGATGGTAAGCAGTCACCGTAGCCTATGGACGCCTGCAACTCCAGAGGTACTGCCAATACTCCAATAGCCTACGTGCTGGTAATAGAATAAGTTACTAGTTAGTGACACTGACATTAGGTTAAGTATAATAGTAATAAACTACTAATATGTGTACAAACATGTTTATACATTAAAAAAAATTTACATAGTTTATATGTAAATCCGCAACGCAGGCTTCGTCAGGTGGCTACAAATACAACATGAGCCACTAAGGGTTCACTTTACATTGGACATTTCATACCGTCAGTATTGACCACCAAATCAGGTTGAACCCTAAATGGAACAACACTTGGTATTTTAATTTTTCATTATTAACTAATTTTTAAAGAAAAATCTTGTCTGCATTTCAATTAAATTAAAACTAACAGTGTATGGAGTAAGGTCTGAAATAATGTACTATTACGATACAAATGCGAAAAATAGGAAATTCATAACGAGTGGCGATAAATTAAAACACGACTGAAGGAAGTGTTTTAAATCCACAAGAGTTGAAGTTGAGTTGAATTGTACAACGTTTTACCGTACATTACATATGACCCTTTAAATTTTCGCCATAGTTACATAATGTGCTAATTTATGCACTAGTGCGGAAAAGTGGCACCATATGTTAATTTTAATTTTTTTTTAATTTTCAAGTTTATTGTAAAAGTGTAAGTACCTGGTTTTAATAAATGTTTTATCTATAACCATACCATAACTTTTTTTATTCCAAATTGTAGCATTCCCTTAAGCAAAATAATTATAATATGAGTTTCCATAGGTAGTGAACGGTACTAAACTCAATTCTTGGGATTGTTTTGCGGGGAACCCATATCCTTTATATTTTAGATTTAGCGAATGCAAACTGGTTTTTATTTGTATGACATTTCGGTTAATAACCGGTTTCCCCATACAATTAAAAACCGGTTTGCATTCCCATTGCATTTATTTAGAATGTAATCGAGAAAATGAAAGGCACCAATTTCTGTAGAGGTATTGTAAAGCAAATCCATAAAAAAAACACGTACTTCGAAAGTAGGTAGGTACAGTGCTCTACTGCAGACATGTATCATTTTCTGTACACTTTTTAGAACAACTATGACACACTTTTAGAGCATGAGAAATAAAAAGTACCTATATATTTATTCACGCAGATAAAGTTAATGATAAGTACCTACAACAGAAGCATACCTACATTAGGAACACACGAACCTACAAAAAAGATTTTGACACACAATTTTGTTTTTAAATGGATTTGTTGTACAATTTCCATTCTTATAATTAACTCCCCATTCGATAAATAACGATATTTTTACCTAAATTGTTAATTCAAAGTACCCTCAAGAAATACCCCTGAAGTTTATAATTAGCCGTGTTTTTTAAATGCACGTGTATTTTACTTTCCTCGTATTTGAAATGAAAAGTAGAGTGTTTAACTCGGGTGAAAGGGCAACATTTCAGTCTCGGACTAAACTACCTTGCCTTTCATCCCTTGGTTGACAATCTACTATTTTAGAGCGTTGTAAAAATGTTTGACTCGACCGTACTAAATGAGTGCAAACTTAATGTGGTCGGATCGGAGTCTAGAGCAGGGGGCCTACTGTGAAAACCGAAATTCGCAAATTGCGGGGATCTTTTTCTTTTACTCTCACTAAGACGCAAGAGTGACAGAGAAAAATGCCCGCAATTGACGAACTTCAATTTTCGCGATTATAGCCTATTAGGGCTAAGATGGTCGGCTCTTTATCATTTGTCACCACTCACCATGCCTGTCACGTTCTAACAACTATGTAAGCGCGAAAGTGACGGGCATAGTGACAAGTGATAAAATTGAACCATGATGCTACCGTATCGTTAAGTCTGAGACCGTCCGATATCTTACAAACAAAGTTATCAATGTATCATTAATGCCAGAAAAGGGTAGAACGCTGCACGGACTGACTTATTTTATCTGTTAACAGTCTTAAAATGGACAAGGCACTGGCGTTCGTGTTTCTTACTGTGATTTTAAACGATCCTATTATTCACGGTATTTATCTGAAGTGTGTTTACAAATGGTGTTTGTGGTGTAACTGAATTATTGATATTTAATGCAAAATTGGGTAATGAAAACATCGTTAGGAAACTACATTAGCCTATTTTCAAAGGAGCCTATTTTAAGTTTCGGGCTAGATGATGTTTGAATTATTGATATTTAATGCAAAATTGGGTAATGAAAACATCGTTAGGAAACTACATTAGCCTATTTTCAAAGGAGCCTATTTTAAGTTTCGGGCTAGATGATGTTTGAGTTTTCAGACAAACCTTACCTAAATTTTTATTTTGTATTCAAGAATAATAAAACAGTTATATTATTTCTATTCAGATACGAGTGCTTTTGTTAATTTTGTGCAATGCTTAAATAAACTACCAAGTGTTCCTCAATTTGAATAAAAATACTTCAACCAGTTTTTTTTTTTTACAAATTAATGTTAATATTGTGCCTAATAGTTACGCTTCTTTTCGACGCCCATTTCTGAGTGTTGGCTTCATCTAACCGAGACTAGGTATTTATGATGCATTCTGTACCCCTAGTGTAAATAAATTCGATTTCGAAACGTGACGTACGCGTTTGCGTTTAGTCTCATTTTGTATTGGATTTATAAAGAGCGCGCCAAGCGGGATGTTTTGGAAACTCAAAATCCTATACAAAATGAGACTTAACGCAAACTCGTTCGTCACGTTATGATGTCGATTAAATTTACACTAGGGGTACAGGACCATAGAAGTTAAATAGTTTCCGATAGCTTTCAGAACGTTTAATGTGAATGGTGCGGTGAAAATTCTGGCGTTAGAAAACGAGTGGATAAATATACAATGTAAACAGGATACCCCTATGGCTTATTGTGGCTTTGTACACCCAAGCGGAAAGAGGTATTCGTAAGTACACAACAGATTTACATTTACTGCCAATGTAGGTAAAATACAGTGTGTAAATTCAATACGGGTAAAGCAAGGGTAAACCTTTAAACGGTGGTAGCATAGGACCGAAGAATTGTCCATTTCATTTACCTTGGCGGGACTCCACTTGGCACGGTCATTAGGCGTAAACAATACAAATAGTGACAACAAAAGATACCCCGGCAAACTAATAATACCTAATACAATAACAATAATCCGACGTACGCTGGGACCAACGCTTCTAATTTTTTTAATATACTTAGGTCTATTGTAAAAAAAAGCGCTGGTGGCCTAGCGGTAAGAGCGTGCGACTTGCAATCCCCGGCTCGTACCAATGAGTTTTTCGGAACTTACGTATCGAAATATTTACCAGTCGCTTTTCGGTGAAGGAAAACATCGTGAGGAACCCGGACTAATCCCAATAAGGCCTAGTTTACCCTCTGGGTTGAAAGGTCAGATGGCAGTCGCCTTCGTAAAAACTAGTGCCTACGCCAATTCTCGGGATTGGTTGCAAAGCGGACCCCAGGCTCATATGAGCCGTGGCAAAATGCCGGGACAACCCGAGGAAGAAGAAGACAGGTCTATTGTAAAAAATATTCAGATTCATAATAAGATGCAGCCTAGAAGTTCAGCTCCCTCACCGAGCAGTTAAGCTAACAGGCTTGGACGACGTGTTTAGTGCCCTCATTAGTTAAGGTTATACGATACGGGTTTCGAGGTCATATCGTCCTGGTTCCCTCGATATCATCTCTCTAAATATCATTAATAAATAAATAAGACCTATCACTCGCATGCAACTCGAGCTGCGTGCAAGACAAACTATAGTCGTTAAATTTGTAGCTGGCCCCCAACGGCTTATCCTCTGTCTATTGTTAACTAAACCGGCGCGTGCCACTACCTGCAAAAAAAAGGGGCCGGTCACTTTAACCGGCTATTTAATTACAACTCCTATGGTAATTGAAATAAGATTCAAAATGAACAAATGGAAAAATAATTTGCCATTTCTTGTGTGGTCCCTATACGGTTATACTGAGTGCCGGCGAGTCGAACGCTACCGAATCAGTCTAAAATGTGTCCTCGATATCCGTAACTAAGGCACGTTATCGGAGAGCACACCTACACTGGTTTTCTGAGCGTTGGACTAGCCCGCGCTCAGGTGCCAATTAGAATTATACGACCCTTTTTTTGCAGATAGTGGCAAGCGCCATTTTAGTTAACAATGGACAAAGGATAAGCCGTTGAAGGCTAGCTACAACAACTATACCTAAAGCTGAAAAGCTTTGTTCAATTTATTAATTTATCAGGTTTTCCGGAAGCGAGCTGACAAACGGACACTGTGCCATACCCATCAAAGCGACTCGTCAGGACGTGGGCAAGTGGAGATGCCATATAGGAAGAAAGCTTACAGGTAGGAGATTGACACATGTCACTTCTTTGACCGCCAAAGTTGAAACATGACACTTCTTTGACCGCCAAATATAATATAGAAGGTAGAGTTAAGGAACGCAATCTCCATAGGCAGAACTTATGCAAAAGTGTCCAGTGGTCAGCTATAAATAATAGTTCCAAATCTCTCCAGAGTAGCGCTAGAGTAGCTAAGAACCTAGGCGTTATCGACGGAGTCAAGTGCGCTGTCTATGATTTGTTTTTTTTTTTTCAAGTATTCTAGGTATTGTAGCGCCACCTATTTAAGGTTTTTTGATGACACTTTTTGGTATGTGGAGATTCCATTCCTTATCTCCGGCTTCCGTACCGCCAAAGTTGAATTTTGCTTGTTCTTAGGGCTTTTCTTAATCTCCGTTTTCGCACTTCTGGTACTTTGACTCTGCTTTATCTTCCTTGAAAACGAATGAATACCTATACTTATGTCTACTTTAGTTTTGAGAAAAAATCTGAAGTAAGTAGTACAGTAGAAAAAAATCATTACCATTTCAAATGTTGTCAGTGACAATCAATATGGAAGTCGCTTAGGGACCTTATACTATTGTCATTGTGACAATGTACGAAATGGTAATGAGTTTAAATTCCTTGACCGTATTTCTTTTTCCAATCACAGGTGTAGAAGATCAGCAGATAATCGAACTTCGTGTCGTCGACAAGATAGCCGCAATACGCAACAACATAACAACAGTTCACCGCAAAGATGTCACATTAGAGTGTGCGACCACCGAGGGTTATAAACCATTGAGCTACTGCCGCTTTGAGCCCCCTAATGGTCCGCCTTTTAGTATTGATTCGGCAGTGAACTATACTAAGTAAGTATTCAGTACTAGCAAACAAGGTACACGTAAAGATTTGATCATAGAGTGTCCGACCACCGAGGGTTATAGACCACTGCGTTATTGCCGCTTTGAGCCCCCTAATGGTCCGCCTTTTAGTATCAATTCGGCAGTGAACTATACTAAGTATTCAGTACTAGCAAACAAGGTAGACGTAAATATTTGACCTTAGAGTGTCCGACCACCGAGGGTTATAGACCACTGCGTTATTGCCGCTTTGAGCCCCCTAATGGTCCGCCTTTTAGTATTGATTCAGCGGTGAACTATACTAAGTAAGTATTGAGTACTAGCAAACAAGGTAGACGTAAATATTTGACCTTAGAGTGTCCGACCACCGTGGGTTATAGACCACTGCGTTATTGCCGCTTTGAGCCCCCTAATGGTCCGCCTTTTAGTATTGATTCAGCAGTGAACTATACTAAGTAAGTATTGAGTACTAGCAAACAAGGTAGACGTAAAGATTTGATCTTAGAGTGTCCGACCACCGAGGGTTATAGACCACTGCGTTATTGCCGCTTTGAGCCCCCTAATGGTCCGACTTTTAATATTCATTCAGCAGTGAACTATACTAAGTAAGTAAGTAAGTACTAGCAAAGAAGGTAGACGCAGTACAAAACGATAGAATGTGCGACCGGGTTTATGGGATGTTGGTTACTGACCCTGTCGCTGTCAGCCCCCTAAATGGTGCGCAGTTTAAAAATGGTTATACCTACCTATGCGCATCGAGGTGATTGTGCAGGTGCTTTTATCCCGCCAAATACGTACTTGATGATGATGCTCTCATGACCGCTTTCGGCTACAGCGACTGTGTGCTCTGGAGTAGGCAATTTTTAGTTCGCGTTATTAGAGCTGATCCACTCTCTGGTGCGCCTTTAGATGGCTCACGTACCCTATCTTCCTGCTAAATACTCGTGCGCATTTTGGGCACAGCAGCCCCTACATTAGTTGTAGGGAATTGAGGTTGGCGGCCAAGCCTTAAGCTCATCTCGTTTTCTGTCGAGCTTTCTGAGGCGTTCAGTCTCAAAATTGGAGACTCCACACACACCTTGTATCTTATCGCAGTAGTACCTAAGCAGAATTTCTCAAGATGATTTCCTTCGCCGAAAAGTAACTGGTAAATATAAAATGCTATATTTGGTACATAAGTTTGAGAGACTTATTTTTATGACCGTGGAGTGTTTGAACCACAACCGTTTGTATATTATTGTATGCATATTTCACACCATATCACATCGCATCTAAAATCGCATCACATCGTCTCCGCTCCTTTGGCCATCTCGAAATGGTGGGTGAAGATCGAGCAGTCAAAAAAGCATACTTGGGTCGAGCAACTGTGGACGCCGTCCTGTTGGTCATCCTAAATATCGTTGGGCGGATAGAGTGGAGGTAGACCCCCGTGAGCTCGACGTCGGCGAAAACTGGCGTGAATTCGCTAGGGATCGAGCCAAATGGCGGACTGTTGTGTTGGAGGCCAAGACTTATTTTGGGTCATCGCGCCAGCCAAGTAGATAGGCATGCATATTTTTTTTAAAGAGCGTAAAGTGAAGATAAGACGAGTCGTGATAACAATTATGAAACTTATTGACACTTTGGCTCCATTATCTGACTTAAAGGTCGGAATGCTAATTACTTTTGATTGTTACGATAAATTCGACCTTGAGCCAGTTGGATAGAGTTTAATATTGTGTTTACGAGACTGTGCATACATTGGTCCGTATAGACTCTCTGACAATTATAAACCTTGTCGGGAAGATATAAGGTCCACTAATGGCATTCGTGTGCTGCTAGTATCTAGTAAGTAGTTGTCCAGTAATATATAAGTAGTTACTAATAAGTAAACTTAGAAAATCGACACTCTTGCATAATTCAGTACACTGATATACTTTGAAACCAGTGTACACCAGATAGGTATGTTTGCATCTCGCTCGATGGTTTCTGAAGCTACATATAAATTCCTATCTGTTGCCACCAGTCTCATCTTTGTATCAGATGGCGTAAATTTAACCTTTTTATTGTAACCGAAAGTGGTACTTTTTCCGTGCTTTCGGCCAATCCTAATTTTTTTGACTATTTTTCCAAACTGAGCATCACTTTTATGAACGTGTGCCATGGGGCTTATCCTTGTATGTAGGTCATACGGTCCCCGACGGTACTATAAAATTTTTTGAAGTGAAATTTAGCGGAAGTGAAATTTCTTTTTTTTTGATGGGGAAAAAATGTTAAACTCACGCGACAGGTCACGTGACCGACAGATTCGACAGGTTGAAAATTCTTAAGACGGACACGTGACCTCATCAAAAAACTGTTACAATGTCATTGTTGTTTAGCACTGGCTTCAATGACATTGCAACAGTTTTTCGATCAGGTCACGTGTCCGTCTTCACACAAAAAGTGAACAGCGCCGCTTAAGAAGTTTTCACTTCAAAAGTTCATGATTATAATCAATTTATCCGCTGAATTCCAGATCAATCCTCGGCCGCTACTACTTTCCACAAAACAAGAGCTTGGATCGAGGAGATTGTGCTGTGACCATCAGGAAAGTGAAATATGAAGATGTGGGGATCTGGACTTGCGGAGCTAGTCTCAGTGATGGGAAGGAGTATACGGACACAGTGGAGCTGATCGTAGAAGGTAAGGGGTATGTCCAAACCAAAGATGCCGGGGCCCACAAGAAACAGCGTTAATTGTATAGAACATTTATGACTAAAGCATTCATGCATTGCCTCATGGCATTAAGTCCGCCTTTTGTACTATAAGGTTTTCTTTTGTGCAATAAAGATTAAATAAATAAATAAAGTTAGGTTAGGGTAGCTTATCAAGTTATCATTGACTTGAAGATTATGAGCACCAGGTCGTTATATCGCCAAAAAAAAAAACAAAAAAAAAAAGTTTATTCACGAATCATGCTTACACTACATATATTCTTCTACCAAACCACGGAGTGATTACATCGTATTACTATTTATTTATTTATTTTTTCATTAGGTATGTACCATATGCTTAAGAAATTAATCTCACTCATTAATTTATTTACAGGTATATACACCATGTCAACAGCATCAGCCACAGGAGTTACCTTCGGCGCTATAGGCATCGGGGCGTTCCTGATCATCCTAGGGTACCTAGGCTGGAAAAGGAGGAGCTTCCTCGGGGTAGCACCACGGCAGGAAGTGCATGACGAAGGGCATGAGATGGGAGAAATGCCGCAGGTTTGTATTACACTTGTAAATCTTATAATGAGCATTCTCGCGAACAGAAGCATGTACTAGCGTTCGTCGAAGAATTCTCCAAATTTACTAACATTAATATATATATATATTAGGTATAGCAACCCATATGAAACATTACAAAAAATAAAATGAATAAAAATACATTAAATAACAAAAAGCTACAAAAATAATTAATGATCAAACAAATAAATTAAATGATAATTAGCGGCACTAGGTAGAAATCATTACTTTGTTTGGCCGGTGATGATTTCTACCCAGTGTTTTGTCAAGGGGCTATCTCAGCGAACATGCTCAGGATGGTGTTGGAGCTGCCGCGTACTCTGTTCAGCAGTCACGCTACTCTATTCCTTCTAACTGCGTGAACGCCATCAGTGCGCGCCTCTGCGAACATACCTGACGCACTGCAGTTGCGCGCCAGCTTCATCAGCATCCTGAATATAACTTACTAAAAAAACTGCAAATGCCCGATGTTCCCCTCGAGTGAATGCTCAAGTCTGTCAGCACCTTAAAAGCGAATTGTCTGAGCGAAAACTGAATACTTGCTTTGACCCCATGTTATAGCGCAACTGACAAACAACACGATTAAATTGACTCACTCCCTGGTATCCGATTGAAATAAGTATCTGCGCATACCTTTTAGTATACCTAAGTATAGCGTAAGAATTACAGAGGCCTCTCACCATACCTGTATTGGCTGTATTCTATTATAGAGTAGACTCAATTTCCACACGTAAACTTACAAGTGGACATAGAATAATCTACAAGAAATGACACAAAACGCTGTCTCTCATTGTCTTATATAACTCATTGACGTAAAAGGCAAGGGTACCAAGAATAGTGCCAGCACAGTGGCGATGTGAGCCAAGCGTGCTAACTAGTTGCGATTGCGACCAATCGCGCGCGTGATGCGAACTTATCAACCAATCGCGTTGTAGCATTCCACCGAGGCATACAAGCAGGTCCCGCTTTCCTGCTTTGTCTACTATTACACAAAACGTTTAACATTTAATACGTTTTTCAGGCACGGAACTCTCCACAAAGTAGAAGATCATCCATCAGTAGGCGTTCACCACAAACCAGCAGAGTGCCCAGTGTGGTCGTCCAATCACCGTCCGAGACGGGTTCGCCTCTCATAACCAGCGGACAGCAGACGATCGAACAATAGAAGCGACAGACATGTTTAACAGGTTTCCAATGTAGACACCTTCAGAAACAGGCGCGCCTCTTATGTCATGATCACCAGTAGAAAGAAGATTAGTCATCTTCTACTAGACGAGACAATAGATTTCACTTTAGTCGTCCAATCACCGTCTGAGACGAATGGACCTGCAATGTCATGGTGAAGATAGGGACCTATGCTCTATGGTATAGGTACAGTTTTTCCTACCTTTATTTACAGTGAATTACCATATTGAAAACGGAGTTTTCCTATAAGCTTGTTGTCTGTAGTGTAAATAGGATGATCAAGATATATATAAATTGTAATAGTAATAATATTTACTTTTAAAACTTATTTTCGTTCGGCTTTCTTGAAATTCATTCTTGTTCTGTTTTTCTTTCAATACTTTATCATATCATGTTGTTTATATTTGGGATTTCTTTCGGAATTTTTCCTTCTCTCTATAAAATATGATATTTTCAATAATAGAATATTTAATTAGTTATTTTAGTCTTTCTGCAGAGTACACGGGAAAAACTATGATACATCATTTTCGTACACGGTTTTTAATTGAATGAACTTGAATTGAATGATTGATTGGTTATTAGTGTTCCGTACAAAACTTTTTTCACGGAACACTTATTTTATTCTATTTTAACATTTAACGCATTCACTGCCAGCAACTCGCCAGGCGGGTGCTCAGTCCGTAGTCGGTTTTCGCTACATACGCATTTTCCCATGTTATCGGCTACGCTCGTAGCGCGTAGCACGCGCTGGCACTGAATGTGTTAACATTATTTCTATTCTGGGAGTTATCAACTTCTTACCGCTATGTACCGATTTTATCACCTTAAGAAATAATGGACTTTTGGTATTAAAATCGACATACCTAACTACTTTAAACATTTTGGGAAACATATTTACTAGGAAGAAGTATTTAAAACGATGCTAATTTTTTTTTTGAAAATGGATCATTTTTTCCTTTTTTTTTCATATAATTTAGTGACACTTCTGTTACTGTTAAACCTAAGGTGCATTTTTGGAATTCCGAAAATCAGTCATACCTATTAGACTTCATTTATAAGTCAATCTAAGGCTCAGATCATAGAAAGTACTAGATGGCTGACGGAGGCGTGGCGCGTGTCGCCGCGACATGGCCACATCGTGGCCATACCGGCCCGCCATAAGACAGTAGCAAATTAGCTGTCATTGAACAATGTGCGCGTCATTTTTATTGAAATTCCGAATTATAGCCTTATTTTGTGTCGAAATAGGAGTGCATCCAAAAACTATGTGAGTACATTTTTTTTCACGTATTAGTCAATAAAACAACACATTTTAACAAATAAATCCAGTGACATATGATTTTTCTGAGTCAGACCATGTTGTCATACAAACGCGTGGCAATTTGTCTATACATCCTACATTGACGCTTTGGCATGGAAAACTATTTGTAGTGTCCTTAGCAACGGCGCAATGCATTAAACCGCTAACGATATTCACAGGGGCATTATTGTTTCTTGGTACGACCGCCAACCGCTCCCTTCATTGACGCCGCGAAGTAGAGTGGTGCTCGTGCATATAATTGATCTTTGAGCGTTATCGATAAAAATGTTTGTATATAGTGTGTATGAAAGTAATTATTTTTCAAGTAAAATTTTACAATTATTTTATATGCACCTAATGTTTAATTTAATACTTATTAATTTGGATTAAAAATCGAATAGGTAAGCCAAAAAATAAACTGATTTAATTAAGTACAATTTATTTATAACATTATAGTTTATACCTATAAGTATATTTTATTCAGGTTCTTAGCAACGATTCGAATAACTGCACTAGGTATAATCAAATATGTTCATGATTGCATTTTTTTTTTTTTCCCGAAAAATCCCAGTATTAAAGAAAAATGGATAGATGCTACAGGTAGAGGGCCCTAACTGGTTTACGAGCGAGAAAAGTGTTATTTGTTCGGATCATTTTCAAGAAAAATGTTTCCAGTTACACTTCGCCCCATTTATATAACGATAGAATATAAATATGTTTAAAATAATAGTATATTGTATACTTAGTCGATCCAAAAGTTCTATCAGAAAGATTTTTACTGATAATTATGATTATTATTATTATTGTATCTCCTTGGATTTCACGGGCCTATAAATCCCGGTCTTTTGATAGGCTTGCATGGGGATATAGATCCAACACGTAGAGGCCTCTTGGAGAGCTTTAATGTTATTATTATTAAAGCTCTTTATTCCAAACGTTTTACAGTATGATTACTCTTTCCTTATTATTCGTACATTTAAAAGCTTATTTAATGGTGCATTATACTTACAATATAATTTATTATAACTTGCTTTCGCAGTTCTTTATAACTCTATGTAACATGCTGGAATTGCTTTCAATTGGTGACGAAATATGCTATAATAAACTGAAACTATTTTTTTAATGAAGCGCTCGCGTCTAACGACAATCCCAAAGTAAACAATTTAAACAAACATTACATCAAATAATGACTAAAATTTAAACCAATTTGATTAGTTAAGCATAAACAAGCTTTCGCATCATGATACATGTTTTTTTTTAAATTAAAAGCTTTGTATTACATTTTATCAGTAAAAACCTTTGTGAGAGAACTTATGGATTAACTAATATACCTTCCACGTACAGTCAGCGTCAAATAATTCGTAGCAGTCAAAGTGGCCAAATAGTTCGGTACACCATACTAAATATATGGTGTACCGAACTATTTGGCTACTTTGACTGCTACGAAGTATTTGACGCTGACTGTACCTTAAAATTCTTAGGTCGTAAATAAGGTCAAAAATTTAAAGGAATATAAATTAAATCTATGGCAATTATTACTTAAAACAAAAATGTCAAAACTCTAAGATCATGTTCAGAACATGTAAAATATCGATAGCTCTGTCGAATCGTCCTCACTCTAGTGCCGCCGCTCTCGGCTCCTACACCGCGCGGTTTGGCCAATCACAGCGCGTGAGTTGGTTGTCTGGCCACGCCTTTAATGATGTGGTGGGGGACAGTTGGAGACAGCGAGACTCGTTGAAATTATGCTTCGTTATAAATCTCCTTACTTCTTATATCTATGATCTAAGGTATTCGGAATTACCTGAATACACCTTATTATGCCCATTTATATAATAAGAATACGTCTATCTAGTCGCTAGTTATCAAATGGTTAAAATTCAATAAAAATAAAATATTTTAAAGGACCGTTTCGTTTTTATTCAGTTTTTTTTATATTGTTTAGAGTAACACGTGCAATTGATCGAACGCACGACTTAATTGTTAGTGATTCTGATACACAAATATAGGTAATGTATTGTATTAATAGTAGATAGTTAACCAAGGGATGAAAGGCACCCATCTCTGTCGAGGTAGTTTGGCGCTCGACGCAATGAGAGCGCCAATAGTCCGAGACTGAAATGGTGCATATCACCCGATTTAAACACTACTTTCCATTTCGAATACGAGGAAAGTAAAATACACGTGCATTTAAAAACACGGCTAATAAAATTATAAATTTCATGTAATATCTCTTGTGGGTAAGTACTTTCAATTGGCAATTTGGGTAAAAATATTGGTGTTAATGAAATGGGGAGTTAATTATTAGAATGGAAATTGTACAATAAATCCATTTATAGCCAAACATTTAATTGCTTATCGTAAAAAGCGGCCAAGTGCGAGTCGGACTCGCCCATGAGGGGTACCGTACCATTTATGACGTATTAAAAAAAAACTACTTACTAGATCTCGTTCAAACCAATTTTCGGTGGAAGTTTGCATGGTAATGTACATCATGTATTTTTTTTAGTTTTATCATTCTCTTATTTTAGAAGTTACGGGGGGGGGGGGGGGGGCACATTTTACCACTTTGCAAGTGTCTCTCGCGCAAACTATTTAGATTAACAGTTTAGAAAAAAAATGATATTAATAAACTCAATATCATTTTTGAAGACCTATCCATATATACCCCACACGTATGGATTTGATGGAAAAAAAATTGTGTGACTTTAACGTAAAGTATCTTTTTTTCTATTTTTGTGTGACAATCTTGTTGGTTTTTCTTGCGAGTGTTGATTTTGAGTCCTGAGTAAGCGAAAGATTCTAAGTTAGAATCTTGAGCGTAGCGAGGGACTCAAAAACACGAGATGTAAAATAACTTAGCTCTCGTGTGACACATACAACTTTTCACCTCAGTGAGAACATATTAAAGGTTAAAAAAATTCAATATCAAGTAGAGTTAACCACATTTATTTAGATTCATGAATGAAAGGCATCATCATTATGACGAAAGCTTGTCTCACTCCCTGGAGTGAGGAAAGTCGCACTTTCGTCACTCGTTCGTGACGAAAGTAGGCTTGTTCGAGCTGCTGAGGTGTAAAAATTTAAACGCGTAAGTTCGATATTGTTTGTGTTGCGTCCATGGCCGTAGTAGGCAGGAGTTGAATTTAAGATAAGACAATTACAGGTAGGGTGCAACACCTATATTATCAAAGTCGATGGTACAATGGGATTTTAAGGTAGGGCATTGTCTCATAATGCTCCTAGCTACGGCCCTGGTCGCGTGTGGAGGCCTACCGCGAACCACGTTCGACGTGTTGCCTCTCTGTCGCACTTGTAATTCGTACGTAAGTGTGATAGGGAGGTAACACGTCGAACGTGGTTCGCGGTAGGTCCTCTGGTCGCCTTTGCCGCGTCTCTTGCGCTACACGCCATCGCACGCCAGGCTGCACGCCTCTTCGCTGTCGAATTTATTGGCATTACCTCCACAGCCACCCCATGCGTATGAAACGCATCTGAAAAAAAACATCCAGTTAAATCTCAAGAATACCCGCTGTAAAATACCGCCCCTATACAATCGTAATTATGCTCTAATTTTAAAAAGACATGCAGAAATATAATTTCATGTAACGCGAGCTGCAATAGTGCATGTAGTGGGTATGTACTTTTGCAGCTGGGTATACATATTTATCTTACTTGACGACCGGTCTGGTCTAGTGGGTAGTGACCCTGCCTATGAAGCCGATGGTCCTGGGTTCGAATCCCGGTAAGGGCATGCGCGTGTATTTGTGTGATGAGTACAGATAGGTATTTGTTTTCTATGTATTTAAGTATTTGTATATTATACATATCGTTGCTTGATTACCCATAACACAAGCCTTCTTGAGTTTACCGTGGGACTTAGTCAATTTGTGTAAGAATGTCCCTATAATATTTATTATATCTGTGACATGGCTAGACTACCATGTGGTAGTCTAGCCATGTCACAGATACCGAGTACCGCTGGTGGCCTAGCGGTAAGAGCGTGCGACTTGCAATCTGGAGGCCGCGGGTTCTAACCCCGGCTCGTACCAATGAGTTTTTCGGAACTTGTGTACGAAATATCATTTGATATTTACCAGTCGCTTTTCGGTGAAGGAAAACATCGTGAGGAAACCGGACTAATCCCATCAAAGCCTATTAGTTAAGCCACAATTAGTGCCTACGCCAAATCTTGGGATTAGTTGTCAAGCGGAGCCCAGGCTCCCATGAGCCGTGGTAAAATGCCGGGACAACACGAGGGCGCTTTAACGAAAGCGACTGCCTTCTGTTCCAACCCAGAGGATAAACAAGTCCTTATTGGGATTAGCCCGGTTTCCTCACGTAGTTTTCCTTCACCGAAATTCGACTGGTGAATATCATATGTTTCGTACACATGTTCCGAAAAACTCATTGGTACGAGTCGGGGTTTGAACCCACGACCTCCAGATTGCAAGTCGCATGCTCTTACAGCTAGGCCACCAGCGCTGCTAAGACACCGTTAATATGATTTAAAATCACTTCGCATGCTTCTTCGTTTATTAGGTACATCTTCTTTTTGACTTTCACTTTCTGCCTTATTTTCATATCATTTGATATTTACCAGCCGCTTTTCGGTGAAGGAAAACATCGTGAGGAAACCGGACTAATCCCAACAAGGCCTAGTTTACCCTCTGGGTTGGAAGGGCAGATGGCAGTCGCTTTCGTAAAATTAGTGCCTACGCCAAATCTTGGGATTAGTTGTCAAGCGGACCCCAGGCTCCCATGAGCCGTGGCAAAATGCCGGGACAACGCGAGGAAGAAGTACTTTCTGCCTTATTTTTGGTGAGTATGATAAGGAAATGAGAATAGTAATGAAGTAGTATTCCACCTGTCCAATTTCTTGGTTGAAATTGTATTTGCGTCTCACATTTTACTTAATGAGAGAGCGAGCGATACACATTGGACTACTAACTTACTTACTTGGCCAGCGCGATGACCCCAAATTAGTCTTGGCCTCCAACACAAGAGCACGCCACATTACTCGGTCCAGGGCTATAACCGCGAAAATTTAAGTTCGTCTACTGCGAGCATTTTTCTCTGTCATTCTAATTACATCTTAGTAAGAGTAAAAGGGAAAGATCCCCGCAATTTGCGGATTTCACTCACTTTCACTCTAACCGCCCAACTATATTTAGGATGACCAACGGGACCAGTTGGTCGACTTCAAGTACGCCTTTTTGACTGCCCGATCGTCACCCATCCTTTCAAGGTGGCCAAGAAATTGGACAGGTGAAACTTAGTTGAATATTTGTTGTTTGCTATCCCTATGTAAATATCGTTGCTTACTTGTGTTCACCAATATCGTAGTACCAGCGCACGCCATAGCACCAACTAGTCTCCAACTCCAACTTGCATATGCTTTTATCTGTAACTAATATTATTCAAAATACATAAAGTGCATAGAAAGAGAATTCTAAAGTCTAAGAAAAAACCGTGCCCCTTAGTGTTGGCAACCATGGCGCTAAGTGCTGAAAGCGACACCTAGCGACTCATGAAGACACTACGAGGAGCCGCTACAACGCCATCTATCTATAGGACCAGGTAGCCGCCGCCCCGTCTACCTGGAGTGGCAGCAAACTTCGGCGGGGATACCGAGCCGATAAAAGGGCTGCACGACCTTCAGAGCTTTCTTGTTCCCGCGACTATTGTTAGGGTTACTTGAAGTGTAAATTGTAACGTATTTTGTAATTAATTTGATTAAATAAAGTATTTTTAAAGTCCAGTATTTCATCTTTACTTATCATTATCGTAAAATTGTTTACTTTAGTTTGACAACCAAAACAGATGGCGTTGTACTGCACCATATGTTTTGTGGTCACTGAATTGGTAAACGTCATCTTTGGACAATCAGAGATACCGCAAAATGTATGAGGAAGAGCGGGGCCTTTGGAACGTGAAGCTCGTTTCATTCATTTCATTTATTCAACATTAAAAGTAATGTGCATTACAGAAGATGTTAGTTGAATGTAGTCAGTACATGACACCCGGGTAGGGCGCATAATGTTAGTACTTATGGGTACCTCATAAGTACTTACCTATTTATATACTATAGTACTTATAAATTCATGCATATCTAATTTAACACCATTAGAATATGATAAGAAGCTAATAATTTAATGTCATATTCGCTTACCAACGTTATTTATAATATTATACAAACACATATCTAGGATAATTCATCAATGTCAAAGTTAATACTAAAGGTTATGCTTTATATCAATCCAAAACTTAACGATTTAATGTCACATTTTTCTAAAATTATTCACATTATAAATAAAATAACAAAAATATGAAAGAGGTCATATTATTGATAGGTTATATTGTTACGTAACCTGCCGAACGTCGTGGCTGCCTTGCCGATGTGAACGTTGACCTCTGCATCAAGGGAGAGGTTGCTCGACACGGTCGACCCTAAGTACCAGAACTTATCGACTATCTCTAAAGGCACACCTTCCAGCGAGATGGACGGCGGAAAAGTGTAACCTTGCGCTAAAATTACTGTCTTTTTCGTATTTATGGACATAGAAAACAGGGCCATAAATGTGGACGATTATGCCGTTCAAGAATCGGTTTGTATAGCCACGAGCGGCGCTGTCGCTAGATCATAGATGCTGCTTAAATCATCTGTAAAGATGTACAAGGCCTGATGATGATGATGATGATATTGCTTTACGGGTTCCATTCTAACAAATTATTATCATTTAAAAACTCGTCAATTGTGTAGTAGTGTACGACTTTTCGGTGAATAGTTTTTTTAGTTTATTTTTAAACAATTTATCGTTGCGTTCTTGTTTTAACTGTTCGGGTAGTTTGTTTACAAGTCGTACCTACTTGTAGTATGGAATAAGCAATATAACTACAATAAAATAGAACTACTCTTGTCTGGTGCTGCTGCTGAATTGGCCATCCTTTATAAGAAATATTTACGAAAGATACGTACCTATTTTGTTACCTTCAACTTCAACAGAAAGGTAATCATTATACACCGTGGTTCTATCCACGACGGCACTGCATATGTAATTCCCCGTGTCATCTTCTTTAGCCTCTGATATTACCAGCGCATCGCCCTCCTGTCTGGTTCCACTGGTGAATTGGCCTTCCTCCTATATAAATAATAAAAAGGATTTAATGACAAGTCTTACGCAGCGGCTTAAGCGAAAGCAGCGCGGGTGAATCAATCCTTTGATACCTATGGAAGTGTCCTACGTGGGCGGTCTCGTTGCGACCGCGAATGCCGTGGGCCGCTGCGCCGCGTCGCTTCGCGTTCGCGAGTTATTCGCTAATAAGGCGCTACGTTAGGGCGTCCGCTATTTGGTGCGGGTGCAAGGAGCTGGCACACGCACGCGGGTGCCATTGTAGGTAAAATCCGTCGCACGCGTCCGTTAGCGTTGCTCATAACAATAGCGTTAAAAATAGTTTAACCCCCAACACAAAAATGTGATATGATTGACGCCAATGTCTGTCTGTCTGTGAACAGATGGACCGATTTCGATGCATGCACGATGCATTTTACGTAAAAGCGTTTCTTTTTTTTTTTCTTTTATTATTTAGAGACTTACAATCCTTAATGATTATGTCAGCCACATCATACCTTAATTAATCAATATTACAGTCAATATTTATGTTATAGTCTTATAACTACTTAAATAGTCTAACACAAATAAATTAAGCGTTTCTTTGTGGTGGTTCTTAACTAAGTATGTTTGATATACATTGATCTAGGAGTTTGAAGAGTATCAGCTCTTTTCCAAAATGATGTAAGGCATTTTTGGCATAATAGCGTGAGGGGTTCTTTAAATTTTTAATTTAATAGTTATTCGGTAACCCGCTCCATGCAACCGCGCTAGCTGGCGGATGCCCTTAGTTATAATAGCGAAAGCTCTTTGGCTAGGGATAGAATAGAATAGAATTATTTTTGTTCGTAAACACAAACAAGACTAATTACATAATATAACGAAATGGCCTCATCTCAGCGTGTTGCTGGTGGCTTCCAGTTGAGTTGGTGGCTGATCTTCCGATGAATCAAGTGAGACAAATTACGAAAGGAAGAAGGCAAGAACGGATAAACGCAAGAACTTTCGGATATACAAATTTGTTAATGTATACCGCATATTAGACGCAGACATATCTGCCAGATAGATCTGGCAGACATCCTGAGCCTTTCCCTGTATTTATGTCGACTAAATATAGCAAACATTACTAAACCATAGACAGCAGGGACCCCGTACAGTGCAGTGGTTTCAGCCAGCAGAATTTTGGAAAAATCGCGATCCCGGTTATGCACGGCCGTCCACTCAGTGATCAGCTAGCTACAAGGACCTGAACTCACTGCGCCTAATGTTTGCAATCGCAAATACGTAACGTATTTTAAGAATATATTTCTTATGCAAAACTTACGCAACAGTGGTAAGTACAGATGTCTATTTGGAGTTTTATGTTTGTAGAACTTCTTTAGCAACCAGTAAAGTAATAATATTTTTTATTATTCAAGAAATTTCTTGAGGATTCCGGCACCTGCTGTTTTTAAATGCAACATTTCAAGTTTTCCGTTTGTAGTAAGTTTCTTAGATTGTTGTTGGTATTTTTTTTAGAAAATCCATAAAGAAATGCAAAAAAATACCTTCGTCCACTGAACGGTTGGTAAAGGATATCCCTCAGGATTACAGTCGATAGTTTTACTCTCTCCCACTGTTATTTTCACTTGTGACTCGCTGACTGCGACTTTTGGCGGATTTTCGTCTGATGGTCTTGGTTCGGTGACGGGTTCCACATCTGAAATAAAAGACAACTAACTGTTAAGATCATTGGAATTTTATTTTTTAAAAACAGGGTAGGTAATAGTACTAGTCAATAAACAGAACATAAACCATCAGTAGTAAGTTTTTGGCAAAATAAATTTGGTAAGACACACACACACACACACACACACACACACACACACACACACTCAGACTCACACTCTAAGTGAAATTTAAAAGGACTCGAGTCTCCTAATAAACACTTCGTCAAAGGTTTTATCTACGACGAACACAAAGTAAATTTGTATTTTTTTAATGATTTGGCATAACCCATGAAATTAATGTGAAGATAATGGCTTTTAGCGAACTTTTGTACATAATTTGAGAGTTATCTATCTTTAATGGGCTCAAGTCTTTACAAAACACTTATCGAGATAAGGACTCAAGTTTCGACTTTATGACTAGAATCTGAATAAATCTCGTACTGTTGGGCCAAAATTAAAGGATTTTGGAAAAAAGTACAATAAGCGATAAAAACTTTGTTATTAACGGAAGCCCAGAATTCCCGACTCAAGAATTGCCAGCGAGCAATGGAGCGCAGCATATGAGTACTAGGAGTTCAAAGAACCGATCGGGTTAGGAACCGAGACCTGTGCTCCAGAACTGGTATCGTAGATGTGGGTGTTAAGGCCGCTAAGCTTAACTGGTGTTGGGCGGGACACGCCTGCCGTATGCACCCGGATCGGTCGGCCAAATTGGCTACCGAATAACCGCAGATTAGCCGCGGCAGAGGCAGACCAAAAAAGAGATGGCGGGATGACCTTGAAGCTTTTTGCAGCGACTGGCGGGAACACGCACCAAACCGTGATGAGTGGCGGAAGAGAGGGGAGGTCTTTGCCCAGCAGTGGGACACAAAATAGGCTACATAAAAAAGCGATAGAATCGTAAGAAGATTGTCGATTTTAAAATAATCTTGTATAATCAACACCTCTGACCTGACGTAATAAATATACAAAATAAGCAATACCTTCTACCACAATTTGAAGGTAAGCAGTGTAAACGGGCGTTGCTTGTACAAGCGCGGAACACACATAATTTCCCGACTCTGTGTCTTGTGCATTCGAAATTATCAGCGCGTTGCCCTCTATTTCGACTCCGTTGCCGAAATCTCCCTCTTCCTGTAAGTAATATGTGGGAGTCAGAAATTGGTTATATTTTGAACATCATTATATATCAGTCACATAATAATATTTTATATAATCGTGATATAATATAGAGCATTTCAATCGAGTACCGTGTCTTGGCAACGAAACTTGCTGAGTTGCCTAAGTAAGGTACGAGATTGAAAAGCCTTATTATATCACTATTGTATATAATACTTTTTGTACGAGTCATCTAAAATAATACTTTTTTTACTATAAAAACGAAATAATTAATAAAAATTGGTAAGTGTCTCAAGACAAAAATGTAGTACAAAATACATAACGCGTGACTTCGCGCCCGTTTAGTATTTTGTATAGGAGCGCGGCGGCACGTGATTGGTAATTTTTTATAGTTTACAACAGCGTATTGAAATGAATCTTATAGTTGAGTTGGGAGCCCATATTTCATTTCATTTTTTCATTTGAAAAGTACGCAATTATTGTTTGGTAAGTATACGAAATCTTAATTCAACCATTACAGCAGGGATCGGAAACCGGTATTTTTTGTATGGGAACGAAAACGGTATTTTTTCGTTCTTTGTTAATTACTTCATTTCTAATTAGGCAATCTAATAATACGAAGTCGTTATCTGAAAACACAACTGAGTCCTACATTTAGAGTATAAAATAAACCGAAATATATGGTTATTTCGATGTTTTTGCAAAAAACCGGTTCCGATCTCTGCATTACAGTCGTCAAATAGAAAAACTACTCTTTTTTTATGATACAGGAGGCTAACGAGCAGATGGATCACCTAGGGTGGGGGGGGGGGGGGGGGGGCAAGACTCACCTTGGACCACTGTACTCTAGGCAACGGGGATCCCTCAGGGATGCATTCGACTTTCTTACTTCCTCCTCTTGGTATTCTCACTTGGGGTTCACTGACTGACACTCTAGGGCTGCTTTGTGGTTGTTGCGGTGAATCTACATGGAAAGCAACACGTACAGTACTCTCCGCACAGACTATGTAGTAACCAAGTGTAAATGTGCCACTCTAAAAGTCTAAACGTCTTATTTATAAATAATGAACAGAATCCAGACTAATTAAAACAAAAATATTCCTTTGGTAATCCGCGAAAAGATAATGTGCTAGTTAATCAGTGCCAAACCGTTATACTTACTTGCGTATTTTTATATGCAATTAATGTTCCCATCCTCCCACCGCAAAAAGAAATATAACAAACCACTACTTACTCAGTTTTGTCCTTTTGGTGGTGGGTTGTTATATTCGTTTGCGTATTTATTTTTGCGGTGGGAGGGTGGGAACATTAATTGCATGTAAAAATACGCAAGTAAGTATAACGGGTTAACACTGACTGATTGACTAGCACGTTATCTTTTCGCAGATTAGCAAAGTAATATTTTCTTTGTTTTAATTAGTCTTATATTTATATAGGAATTTATATGACAATTATGTAGTTGTAAAACATAGGCACATCCATATCCATCTTTCGACTCAAATGCCAATAGTTCCAGTCAGAATGGGTGCCAGAGTAAACCACTCCGAGTACCTACTTTTCATTTCAAATAACTACAAGGAAAGTAGGTACGTCCTTAAACTACGTCCAAAAGAGAGGTATGGGCATTGTGAATGACATCTCGCTTTGTGTGGTAGGGCACAGCCAGTGGATGTCATTCCAGATCTAGAGCAGAGCCCAACTGGTGAAGTACCTCCACTTTACAGAAAACAGCAGCCAAATAACGCTAGACCCTACTCATAGTGTTGTGTTCCTGCTGGTGAGTAAGGTTGCCAGAGCTCAACGAGGGGGGGGTTTAGGGTCGGCAACGCGCATGTAACTCCTTTGGAGTTGCAGGCGTACATAGGCTACGGAGACTGCTTACCATCAGGCGGGCCGTATGCTTGTTTGCCACCGACGTAGTATATAAAAAAAAAGGTACGTTCCTCCCAAAACAAATTCTTGGATCCGCCAATGGTCACCTATAGATACACTTGTAATTCATATTTACACAACAAACTATCTCTTGAAAAGAAGCAAGGTTTTGAAAAGGGGTCCCTATTGTTTCCCATAAAGTTTTAAGTCATTATGTATTGTTTGTCCGCATTTTCGTTAGTCATAATTTGATTTTTTTAAACGCGTAACTTTTCAGGATTGCCATAAAACAAACCTGACCTATCTATAGGATAACCTTACGATCCTGAGAAGTTAACGGTTTCAGAATTATGATAAATGATAATCTAACAATCATTACATTATGACTTTCAATAATTATGTCAAATAAAGGGATCCGTTTGAAAAGAAATAATAGCGTTAAATTCTATGAGAAATTGCAGGTATTGTTATTGGACAGATGTCCACAGGGGTGGCGCTTGCACAATGCCGGTGGTTATTGCCAACTTGGTTCCATCCTGTATGACGCTTCATACGTTTAGTTCATACCTTCTATGACAAATTGCAGGTAATCCGTCCAGACCGGTGCCGCTTACACAATGCCGGTGCACACTTAGTCCCCTGCGTCACCGTCTTGCGCTTTGGTTATTATCAGCTTAGTTTCGTCTTGTATAACACTTAATACGTTAAGTTAATACCTTCTATGACAACTTGCAGGTAATCCGTCCACACTAGCGTCGCTTGCACGATGCTGGCACACGTAGTCCCCTGCATCACCGTCTTGCGCTTTGGTTATTGTCAGCTTGGTTCCGTCTTGTATAACGCTTCATAAGTTAAGTTCATACCTTCTATGACAACTTGCAGGTAATCCGTCCAGACCGGTGTGGCTTGCACAATGCCGGTGCACACGTAGTTCCCTGCGTCACCGTCTTGGGCGTTACTTATTATTAGAACGTTTCCGTCCTGTCTGACGCCATTGCTGAACTCGCCTTCTTCCTTTAAATCAAAATAATGTTTAGGACTTGTTTGCATTCTAAAATGTAAATCATATGATGATTTTTAACTTAATCAAGTAAAAGGTACTCTTACACTATTCAACATTTATTCCTAATACCTTTCTCGTCCCATGACTTTTAATCCTCCGCGTCCCATACCCATACTGATGTTAGCTGACCACAGTCATAATCAATGGTTTTATAAATTTTATTCTTCAGTCGAAATGACATCCGCGTGTCTCAAACGGTTCCCGTGACCTGTCTTCATGTCCATCCCATCCTAATCCGATTATATACCATGGTAAGTGTGATCCACACTTCGTAATAGTACTAATGTAGCAAACCTTGCTCCACTGAACTCTCGGTAAAGGAGATCCCTCAGGACTGCAGTCTACAGTCCTGCTTTCTCCTCTTGGTATCTTCAGTTGGCGCACGTTGACTGTTACTCTAGGGCTCGCTTGTACTTGTGGTTGTGGTGGTGGTGGTGGCGGCACATCTACAGAGACAACAACGTTAAAATACATTATACTTATATATAATGTAAAACAAATTAAGATTAAGACGACATTTGATGAAAACCAGTCCATCCATACCTTCTACTGAAATCTTCCAATAGGAAAATTCCAGGTAATAACGATAATACACTTTGGTGCAATATCTCTTTTTTCATTCACTTCAATTTTCAACAATACTTTGTTAAAAGTCGATTGTACAAGTGTAAAGTTAGACGCGAACTGTCCGTTCTGGCTAGCTGGATCATCTCCTATTATAACCTCAGGCAGTCCTAAATGAGTTAAATGTACCCTTGATACTAACCTATAGTAGAACAATAATCATTTATTGGTATACAAGCTAGGCGAGTTGTTACACTACCACAAGTCACAACCTGCAGGTAACCCGACACACCGTGTTGCTTGCACAATACCGGTGCACACGTAGTCCCCTGCGTCACCGTCTTACACGTTGGTTATTGTCAGCTTGGTTCCATCTTGTATAACACTTGACACGTTAAGTTCATACCTTCTATAACAACTTGTAGGTAATCCGTCCAGACCGGTGTGGCTTGCACAATGCCGGTGCACACGTAGTCCCCTGCGTCACCGTCTTGGGCGTTAATTATTGTTAGAGCGTTTCCGTCCTGTTTGACACCATTGCTGAAGTCGCCTTCTCCCTGTAAGTATATGAAATTGGAAGTGTAAAGATTTATGTAATTACTTACATTTTATGAAAAATGAACAATATGACAACTATATACATAAACGCAATATTTCAGGGTCAAAATAGCAATTGGGCCTGTAATACGAGCAAATAACTGAAACATACATTATACTCCTCAAACGATGTCACTTTTGTACAATAACTTTTTAAAAGGCCCAACTCGGTAGGTATACTTATATTATGTGTTGTGTGCAAATGTGTCCAAGTTTAATGCAATTACATAAATAAAGGATTAAATAAAGGATGTGTGTTTATTATGGATAAAAAACTTACTAAGTATATAAATAGCCCTTAGCTAGACTAAAACTGACATGTAATAATTGTTTTATGATGAGTATTGACATATTTAAGAAATTGCCAGATAGTTTTAAGAATCTCAATCATCATTCGCTTGCCCTTATCCCATTCATTTGGGGTCGGCGCAGCATGTCTTTTCCTTCCATATCTTTCTGTCACCCGTCATCTCATCGTTCACTCGCGTTCGTTTCATGTCATCTCTCACACAATCCATCCACCGTTTCCTAGGTTTTCCTCTGCCGTTCCATCCCTCCACATTCATTCGTAATACCTTTCTCGTCACATGACTTTCATCCCTCCGCATCACAAGAAATCCGTTTCAGGAATCTCAATAGTAACAGATTTAATAATACTGTTAAGATGTGGCTTATAAATAAGTGCTAAAGCAGCTGCTTGAAGTCTTTAGGCTTGTTTTGGACCCGGGTTTGTCTTTAAACAACTGGGGAACTCCACCTTTCAAGAAAACTGCAGCCAAATAACGCTAGAGCCTACTCATAGTGTTGTGTTCCTGCCGGTGAGTAGGTAAGGTTGTCAGAGCTCAACGAGGGTGCGGAGTGTTAGGGTCGACAATGCGCATGTAACACCTCTGAAGTTGTAGGCGTCTATAGGCTACAGAGACTGCTTACTATCAGGCGGGCCGTGTGGTTGTTTGCCACCGACGTAGTATTAAAAAAAGACAGTATTTCTCTTGATTCAGTTTTTTGATTATTTCAAAATGCCGAAGAGGTACATTTATTAAGATTTAAGCTATGCAAAAACCGATTAACAGTCAAACAAACCTTGCTCCATTGGACCCTCGGTAGCGGGGATCCCTCCGGATTACAGTCCACGGTCCTACTTTCTCCTCTTGGTATAGTCAGTTGGCGAATGTTGACTCTTACTCGAGGGCTGGCTTGTGATGGTTGTATTTGTGGTTGTGGTGGAGTTTCTGGTATATCTAGATAGGAAAAGAAACACATTATAATACGTTATAATGAAGATATTTTACAAAGACGACATTTGTTGAAGATTACTTATACCTTTTATCACAACTTGCAGGAAATCCTTCCACACCGGTGCCGCTTGCACGATGCCGGTGCACACATAGTCCCCTGCGTCACCGTCTTGCACGTTGGTTATTAGTAGTTTGGCTCCGTCTTTTATAACGCTTAATAGTTTTTGTTCGTACCTTCTATCACAACTTGTAGATAATCCGTCCACACCGTTGTCGCTTGCACGATGCCGGTGCACACGTAGTCCCCTGCGTTACTGTCTTGCGCGTTGGTTACTGTTAATTTGGTTCCGTCTTGTATAACGCTCAATACGTTTTGTTCATACCTTCTATCACAACTTGTAAGTAATCCGTCCACACCGGTGTCGCTTGCACGATGCCGGTGCACACGTAGTCCCCTGCGTCATCGTCTTGTGCGTTGGTTATTGTCAGCTTGGTTCCGTTTTGTCTAACGCCATTGCTGAACTCGCCTTCTCCCTTTTAAATATGAAATTCCGTAGGTAACTTAGACTCAAATGAATTTATATTGATTCTTAAAGCCACACACACAGAAGAACTGTTGTGACTTACATTTTAACATAAGTATATAAGTAGCTTAACAACTAGTGTTATGATCGCTCAACGGGCTGTAAGTGCTCAACGGGCTGAAGTTTAGACAAGCCGGTGGGAATCGAGTTCTTTGAACGATCCGCCACTGATACCTACCGAACGTAACCTAAAATTTTATGCGAATTAAATTAATGACTATAAAAATTATGACATAACTCATTTATAACAAAAGCCCAGTTAAGCTCAGGAATAATTATGACTAAATATTTTTACGACTTACAATTTTATGCATAAAGTGTTATGACAATAAAAAATATGACAAAAGTATGCGACCATCAGAGGGAGACCCCTGGCAAACAATAGTAAGAACCAGGAAAACTATAATCATCCCTTTCTTTAGGGTGCTAGCGTAAGAAAAAGACAGTATGATTCTCTCTGTCTACTACAATCTATACCTTGCTCCACTGAACCCTCGGTAGCGGGGACCCCTCAGGCGTACAGTCCACAGTCCTACTTTCTCCTCTTGCTATCTTCAGTTGGCGCACGTTGACGGTCACTCGAGGGCTGGCTTCTGGTGGTTGTATTTGTTGTTGTGGCGGTGGTAAATCTACATAGAAAACAACACGTTAGTTAGTGCTTCTGGGAATTTTCCGCAAATCGACAACCATTATGCCTATTTTGCGTGTAACGAGGTAGCGCTACTCTAACCACCCCAGCTTCTTCACGAAGCCTAGCAATGTTTTCAGGTTGCTAACTGCCTCCTTTGCCTAGTGTATTTACTCCTGTATACTTCTACCTGTTTGCAGTCTAGGAGAATGTGTTTTGTTGTTTCCTCTTCTGCACGCTCTGCACATGGGGCTGTCTGATTTACCCACGTTAAACAACACGTTACTTAAATAATTCCAATTAATTTTCTTTTATAATAAAACCGGTATAACTTAAATGTAAAATATTAAAGCTGCCTTTCCATTTGTTAGTGTGGCGAATGATTTTTATGTGTTATTATCCTGTGTGTGTGTGTGTGTGTGTGTGTGTGTGTGTGTGTGTGTGTGTGTGTGTGTGTGTGTGTGTGTGTATTTTTGTTTGTGCTTTTCGGTGAAGGAAAACATCGTGAGGAAACCTGCATACATCTGCGAAGAAATTCAAAGGTGTATGTGAAGTCCCCTATACTATAGCTATAGCCCGAGCCCCCTCGCGCATGAGAGGAGGCCTGTGCCCAGCAGTGGGACGTATATAGGCTGAATTATTATTTTATTATTATTATTATCCTGTCCCATTGTCCAAGGGATACTGGTACAGTTTGTTCGAAGATATGTTGTAGGAAGAATTACTAACATTGCTCAGTGCCTGTTATAGAAATGGCATAAAACTGAGCGTTTTTCCAGGAACTTTCTACCTCGCACTGCTAAACTGTGGAATGAACCGTCGCCTGCGGTATTTCCGGACCGATACGACCTTCAAACCTTCAACAAAAGAGCGTAGTCTCATCTTAAAGGCCGGCAACGCACTTACAACCCCTCTGGTGTTGCAGGTGTCCATGGGCGGCGGTAATCGCTTACCATCAGGTGATCCGTCTGCTCGTTTGCCTCCTCAATCATAAAAAAAAAGAAAAATGCATATTTGATATATTAAAATACCATAAAATCAGGATTTCAAGAGTGGTTGTCCAAGGGACAGAAAAGCGTAACCATGGCAACGCGTGACACTGAAAAGTTGATTCACCCAGTTGGCAGATCCGTTAGGTATACAGGCTGGATTTATAATGGAGCACGGAGGGTATTTTATCTTATGATATTCGGGGGCTCTTGCGGATACACTTCGACCCATAGGGATCAGTTACTCAAGATCTTTTTCGACCATCTCCATGTGCTGGATGATGGAGCTCATGGGTAACCTTTTGAACTCCTTTGGTTCCAGATAGCCTGCTCCAAAGTCTTTTATTCTTTTTCTGGCGAGGGCGTGACATTCACACATTAGGTGAATTCATAATTACTGTCTCTTCCTCTTCGACACACATTCGACAATCGGTGTTGTCGGAGTGTCCCAGCTTGACCCGATCCCATGTTGTTACACCAAAGTAGTCTTAGCAGACCTCTCATGTCCTTTTAATTAAGTACCTAACGTTGATTGGCATTCACTCATTATGAAAAAATGCTCAGTCAGCGAAAAATAATTTTTTTTTTCAAATATATATTTTGGTGCGATTCAATTTCCATTCAAGAGTCGTTTAAAAGTTATTCCAATTTAACTCACCAATGGTGAAAACCAATGAGGGCCTCAAATTAACTGACGGATCCGAGATTCCGTTTTGAGCCCAATGAGGATAGGTTTTGTCTATAAAACTCTATCTTTAGGTATTTAAAAAAAGGTAAACAAAATCTACCCTCAAAAGCCTTCTTAAGCCAGTTGAGGGTAGATGAAAACATTACATGATCAAATAATGTAGGTTTAAAGTCTGGTTGTTCTGTGACAGATCCAGTCGGTTTTGTATTTGGTTGGTTAACCAATAAATATTATACCTAACTACCCGAATATGTACAAATTGTTTGTTTACTTTTATTTAAATACCTAAAGATACAGAGTATAGGGACGTCACGAATATTCGCATTCGTATATACGAATATTCGCATCATTTTAAACATTCGCATGGACATTCCCATTCGCATTAAATGAAGCGAATGTTTTGCGAATGCGAATGTGCGTATGGCGTGCTCATGCCTTGTCTCGTCGACTCGCGCTCGCGTATGGGCAGTGCGCGCAAACTGTTTTCAAGTAATGCATTTTGACCAGTAGACAGCATTTTTATATACTTTATAACATCCCGCTCGGTAACTATATTTGATGTACAAACAGATTTTTCTAATTAGGTATGATAATAACAACTACATATTCCCTAACATTCGTATTCGCTTTCGGATATTCGCATCCTGGACATCCCTGGTTTCGACAGGAGGGACATTCCATGGAGCGACTCGGATGCTTTAGGGTGGCAAGTTAAGCCCCTTATCCCGTCCCCCCTAAATCCGCTACTGGTCCAATTCCTACGCCGGTATTTATTATTGTTATTACATTATATGCTACATACCATTGACGACAATTTGCGTAGTTTGAGCAGTTTCCCCAGCTTTGTTTCGAGCAATGCATCTGTAAGTTCCTTCATCTTCTATTTCTATGTTACGGAAGATCAGCTCTGCCCCTCGGTTCTCCACGCGACTGCAACAGGTACAATTTTCTATCACAAAGTTGAAAGATAGCATTGGCGTCACCAAGGGGGGACAGGGGGCGCTGCCCTCCTAGAGAACCAAAGTTCTATGTATATGTATGCCCCTCCCCCTCCCCTTGGTCATCGGTCATATAAACTCCCCCGCCCCCTCCCCAGCCCATCAGCTGGCGACGCCCTTGAAAACTGTAATTTCATGTTACATTCCTCGTTATTACGCACACATTGCACAACTTGAGGACGAGTGAGGAGTGAGAAGTGACTCAAACACGATAAGTGAATACTTATGTGTGCGTGCGTGAATATGTGTAATTGAGAGACGATAGTAACTAATAGGTACATAGGTAGGTAGGTACATAGGTCTTAGTCTAATCGTACCTGGAGAAAGCCCCATCAATGCGATCCCAAGACATTGAGCGTTGCCATCCGCCACACACTTCACTGTCAACTCTTCCCCGCGCGTCACTGTGGGTCTCTCCGAGCGGATTGCGACAAGCGGCAACGCCAGCACGGCAAGTCTGAGGTATAGTTGACACAGCAAGAAACCACCACCTGTCACTTTGCACAGGTACTCCGCAGCGTTTTTGGTGGTTGCCTGTTTAATCTCAAGTCCTACCTAGAGAAAGCCCCGTCATCACGTTCCCAAGACACCTGAGCGTTTCCTTCCGCCACGCACTCCAATGTCAACTCTTCCCCGCGCGTCACGGAGGGTCTTTCTGGGCGTATAACGACGCGCGGCAACGCCAGCACGGCAAGTCTGAGATATAATTGACGCAACAAGAAACCGCCGCCTGTCACTTTGCAGAGGTACTCGGCAGCGTTTTCGGTGGTTGCCTGTTTAGAAGATACAAATTTTAATTGTACTGTTAGAAACGTATGGCATAGGAATTGCCTTAGCATTAGGTAAAAAAAAGCGGCCAAGTGCGAGTCGGACTCGCGCATGAAGGGTTCCGTACCATTTGAGACGTATTAAAAAAAAATCTACTTGCTAGATCTTGTTCAACATTTTACCACTTTGGACACACATTTTACCACTTTGTAAGTGTCTCTCGCGCAAACTATTCAGTTTAGAAAAAAATGATATTAGGAACCTAAATATCATTTTTGAATACCTATCCATAGATACCCCACACGTATGGGTTTGAAGAAAAAATTTTTTTTTAAATTTTATGACGTATTAAAAAAAACTACTCACTAGATCTCGTTCAAACCAATTTTCGGTGGAAGTTTGCATGGTAATGTATATCATATATTTTTTTTAGATTTTTCATTCTGTTATTTTAGAAGTTACAGGGGGGGGGACACATTTTTTCACTTTAGAAGTGTCTCTCGCGCAAACTATTCAGTTTAGAAAACAATGATATTAGGAACTTAAATATCATTTTTGAAGACCTATCCATAGATACCCCACACGTATGGGTTTGATGAAAAAAAAAATTTTATTTTATTTTATGACGTATTAAAAAAAAAAAACTACTCATTAGATCTCGTTCAAAACAATTTTCGGTGGAAGTTTGCATGACAATGTATATCATATATTTTTTTTAGTTTTTTCATTCTGTTATTTTAGAAGTTACGGGGGGGGGGCACA
Source organism: Cydia pomonella (assembly GCF_033807575.1). Taxonomy (NCBI): domain Eukaryota; kingdom Metazoa; phylum Arthropoda; class Insecta; order Lepidoptera; family Tortricidae; genus Cydia; species Cydia pomonella. The sequence goes on along the minus strand of NC_084706.1, from coordinate 25,665,258 downwards.
CATTTTACCACTTTGGAAGTGTCTCTCGCGCAAACTATTCATTTTAGAAAAAAATGATATTAGAAACCTCAATATCATTTTTGAAGACCTATCCATAGATACCCCACACGTATGGGTTTGATGAAAAAAGATTTTTTTAATTTCAGTTCTAGGTATGGGGAACCCCCAAAATTTATTGTTTTTTTTCTATTTTTGTGTGAACATCTTAATGCGGTTCATTACATCCACTTACTAAGTTTGAACAGTATAGCTCTTATAGTTTCGGAAAAAAGTGGCTGTGACAGAATCGGACAGACAGACGGACGTGACGAATCTATAAGGGTTCCGTTTTTTGCCATTTGGCTACGGAACCCTAAAAACTTTACCCAGCTATAGTCGTTAGTTTTCAAGCTGGCCCTTACGGCTAACTCTTTGTCTATTGTAAGTAAAACCGCACGTGCTACACCTAGTATGAATTTTCTTACGATTCATACCCTAGTCTGCTGGAAATCTCTGGAAATTCATCCCCTAAGGGGGTTAGAAAGGGGATGAACGTTTATATGGGGATCACGTTTTATTTTAAGTTAGGAACTTGAAACTTTCGTGAAAAGGTATATTAAAATAGAAGAAAAGTAATTTCAGCGTTTTTGGAAAGTCATCCCCTAAGGGGGTTAAAAAGGAGATGAAAATTTGTATGGGGATATTAAGTTAGAAACTTGTAACTTCGTAATAGGATATTTTTATAAAATACGAGAAAAATACTTTTAACGTTTTTTTTTTTTCATTCATCCCCTAAAAGATTTAAAAAGGGGTTGAAAGTTTGTAACGGGAACTATTTGAGTAGCGACTTGAAATTAGTAGGAACAGAAAACATTAGAAAGTAAGAAAAATAATTTTAGTGTTTTTGAAAATTCGGGTACTTATAGGGTTAAAAAGGGGTTAAAAGTATTTTAGAGAAATAGATCCACGCGGACGAAGTCGTAGGCTACAGCTAGTCTTCTTCTACTTATGTTTCCCTGTAATCTATAGGTAGGTAAATAACGATTATTTGGCAAAAAATAAAAACGAAATAGCAACGTACTCTCTGGAAGATCAGCTCTCTGCCGTTGAGTTGAACATTTTGTGGCAATGGACGCTGGTCGAGTCTGCTCCATGAGACTATCTGTTGGTCGTCGCCAGTTTTGAAGTCACAGCTGAAATGGAATTAAAAGACGCGTATTATGTACAGTCGCCATCAGATATATCGGAGCGGCCAAGGTTCTCACAAATATCTAAACACGCCTCTATTGTCAAGGTATTAGAGTGCTTGTTCAGATATTTGTGAACACCTTGACCGCCTTGACCGTGCATGTACTAAAATTTAAGTGAAGGTACTGTATTTTTAAGTACAATGCTCCGTTCACATTTATTCCAGCATTCCAGTCCAGTGATCGAATCCAGCACTGGAATGTTACTGGAACGGTTATCCTTCCATGAAGCATGAAAAAGTTAACCGTTCAGGTTGGTTGTCAGATCAGGTCAATTCATAAATACAGAAATTTCAATCGTGAAGATGGGTTTTGTCAAATGTGTGGAATCCTGTGGTTTCTGTCTGCAAAAAAACCATTGATATCCGAATCAAACACGCTTAGTGACACTGTGTGTGGTGTGCTTGGATAGACTAACAAGTGTGGACGCGACCAGTGGTAAAATTGAAAGCGAACGCAGCCGACACGCACGAACGAGGGTAGACCGAGCGCGGTCTACACAACTTTGACATCCACCCGCTATCTCCAGTTACCCGTGAACAAGATGCATCTAACTGCGTCGAAATATCGGGAGCTTAAAAACAATACAAAAGGCAATCACCGTTTATATCCCGGTCGATTTAAACCGAAAGATGGAAGGTTGTCTGATTTAACATATCATTTACATATTACCTTATTATAATATCTTGTCCTTCGGCGACAGACACGTCAAATGGGTTAGGAAGCTGGTCTGGACGATACTGTAACGGTATTGCTTCGCTACCTATAAATAAAGTAAAAGACAGAGTTAATAAAAGGTTGACCTCCGGCTCTTTTGGTATTTTATAAGAGAAAATCCATTCTTCTTCTCCTGAGCTTCTTCTTCATTCGGTTCTTGTCTGATTTAATTTTTTGTCTTTTAATTATTTATAGAAGAATTCAAGCCTTGGAGACCCTCTACATCTCTAAGGATAATTTAATATCTTTTTTTTATATTTTATCTCTGACACTCAGAGACTTATACATCTCTAAAGAATTTTAGTATTTGTTGGTTTTATTTTTAGATCATCGTTTTTTTTGTGTTATTTGACATTTAGAGATAGTAAACATCTCTAATAAAGTATTTATTATTTAATCGATTCCATATTTGTAATTGTTTTTTGTAATTTTTATTGTTTGTAAAAATGGACATGTAAAAGTTTTAATTTAAAACCCGACTTAAAACTTTTAAATCCGTCGTCTTCACGTCTTTGGAAATGATCATCATCCATGTAGTCGACGTCCTGGGCCATTCTTAGGTTGTTCGATTTCCGTGACGGCTCTTGTCATAAGTCGAATCGCTTTCATTATATATTGTATGAAGTACAATTAGAATACTATTTTGTATTTTGCTACAAATTATGACAAAGGCGCTAAGATGACTCGGTGGTACATTTTCTTCTTTGATATTTTATTTAGATCTAGGTTTAGACCGAATAATTACGAATAGTTACTTATTGAATGATATCCAAAAAAATTAACTACAATTAACCATTTTTGCCATCCTCGTCGCACATGTGATTGCGTACCTGACAAATCCAGGCTGGTTTTGTAGAAGTACCCTTAATATTTTCATATTCTACAGTTCTTTCTAATGTTGTTTGAGCGTCGGTGTCTAGTCAGCGCTATGGAAAATGGAGTCGCTGCGCAGTTGCGCCAACGTTGCGTCGAGCAGCAGCCATAGGGTTGCCTAGACGCCGACGCTCGGGAGACGCTAGATTGAAGATATAATAAGCACGTGCTAACCTGGTACTATCACAACTTGAACATATCGTTGGCGTCTAGTCGGCGCTATGGAAAATGGAGTCGCTGCGCAGTTGCGCCAACGTTGCGTCGAGCAGCAGCCATAGAGTTGAATAGACGCCGACGCTCGGGAGACGCTAGATTGAAGATATAATAAGCACGTGCTAACCTGGTACTATTACAACTTGAACATATCGTTGGCGTCTAGTCGGCCCTATGGAAAATGGAGTCGCTGCGCAGTTGCGCCAACGTTGCGTCGAGCAGCAGCCATAGGGTTGACTAGACGTCGACGCTCGGGTGACGCTAGTGTGGAACGCTAAGAAGATTGAAGATATAAGATACACGTGCTTACCTGGTGCTATCACTACTTGAACATATTCAGTCCAAACGGTAGTTGCATCCACAAGTCCGTTGCATATGTAATTTCCTCCATCGCCGTCTTGAGCATTAGATATTACCAGCGTGTTGCCGTTTGGTCCCACTCTGCTGTTGAAATCGCCTTCCTCCTTTACATGAAAGTATTTAAAGCATATTTTTATCTTTTGCGAACTTGATATAGGTAAAACTAAGTTTTAGCTATACACAAGTATAAAAGGTATATCTATAAGATTTAAGGAGCTTTCTCTATTTATTTGTTTATTAGGATCACCAACAGAAGATACAATTCACATACTATAATTTACATACTAAAAGAGCACATTTATAATTAATCCCCCAATTAAAGGCAATCACAGCATGCATTATTTAAATTAAGATTCAGAATTAGAGCTTAATATAAATATGAATAAGTACAAATGATACTAATTAACAAAACACCTAATTAATACTAACAATAAAATTTCCACACAAAAGTAACTAAGTTAGCCGAGCTAAAAAGCTTTTAGCTGAGGTTGTCAACAGATAATAATTTGTTTTTAAATGAGGCTTCACTGTCGTGAAACACATCCAAAGAAGGGACATTATTAGCATGCTTGTTGTATAGACGAGCCAGGCGAGGCAAAGGGGAGTGAGCCAGTAGGTTAGTTCGACTACGACGCACATAGAGTAGGCACAAGGATAACGTGGCAAACGAGACGGTACTTTCAGCCTATCTGACTAACCCATATGCATGCAGTCAATCTTATCGTTTAGAAGTTTGTACAAGAACATTAGGTCCAGCATTTTCTCATGCATCCTATCAGAATTCGTCCGCAAATTAACGTCCGCCATTCGTATATTTTTTTTATATTTTGTACAGAACAGTTTAAAAAATATGCTTTCCACAAAACAACAGATAGAGAGAAGTGGAGAGCTGCTATGAGGAAAGCGGAAAGCGGAGTCACGATTCTCAACAGTGAAGAGCCGACTTAGAAGAAAAAATAGACAGTCAAATTTACTGTTTCCTTCCCCGTGGGCCTATTGGCTATTAAAAATGATTAATATTAATGAAATTGTAAATTTATCGGGTCTATCGCATTTTTTTTTTTTTTTTTTTTTTTATTTTTTTTTTTTATTCTTATGTTAATCTATATTAATTTACATTATGATCGTCAATTATTGGCATGCAAACATATTATTATCAAATGTCAATAATAATTATCCAAAAAAATAAAACAAATTCGAAATTACCGTGAAATTAAACACTAAGAAACAAAGGAAACGCAGAAAACTAAAAAGAAATAATAGAATACATGTCTAACTAAATAATCTCATAAGAGCAGTAATAATAAATAGTCTAGAACATATAATTTTAATATTATAGGACATAATTACACAAATTGACTAAGTCCCACAGTAAGCTCAATAAGGCTTGTGTTGAGGGTACTTAGACAACGATATATATAATATATAAATACTTAAATACATAGAAAACACCTATGAATCAGGAACAAATATCCATGCTCATCACACGAATACATGCCCTTACCAGGATTTGAACCCGGGACCATCAGCTTCGTAGGCAGGTTCACTACCCACTAGGCCAAGTCGGTCGTCAAATATATGTCATCATCAAATACATATGTCATCTAAAATTAATTTTACATGAACTATAATGTCAAACAGTTATTATAATTAATTAATGTTTAAGAATCTATTTTTTACCATTATTTCCGACGTTTTGACGCAGGTTACATTGGTCGTGGTCGCGGATAAATGATGTTCCAACAAAACGTCAAAACAGACATTTGTGGAATTTGACACGGGAAAGTTTAAAATATTATAAAAATCACCTTGTTCCACTGAATCCTTGGCAGCGGGGACCCCTCGGGAATACAGTCAACAGTTCCACTTTGTCCCCTCGGTATTATTAGTTGCCTGACACTGATTCTAACTCTCGGGTTGACTGCGTGAGTCTGTGGCTGCGGTGCTCGGGCTGGTGGTTGACGCTGTGTTGGTCTGACCGTTGGTTCACGTTGTGTTGGTCTGACCGTTGGTTGACGTTGTGTTGGTCTGACTGGTTGTTGCGGTTGTGTTGGTCTCGCAGGTGGTTGCACATCTAAAATGAAACATGTGACATCAATCATATTAACATAGTTTTTAGGTTTTAGTTTTAATAATACTATAGTATTTTATGCAATCGTGATATAATAGTGAGCTTTTCAGTCGAGTACCGTGTTTAGGCGACGAAGCTTGCTGAGTAGCCTAAGTAAGGAACGAGACTGAAAAGCTTTATATCACTATTGTAATAATACTTTTTTCTACAAGTCATCTAAAATAATACTTTTTTGACTATAAACCCTGAATAATTAATGAAAATTGGTTGGCTCTACCATGTATAAAGTACGCCAATATATTTATACGAAATCTTAATTGAACCATCACAGTCGACGAGTAGAAAAATAATCTTTTTCACGGGGCGTGATTGTGAACAGGTTGTTGCCAGTAAAACGACGCCTCGCAAGATCTGAGAAGATAACTCACGTGATGTGCCCGACCGTATATAATAAGTTGCCAGTGTCAATCACCTCGGCTCCTTCTCTAGATTGTTTTAGAAGAAAATTAAAAACTTGGCTTCTCGAGCACACATTTTACAGCATCGACGAATTTTTTAAAGCTTAAATTATAAGTTATACCCAGAGTATATAATTATATTAATGATTGTTATATTATTAATTTTTATTTCATTTTTTTTTTCGTAAATAATTGACATGTAATTTATAAAATTATACAATAAATGATTTGAACCTTGTCAGACTGGACAAATGTTGATATTGAGTTGTACACGCGTGCGTAATTTGACATCTTTGGCGGTAAAATTGTTAAATAAGTATAAAAAAACAGCGTTAGGGTTACATAAATATAAAAGACATCAACGCGTGCATAATATATGAATATTACTCATGAAGCCGTCACGCGTTAGTGTCTTTTCCACTGGACCGCGGCGCCACGTGATTGATAAATTTCATTATAGTTGACTACAGCGTTTGCTTATGAATAGATGACTACTTGGGAGACAAGGAACAGTCTCAAAAGCTGTAATAGTTTTGCTTGCAGTGTCCCGGACAGGCATAGGGCGCTGTTGTTTCTAGCTGTTCAACCTTATGTATTTATATTTGTTATGTTTAGTTATTTTGATGATGACATTGAGTTATTAGATTCATAGTAGTTATGTATTCTGTAGAACTAGTTTTAAGATTGTTAGCTTAACAGTCTCTTGACGTGAAACATGTATTTCATTCACTTTTTTATTTTTTATTCTTGACACTTGGAGAGTCTTTACACCTCCAAATCTTATTAATGTCATTATTATTGTGTATTATCTTTCTCAGACCGTGGGGACCTTATACATCTCCAAACTTAATGTATTAACTGTGGAGACTATACGTCTCTGTAATATTTTATAATATACTTGACTTGGTACATACTGATTATGTATTCTGTAGCATTTGTTTATGAGACTGCTAGCTTAACAGTCCAGACGCGATTTATTTATTTAGTATAAATTTCATTTGGACACTTGGTGAGACTTCACCTCCAAATCTTATTATTATTAGTATTATAGTACTTTGACACTGGGGACCTTTTACATCTCCAGATTTAATGTGTTTTTAACCATAGAGACTATACATCTCTATTGTATTGTAGTAATAATTTATTTTAAGATTATTATAATGTAATGTTTACCCAGGTATTGGCTGTTGTATTTATAAATGTTGTTATGTATTTTTGATGTTACTATAAATGTTGTATTGACTTGTAAAAGAGCCCTTGAGGCCTACTTGCAGAATATTTTTTTTTTTTTTTTTCATATTATAGTTGAGTTAGGTTTGGTATACGAAATTGTAATTCAACAATTACAGTCGACAAGTATAAAAAAGGCGTTCTTGTAATACCTTACCTTTCACCTCAACTAAAACATACTGTTGTGTGACGACCTTACGGTCTACAACACCACCGCACATGTAATACCCTCGGTCGCCTATTTGGGCATTAGATATTATCAGCGTGTTTCCGGATTGCTTGGTTCCCGCTCCGAACTGGCCACCATGCTAAAAAAAGTTTAAAAAATTTACCGATACATAGAATACACAAGATAACAGACAACGTTAATTTCGCATTTAACGGCCTCTTAAGCAAGTCGGTAGTGTCCCTAAGAAGCTAGAGATCCTGGGCTCGATTCCCGGCGCGGTATTTATATGTGCGTTTATCACGAATTGTTCCTGAGTTATGAAAGTTTTATATGTAGGTATCTAATATAGATGTCGTCGACTGGCACGCACACTTTTTTGAAGTGAAAACTTCTTTAGAGGCGCTGTGCACTTTTTGTGACGGGGATTTTTTTTTTAAACTCGCGACAGGTCACGTAACCGACAGATTCGACGGATTGAAAATTCGCAAGACGGACACGTGACCTGATCGAAAAACAAATGTTAAATAATTGTAATCGTTCTGAAGTGGTTAAATTTTTAATGTAATATAAATTGTCATGTTTGTGTACGATAGCGCAATAAATGAATATTGAATTTTACCACATAAATGATAGTACTTTTTTATACTGCTAATTAAAGCAATTCGTGCAAGATTATTCCCTAACCATTTCAAAATATCAAAAATGCACAACGTTAATATACAAGTTTTCACTTCTGCCGGCACTCCGGGAGTAGTTTGATTGTTTGTGGACCCTTTGTTTTTTTTTAATTTTTTGACACTTGGAGAGCCTTTACACCTCCAAATCTTATTAATGGGTATTATTCTCTTTCTTAGACCGTGGGGACATTATACATCTCCTAACTTAATGTATTAACCGAGGAGACTATACGTCTCTGTAATATTGAATCATATACTTGACTTTGGATGCCTAAGCTTTACAGAAAAGCTTTTCGGTGAAGGAAAACATCGTGAGGAAACCTGACTAATCCCAACAAGGCCTAGTTTACCCTTTGGGTTGGTAGGTCAGATGGTACTCAATTACGCAAAAACTATTGCCTATGCCAAATCTTGGGATTAGTTGTCAAGCGGACCCCAGGCTCCCATAAGCCATGGCAAAATGCCGGGACAACGCGAGGAAGAAGAAAAGTACTTGACTTTGGATCCATACTAGTTATGTATTCTGTAGCATTAGTTTATGAGACTGCTGGCTTAACAGTCTAGATGCGATTGATTTATTTAGTATAAATTTTATTTTGACACTTGGAGAGACTTTACACCTCCAAATCTATTAGTATTAGTACTCTGACATTGGGAACCTTTTACGTGTTTTTTCAGTATATATTATAACACTCGTGCTTTTTCATATTATCCGACTGAGTTAAGAAGGTAACTGATTGCTAATAATATGCACGGAAACGGTTCCTTCTTTAATTTGGTCAAGTAATACATTTTTTTTAACCAACTATTAGGTTTCAAATGTTAGTTCAAAGAGGTTTTATCACACCAAACATAATTTATAGATTAAATTATCTCGTAAATACATTAATGAATAAACATAAAATTTTATCGATTTTATCTCCATCCGTCGAATAGAAATACGAAAATATTAGCTTTTAAAAAAAAAATTGGCTGTTTGTCGATTTCGTTAGCGCCTTTGCCTTGCACGCGCCATTGTAATCATGCGTAAAAAAAATAACGAGCCAGCCATTTTCCGTATTTGTCACAAAATTGGAATAGCTTTTAGTTTATATATTGACGAAAATGTCATTTTCAAGCATTAAAACTGAAGAACACATAAAATTGACGTTGCCAGTAATACTAATAGAGGCAAGAGCCGAGAACGATAGCCTTTTACCATCAAAATCGGGTGAAAAAGAATTGGCGGCATATGAAACTTTTATTCAATGGAAAGTCTTCTATTTCTTGGAAAACGTGTGTTGGTAGCTTACTTCAATGAACTGGCGAATAAGTGCCTATACCTAAGCCAGCACGCTTTGGTTGCAATTATTAAGCGTTTGGTAGGCCGTGTTTTTTTTTCTTAGACAACCTCTCTATTAGCACAAGTTTTTTACTTAATTTGGGACTAACTTGATATGTGTAAGAATGTTCCAAAGTATTTCTAATGAAGGGATTACCTTTTTCCATTGAACTTGTGGTAGTGGAGATCCCCCAGGTGTACAGGTGACGGAACCAGTGCCTCCCAGTGCTACATTCAGTTGTTTCACACTGACTTCAACTGATGATTCTTCTGCGACCGCTGGAAAATTTACCAATTAGGGTCCTTTTGCTAATAGCTGGATATACCTACGTAACTATTTGTGAACCTTGTTTCAAAGATATGAAGTGAATGTTAGAGAAATAAGTAAGCATAGAATGATCACTTCATACATCCGTTTCCTTACCAAAACCAAGAGAATTGGAAAAGAGGTGTATTGTCAAAGAAAACTTTGTAGCCACTTTGTTGCCATTATTGCCATTTGACTTTAATCCTTATACTTTGACTGAAATGTGTTAAGTTAAATATCAAAAAGTGGCGCCATCTAATAGATCAAAAGCCAAAGGTATGGCGGCATCGTTTCGAGCGATGGCTCCATAACCTTTGGGTTATTGCCCGGGTAAGATGGCGCCACTTTTTGATATTTCACACATATTAGTGAAAGAATAAAGATCAAAGTCAAATGGCATTCTAAAAGTTTTAATCATGTGTCGAAAAATGGCAGTAACTTTTCTGTGGCAACAACATTTTCTTTGACACTTCACCTCTATTTCAAATTATCTTTGCCAAAACGAAAACGCTTATTATTTTCTTAGTCGACATCTAGCGTCAAGTAGCAGGTTTATCACTTACTGCTATTGACAATAGATGTCGGTACGAACGAAAATGCTAATGCTCAACAATTTTCAGCTAATATTATACCCAAATTAAGAGGCTGTCAACACCCAATGTCCTTGAAATTGATGTTACTTAAATAGTTTTTTAATAAAGACTATTTGATTTAGTCAAGTAAGAAAAATATATGTTCATATTAAATATATGTTTGAGTAAAATAATACACTAATAATTCACTTTTTTTATTTAAATATTTTTCTTATTATTCCCTTGCCCAGGCCCAGTAACATGCGACAGTGCTATCTCATTTACTCAGATACAAATAGACAGTGTGCGCGCTTTAGGTATTGACAGCCTCTTAACCGGAACTTTAATTTCAACTCCTTCGCTTGCTATATTAAGTAGTCGTAAATTGTTGTGCAATACACTTTTCGTCAGTCGCGACACTCATGACGTCTAGTGTCATGTAGCGGTACTGATAAATCTACTACTTGACGCTATAGGGACCGTGCGCGTTGGAGGGTCTGCCATCTTGTGGCCTGAATCGGAACCATAAACATGCACATGCACACGTCACGTGTTTTCTTGTGCATAGTAGGTTCTGCCATCTGTGGGCTACATCGGAACAAAAAACATCACATTTACCTCGCGCCAAAAATCTGACTGCTCCTGTGCTGCCTCCTACAGTTCATGCACGCTCCCTATATAGATGTCGACTAGGAAAATAATAAGCGTTTTGGAAAGAAAATGCTTAATACTTATTTATCTATGGCTAAATAAAAATATGCCCAAATAGGAGGCATATGAGGATGTGGTTCCCGCATAACAGAAAGACGCCACGCTCTTAAACTTTTTGAACATTTCTTGAAAAATATGTGACCAGAATTATTTTTATTAATCTTCTGAAGATTACGATGTTTTTTTTTTTATTATAGGACATTTTATTACACAAATTGACTAAGTCCCATAGTAAGCACAATAAGGCTTGTGTTGAGGGTACTTAGACAACGATATATATAATATATAAATATTTATAAATACTTAAATACATAGAAAACACCCATGACTCAGGAACAAATATCCATGCTCATCACACGAATAATGTCCTTACCTGGATTTGAACCCGGGACCATCGCCTTCATAGGCAGGGTCACTACCCACTAGGCCAGACCGGTCGTCAAAATTTAATACAATACTATATTATATACAGGGCGTCCCAGGGACCATGGGACATCAAGGGAAAGTACCTTAAATATCGTAGATAGGATATTATGCTGAAAGAAGACTTTATTTTATTTTTAAAAGTAAGTAATATTGCATTCAAAGAATTTCTAAAAAAATTGAAAATTGCTTACCTTTTCTGGGAACTAAACCGAATCTTGAAATTTTAATCAAAAATGTTACTCTATCATTTCTTTTGCGATATCATATTTCTGAGATGACTTATTTTTTATGCATTCTTTTTGATTGGCATCATAAAAATACAGGATGTTTTTTTTCACATTTGAGTCGGTTCGAATTCCAGACAAAGTAACTTATTTTTTTTAAATCTTTGAATGCAGTATTACTCAGTTTTGAAATAAAATAAAGTCTCCTTTGAGAAAAATATCCCTATGTCTTATATTTAAGGTACTTTCCCTTGATGTCCCATAGTCTTGGGACGTGCTGTATACCTAATTCAATTGATTATTTTTTTTCTATAGGGATTTTTTCCTATTGGTAGAGAATATAATCAGGAATCGTGTTTCGGCTTCCGCCAAACACTAGAGGTTAAACATTTTTTTTTTCGTTCAGAGATTGGAACGCGAAGAAAAAATCCATTATTGTTGCTCTAAGTGGAGAAAAAAAAAACATAGTTACCTTGTGTCGTGGCAATAATCAGGCACAAATAAAAGAAACACTTCAATGACGCCATCTTTTTTCTAATAAATTTTAAACATTCATAGTTACGTAACTACACACCCAGCCGGTCAGACCTCGAATGGAGTCAAATAATTACAACTGAGCTTATCTTTAGGTCAAAGATATCAAAAGAATTAAAAAAAAACAGCACAAAGACTGATTAAACCGGGAGTCAAGGGCGCGGATTTTGTTTTGAATTAGCGCACGGACGGTTCCTGGAATCTATAGTTATGATTATCAAACTACTTATAGAGGATATTATAGCTGATTATTTCCAAAAAAAATTTTCCTCACTCAGCAGCTCGAAAATGGGAACTTTGCGTATAATATATCCATGAGAGAATTCGATTTAGTTGCGAGCGTTGAGACACCGTTACTGATACTAACAATCGTGACGAGGCATAAAGATTAGGATGCCAGAATACATTGCGATGCAGTGCAGCCTTCACAAGGTGTTAATGTCCAAGCTTCTAAGCAGACGCACCAAGATCCGTATCTATAAGACCAGTGATTCGCCCAATCCTAACCTACGGAGCGCAGCATGGACACTAACACTCAAGGAAGAAAACATGCTGCTAGTTTGCGAGAGAGGAAAAATCCTCCGTAGATACTGGGCCCAAACGAAGACCGGATGGACGCTGGACAGTCCGAACGTGAGATTGAAGACCTAGTGGCTGAACCCTAAAATCATGGGGAAAGTAAAGCCCACAGACTCCGTTGGTTGGGCCACCTTGAGAGAATGAACGAAGATCGGAACGTAAAAGAGCGTACCTATCGGACGCCCTATTAAGGTATCGCTGGAAGCGACATGGTGGAGGCGGCATATCTGCGACGTCGACGATAGGATTCCGAAGCAATTTCCCCATCCATCAGACCGACGGTAGACTGTCCGACATCAACCTGGGTTTGTCTGGCGCGTTTCAATATTTACTGTACGAGCCCCATCAACACGCGAGTTTCGAGTTGGACCAATTGGCGAGGAAGTCGACCAGGGACCGAGAAAAGTGGCGCTGTCTTTGTGTCGGAGGCCAAGTTATCATTTTGGGTCGCTGAGCCAACGGAGTAAGTAAGTGAGACAAAATGACCTTAAAGTCACATTTATATTAGAACGGCATCTCATTATTGAATTTTCGTTTTCAAGAAAAAAAAAAACTACTAATGAAATAAACGGTCGCACTAGCATAGATAATAGTACATTACGATACAAGTGCGAAAAATAGGAAATTCGAAACGAGTGGCGATAAATTAAAACACGACCGAAGGGAGTGTTTTAAATCGACACGAGTTGCGAATTACCTATTTGCACATGTATCGTACAACGTTTTACAGTACATATGGCCCTTTAAATGTTCGACACAGTAACGTAATATGCTACTTCTCGCACTAGTGCTATAAAGTAGCCCCATATGTACTGTAAATTACATTAAATTATAATTTATAGATTAAGTTTGTAGATATGCATGCACCATCTGGACAATATTTGTATGCCTAATGGCTAAGCATAGTGATACTTTCTTATTTACATTTGTATGATCTGTGAAAACCTATGTTTACAAATAAATATATGATTTTATGATTTTATAAAAATAAATACCTTGTGGCTCAGTGAGGTGTAGACCTAGCGAACATAACTTAACCTTTTGAACGTTAAGAACACTTAAAGTCGGCGTTACTAGTCGTGCCCACAGCGTGCAGCGCCAAGGACAACTATAGGTGTTATGGCGGACGCTGTCAAAGTAACCTTCGAGGTTTACATTAGCTCCCTTGCGCTCGGGAGCTTGGCGTTTAAGTGATGTTTGTGTTTATGACATAAAGCATTCAAAGTGTTAAAACTGAATTTATACCATTTTGAAAAAATCCAAAACATAATCGTCTCAAAATCTATTTAACACATTCACTGCCGGGAACCCACCTGGTGGGCGCTCGTGAAATTTGTTCAGATGCCGGACAACCCGCTGGGCAACACCTCTATTTCAAATTCTCTTTCGGTTGATTCAATGTTTTTTTTCTTCATCATTTCTTTATATGACATTTTATTTAATTGTGGTTCCTGTTCGTTATTGTGTAGTAATTTTATTATAATGTCTGTGTCGTACTATTTTAATTCATCATGATGACTTATAACATAGTTAAGTTAATATTATGTAATAATTTGTGTAGTTAAAATATTTGTTAATGCATTAATTAATGTACTATATGTATAATATTTAAATACCTATTAATATTTGCACGCCATCTTAAGGCAAAATAGTTGAACCAAATTGTACCTGCCTAATATTGACCATCTTACTGTACACTATTTTATGCAAATAAATTACTTACTTACTTACTTTTGCTTATACTATGTTCAGTTGAGGTGACCTCGAAATTCAATAAAAGCTTGTTCACGTTACATCACTTTAATACACATTCATTCATAGATCCACTAATATTTATACTCGTATTTCGTATGTACACGTATTTCAGTTATTTTGTGCTTGACAAATGTTTCTAATGCATTTGATTTTCAACATAAACACAAATAAATAAAGTCAAAATTTAAAATTCACAACTCAATCGTGTTGCTTGTATTATTCAGCAAATTATCGATCAAATAAAGCTGCACTTACTGATCTGCCGAAGGAAACTTTCCAAAATTCCGAATTTTTCTACATTGGAAAGTTACGGAAACTTCTTATTATTTTGTATAGGGATTGAAAGTTTCCGAAACATAAAATGGAAATATCTTATATTTCTGTGAAATTTGCAAGAAATTTCCGAGAAATTTTCCTATTTTTTGGACACTTTCCGCAACTTGCACATCTGTACTTCTGTAGCTGCACTTGTCAATTTTTAAGTCCCATGGATGTCATAGAATTTTTACATAGCTTAGGTATGGTGACAGCTGTCATCTCAATACATATTTTCAATATTTTGCGTTTTAAGGTTATAATTTGTATGAGGTTGACAGCTGTCATCAAACCCAAGCTATGAGGAAAACATTCACGAATGTTCATGATTTTTTTCATGAAATTCTTACAAATACAATGTTTAAGACTTAAGAGGCTGTCAACACCCAATGTCCTTGAAATTGATGTTACTTACACAGTTTTTTAAGATAAGACTATTTGTTTTTAGTCAAGTAAGAAAAATATATGTTCATATAAATTATATTTCAAAGACCGTGGTTTTACTCGATACATGATTGAACGAAATCGGCTGATAGAAAATAATTGCAAAGATTGTCTTAAAATCACAATTAAACGGTTGTATGTCTTTATTGTTTGTACTTATGGGTCCTGCAATTAAAATCACAATTTCAAAACATTTATATCTAAGACGAAGTTGAGTTAAATATTACACTAATAATCCACTTTTTTTTATTTAAATATTTTCTTATTATTCCATTGCCCAGGCCCAGTAACATGCGACAGTGCTATCTCATTTTACTCCGATACAAATAGACAGTGTGCGCGCTTTAGGTATTGACAGCCTCTTAAGTATACCATGTATACAGTCAAGTGTAAAAATATGGGTGTACACATCTTACAAAAAAATATGTCCCATAGCATCTTATTCCAGTGTAATAAAGCGTAGTACCATATTTATGAGACGATTCTTTCGATACATATTTTTGCACTTGACTGTACATACCGTCCATATAAAAAGAGAAAATGTTTTTCTACTTCTAAACATTTTCCATTCGCTATGTTTTGTAGTATATTATTGACACAATGAAAAACTAGAGTTATAGATTTTCCTTTCATTCAAAACTATCATCACAACTCTTTTTTTTACATAAACCGGAACCTATAAACCTAGAATATACAAGGTGCCCGTGAGCATTGTGAGACATTTTAACTAAGCATTCCTGCTAATATTTAGAAACTAAAATTTTCTGGATTAGGCCTAGTTTCAGAGATCATTAAATGTTTTTCGAAATCATTCTTTCGCCATAATTCGGTACAAAACACATCTTTGACTGCGGTATTGCCACTTTGAGGTCTAGTCTGGACATACCTATTGATTGACATGGAAAAATTTAAAAAAATGTATTCGAGAGGCTACCCCCAAATAAAGAAAAACTTTTTTGTTAATTTTAGGTTATATGTTTATCAATAAAAATTACGTTTTATGGTATTCAAAAAAGGGGAAAAAAACCTTTTTTTTTGTCGAATTTCACAAAAAGTCATATAACATTTTTTGCTTCTGTTGCCATCAGGAATGCACCGTTAAAATCTCTCGCAATGCTCACGGGCACCTTATATTATGCTGTAGCGATGGACATCAAATCCGCTATCTCCCGAAATGGAATTTCATAGAAAATGTACCGTTATTTCGCTTGGATCGCAAATCTATTCTTCCTTCTTATGTTCGAATATTGAACCGGGGGCCCATTTCTTGAACGGAATACTAATAAGTCTAATATTATTAGTATATACATAATATATAGTCCTCATCGTTTTCGATGACGGCGACCCCAAATAAACACATTATGGACGTTGTCTAGCATGAGCCCTAATGTGGCTGGCCAGGCCGAACTTGCTCTTAAATACTCTGTTGCACGCGTGACAATAAAGTTGGCCAGCTGCGTTGAACGTGTACGTGTAATATTATTAGTATATTGTTAGTTTAGACTAATAATATTAGTCCACGAACTGTTAAGAAGTATGAGTTACCATTACAACGGTATTAGTACCGTTTGAGTAATGGGCCCCTGGAGTTTAGAGTGAGAGGGTCTAAATATATTTGTGTTTCGCGAGACTTGTTCTGAGGGAAATACCGACTGTCACACAAAGGTAGAAAAACAAATGTATACAAAAAACATCTCTCAAGCACAGACAAATTGTACAACTATCCCGCTCATTTTCTTCTATTTCTATTTGGTTTCGCTCTGACGGTGTCCGGTTTCTTATCTGTAGATAATTCTTGTTGCAATTTCTTGAGCATCTGTGGTGTTATTAGACCCTGGAATAAAGAAGGTAAATTGGTAATTGGCTACTTGACAGGTTTTTGTAAATAATGTCAATCGATCTAGATTTTCCTGAGGATCAAGTGTCTATATAGGACTCATGGTATTTGAGCAACACAAAGGTCAGAAATGAGAGCTAAAGTCTGACGCTCGCACTCGACGATTGAAACGCCTCTAACATGATACGTCACATTACATTAGTCTGTCCAAGATCAAGAAAATTCTTATTTAGACCCTGAAATATTGTGTTTATGTATATAGTTGTTATACAATTTATTTTTTAATAAAATGTAAGGAATCGAATGCATTAACTTTTTCCTTTTTGAAAGGTAAATAAAAATGAGACTTAGGAGCCTTGTATTTTTTGTATAATCTCAATATGTCTTTTTAAATTCTACTTTTTATAATGGATGGCTCATTTTCTATCCATTTAGCTAAATTTTGTTATAATATTCAACATAATTCAAGTACCCAATTAATAAGTATGGAAGTGTAACCAAAGCGGCTTTTTAATCTACACACATCGTCATAAAGCCTCTATGATGCTTTCAAAAACTGAAAATTACGGCCAGCATAGAGATAACCTGTTTTATTAGAATAATGTTTTATCTGTAAAAATGTTATAATTGGTAACTGCACCTAATTAGACATTATGTAGAAACACAGAAACTTAAAATTTGGATCTTTTCAAATCGAGATTGAATAGACACCTTTTAGGCCAACGTGTTCCATCGCCTTCGCTTACCATGACTGAAATTGTGTTTAAATGCTTGCCCTTTCCTTGCAAAAAAAATATAATTTTACTAACCTTGGAGACGAGCATTTCTGAGAGTTTCCCCTTGGTCTCGTCTCTCGTGTGCGTTCTCGGCTTTCTATGTCTCGCGTGTGCGGCGTCCACACTGTCTTCTCGAAGCACTTGCTCGGAGTTCCTTAGTAACCTGCGATAGGTAACAGTTAAAACAGACCAGACAGGGACAGACCATTCATCATACAAAAGAAAATTACAAGAAAAATGGCACGGGTGGCACCAGCTCGTCAGTTATTTATGGACTTCCATTTTCTAACGCTACCTTCATTGTTGATTCTAGAGGTAGTTAAATATGTTAGGCTAAATTTAGAAAGTTTCCGAGGAACATATGGACCAGCAACCGCTTCCAGGACCAGAGGCGACATGACCTACAATGTCAAATCCAATATTATGACAGCTAATTTTTTTCGTGATGAATGACAATGGCATTTCACGTATTGTGCCGTAGAATTGGTAAATTCACAACATTTTTAAAATTCTTTTGTATTTTTTGTAATAAGCCATATTAAATTTATATTAATATATTGCAGAGTTCCGGAAGCAAAATACTCCCAAATCATATGTAAAATTTCAGGTTTTATATAAATGAAATGTTGTCAATTAATACAAATAAACGAATATGAATATGAACGGTGCTACTTCGGTGACGAAGTTAGTGACAATTTAGTAATGAATAATATTGATAAAAATATCCTATATACCTGGTAATTTGGAAAATGCCCTGCTGAATGATGGCGTCCAGTTCAGTCTCCATTTCTCTGACCAGCTTCACGTCGGGGAACATGTCTGGGAACCGGTAACTGAGAAAAAAAAATGTAAATAATATATTGTTTTAATAATTGGTACATTGGCAGGAGGCAAGTGCCAATTAATACACTTCAAAAGAGAGATATGGGTATGGTAGGGCACAGCACAGCGGATGTCATTCCAGATCTAGAGCAGAGCCCAACTGGGGAAGTACCTCCACCTTACAGAAAACCGCAGCCAAATAACACTAGACCCTACTCATAGTGTTGTATTCCTGCCGGTGAGTAAGGTTGCCAGAGCTCAACAGGGTGCGGAGTGTTAGGGCTGGCAACGCGCATGTAATACTCTGAAGTTACAGGCGTACACAGGCTACGGAGACTGCTTACCATCAGGCGGGCCGTATGCTTGTTTACCACCGCCGTAGTAAAAAAAAAAACATTTGTTATATACGTTAATATTTATGGGATATTTTTAGACGCTTTTACGCCGGCCGCTTGACTTCCACTTCGTACTTTTATTAATTTAATTAATGAATATTGTCTTGTACAATAAATTTTCACTTCGATTGAGCTGAGCACGTTTTATTTATAATTTTATAATATTTTGCACAAGTCTTCTTAAAGTGAAATCAAGTTTTGATTTTAATGGGGTTGGCCGGTCGAAGTATTATACAGATGGCGCCATCATAGCTTGCCCTGTCAATCCCTAGAATTGTGTCAAATTCTTGTTTTTTTTTGGAATTTTGTGACCTGGATTCCAGTACTTTAAGCCAAATCTCATAGAACAAAACTAGAGACAGGGGCAAGCTATGATGGCGCCATCTATGCAAACCTTTGACAGTTGCCAACCCCATTGTAAAACCTTAATGTTCACCAAATCCAATTTGAAATTAGACTTGCATAGACTATACTTTGTATCTTTCGGTATTTAAATAAAAATAAACAAAATCTAACCTCAATTGGCCAGTTGAGGGTAGATGAAAACATTACATGATCAAATATTAACCAGTAAATGTTTTAACTACCCGAAAATATACAAATTAAATAAATTTTTAACAGGCAGAAACGTCTGCGAACGATGCTATTAAGCTTAGAATAAATTTAAAAATGGAAAAACTACTGTCTTGGATGAGACTTGAACGCACGACCTCTAGATCGATACTCCAGCGCTCTGCCATCTGAGCCACCAAGACCTCATCCATAGGCCGCAAATTTTCCACCATATGGGTCCCTAGCGACATCTACCGTAAGAACATTAACTTCTTAGACGGCTACCGGAGTTCCAAGTCATATTGGAAATTCACCAGTAACGATGTGCTACCCATACTAAATTAATTTAAACTGCGATTTTTTTTCCCACTTTTTAATTTATTCTAAGCTTAATGTACAAATTGTTTGTCTACTTTTATTTATATACCTAAAGATACAGAGTATAGAGCTAGAGGATTTTCAGCTGGTGATCGTTGCTCATAAATATCTGAACACTTACCTCAGCCAGAGATAAAGTTCAAGTACGTCAAACACAGCCTCGAGATGAACCAGTCCATAATAGTCTTCGGTGCCGGTAGGGGCCAGTCAACTGTGTTGGACATCCAGTTCTTCTCGTGATTGGCTCGTTTCGGCTGTACTGGCGGACCATCTGTCATAAAAGGAGCAGTTTTAGACTTTTATCGCGAATAATTTAAATTAAGAAGTCACCTCCAATTATTAAATTTTAAATATCCCACTACACGTATTTTAATGGGGACTTACGTGAATTAAAAAGTTTAAAAGATGATTCACGCTAGACCGACCCGGGCCCGGACCGAGGCGTCCAACACGTCATTTTCTATGACGGCTGATCGGTGATCACGTGGTTCTTTCCATAGAAAACACAGCGCCGGAAGCTCCGGCCTGGCCCCGGCCCGGTATAGCGTGAGTCATTCTTTACGCGACATGTTACATTTCGCCGTATGCATCGATTAAGCACCACGAAGAGTTCTAGATAAAGCATTTCATTATGGGGCGAAACATATCAAGCCATTTTCTTTACTAAGCTAAACCCTCCCCATTTTGGAACCCCAATTTGGTGTAAAATGGTTTCGTATGTCTGGCTGTTCTCCTCCTTCTATAATGACATGTACCTAATATTTGGATCCATTCGGTATTTGGATTTTTTTTAATGGCCTAGCCATGAAATATCTCTACAGTTCAGAGATACCAGTATATAGTGAAGTAATTGTACCTTGAGGAACGTGGCACACACAAAAGCGGCGTGGCGCGCAACAAAACACATAGCGCGCTCGCAGCGGCAACGGGACGTGTTGGATCATCTCTGCTAGAAACTTGAAGGCTTCTGTGTGGCACATGAAGTATAGTAAGTCGTGTGACTGACCTTTAGGAACGTGGCACACACAAAAGGCAGTTTGTTGTTAATGGGTGCGCAACAAAACACATAGCGCGCTCGCAGCGGCAACGGGACGTGTTGGATCATCTCTGCTAGAAACTTGAAGGCTTCTGTGTGGCACATGAAGTATAGTAAGTCGTGTGACTGACCTTTAGGAACGTGGCACACACAAAAGGCAGTTTGTTGTTAATGGGCGCGCAACAAAACACATAGCGCGCTCGCAGCGGCAACGGGACGTGTTGGATCATCTCTGCTAGAAACTTGAAGGCTTCTGTGTGGCACATGAAGTATAGTAAGTCGTGTGACTGACCTTTAGGAACGTGGCACACACAAAAGGCAGTTTGTTGTTAATGGGCGCGCAACAAAACACATAGCGCGCTCGCAGCGGCAACGGGACGTGTTGGATCATCTCCGCTAGAAACTTGAATGCTTCTGTGTGGCACATGAAGTATAGTAAGTCGTGTGACTGACCTTTAGGAACGTGGCACACACAAAAGGCAGTTTGTTGTTAATGGGCGCGCAACAAAACACATAGCGCGCTCGCAGCGGCAACGGGACGTGTTGGATCATCTCCGCTAGAAACTTGAATGCTTCAGTGTTGCACATGAAATAGTGAGTCGTCGACGGTGCAGAGGTGGACGAATATGTCCTGCGAACAAGGTTACAATAATTCTAAGCTTAAAATCATACGTTACGTTAATACCCAACCAAAAATGCGAGTAAGTTATCGTATCGTATATTCACTCATATATTCATATATTAATTAGGCTAGAACACAAATCAAATAGCATATATATATATATAATAATATAATAATAATTCAGCCTATATACGTCCCACTGCTGGGCACAGGCCTCCTCTCATGCGCGAGAGGGCTCGGGCTATAGTCCCCACGCTAGCCCAATGCGGATTGGGGACTTCACATACACCTTTGAATTTCTTCGCAGATGCATGCAGGTTTCCTCACGATGTTTTCCTTCACCGAAAAGCTAGTGGTAAATATCAAATGATATTTCGTACATAAGTTCCGAAAAACTCATTGGTACGAGCCAGGATTTGAACCCGCGACCTCCGGATTGAAAGTCGGACGTCATATCCACTCGGCCACCACCGCTATATATTATATATATATATATATATATATATATATATATATATATAATAAATATAGCTATAAATCTTTCATGTACTTATGGAATATTTCCCTACTACTAAGTAAAAAGACTGTATGTTATGGAGGAGCAGGGCATCCTGATACAGGTTCATTCACCTAAAAGGAAGCTCCAACCACTTATGTCAAATTGTAAACCTTTACTTTATAAGGAAAATATTTTTTTCATTTTTTCATTTTCATTTTTTTTCAAGTTATATCAGCAGCACAGCCGCAATGGTTTATGTGGGAGCTATGGCGAAGGCCGAAGGCCGCGCTCCGAGCAGGGCCGCGGAGATGCGAAGCCGAAGGCTGAGCTGCGGAGGTTAGTGCTCAAATATAGGACAAGTACCTAAAAAGTGTCTAGATGCGAAGGCCGAGCTCCGCGTTGGGCCGAAAGCCGGAAGCGTCCAGGAGAGATGCGTCTACATGCAAGGCCGAAGGCTAAGCTGCGTGAGGTGAATGCTCAAATACAAGACAATAGTACAAGTGTCTAAAGGGTATAAGGGGTCTGACCATAATATTAAAATAACGGTAGGTGTAATCCAAATACATTTATTTGGCACAATGAATATAACCACTTTCAATCTAACTAACCACACGACAGTAGGTACACTTAGACAAGCATTATATTGTCTCGAGTTCTAAGTTCTAACAAATCAAAACGTACTGACCTGCTCACAATACAATCAACGTAACCACTCGTAATATTGATCGACGGTTATCGTTTGAATTTCACCTCCGGAATGATCGTTCAATATTCAAGATCGAGAGATCGATCACGTGACCCTTCGTGTTCGATCGTTACAAATACTTTTAATAGTATACTTAGCTTATTTTAATCTAGAAAAATGTATTATAATGACAAAATTACAAATAAAATAAACAGTATCCTTACAATGGGAAGGCCGAATTTCGCGTAGGGCCGAAAGCCGGAATCGTCCGTACTTGCGAGGCCAGAGGCCGAGCTGCAAGAGACTAGTGGTCCAATACAAAAAAATAGTACAAGTGTCTAAATAATTAATAAATCAAGTCTAATAAAGTGTCGAAACGGTTTGCCTCCTCTTTTCTGGTACGGACGGCTAAAGAATGGAATGCGCTCCCGCCATCTGTTTTCCCTGATAAATATGACCTCGGTCTCTTTATAAGAGTGAATAGGCTACTACTGAACCGGTGAGATCCATCTGAGGCCCTGTCTTCACTTTCCATCAGGTGTGACTAGGGCCAATCGTAATAATAATAAAAATGCGAAGGCCGAACTCACCATGAGACTGCTAAGGCTGGCGTGAGGTAGATGGTACGCGTATAATTCCATCTGTTCAGAGGTGGGATGGAGGCCGGCTTGGCTGACCGGTTCTGGAGGTTTGCTGAGTAACTCCTTAAGTGTTGGCAGGTCTTCCGGCTTGTATGTGGTGACGTATCCGGTCTCCCAGGCGCTGCCGTATCGACCGGCGCGACCTTTTCCGGAATACATAAAAATACATTTTCACCACACCAACTGGTAAAGGCCCTCTTGACTGTTCAAAAACTAATGAGAAAGTTGTATTTTATCCACATGTGGGGCAAAGTAATCAGATGCAAATTTTAAGTAGTTTCCTTATGTATGCTGGTAGAATTGACTTTCAAATGATGATTTTGGATGATATATATGATCATTTGGATTTGATTTGGTTTGTTTTTTTTTTTGCTATTTCATAGTTATTATTTTCCTCGCGTTGGTGTGGTGAAAAATGTTGTGTTTCACTCGGAGGCAAATTTTGTTTAACCCTCGTGCCTTGACACCCTCGCAGCGCTCAATATTCCACTTCTTGAATCACTCGCTACGCTCGTGGTTCAATTTTGGAATCTTTCACTTGCTCGGGTATCAATATTAGCACGACCGTTTAAACAACAACTTTGCCCCCTTGTAAAACAAATAACTATTTTTTGCAAAATAAGTCAATCTTAGAAGCTCAAAACCCCTTTGCGCTCGATTACATTCAAATTTGACAAAATGGCAACTGACAAGATACTAAATTATATTAAAAATTAACTAGTCCAAAAGACCTGCACATATTGGGACCTGTTGATTACGGAATTAAAAATATTCTTACCTGCGATTTGTAAAGCCTGTGATATACTTATGACATCCATTTCTTTGTCGCCGTCTACGTTTATTACCGGTTTTATTAGCGAGTAGAAAATTATCCTTCTAATACTCCTAAAAAGAGAAAAATAGATAAATGCAAATAAGAAGGGAATAGGATTGTTTCCATCTACAAATCTTAGGGCAGAATTGTATCCCAATAAATTCTTTTGGACTATAAGAACATGTTAAACTACTTTTAGGGAACCTGTAATGACCATATTTTTGTAAATATTGAATTTAAAATATCTTTTGGCACACGTCACGTGACCAAACTCGAAACGTCTTTGAAGATTCTAATGACGTCACAACTCTCCGATTGACACTGTTGACAGTTAGGCGATAAACAACAAATGACAAATGTCAGTTCGTATCTTCTACGTGTGTATGTAGTTATGTGTCAAACCGTAAACTGTGACGTCACACAATTTTCAAAGAGCGTTTTGGGCGCGAAAGCATCTGTCAAAATATATTTTGTTAGTTTAACATATTTAAAGCCGTTTTTAGTATAAAGTTGAATTTTAGGGCAACTTTTAGTTAATAGAACGTAATAAGAAGCGTTTCAAAAAATTGGAAACAACCCTATTATTATTGGGGGGACTTCAAAGTTTAAAAAACTGCTCGTGCTGCCCTGTTCTCGCGTTTTATATTAGTGAATTATAATACTCACTATTAATGTATATTTTTTTAGGTTACGTTTAGTTTACGTATGTGTGTAAAACCTGAATCTGATGTATGTTTTTTGTTGTCGGAATAAATAATTCTTCTTCGCAAAAAAATCTGTTCTAAAAGGTACAAGATGAACGCGCATGTAACTCCTCTGGAGTTGCAGGCGTACATAGGCTTACAGGATAAAAAAAACTTACAAGTTGATCCCAAGTTCTATAGCGTCCGTGGCCAAAATGAAACTGTCCGTGTCATTGTCAGTGGACCTTATTACAAAAGGCATAAGGCCCACCAATAGACAGAAGAGTGATATTGTTTTTTATCTAAGTAATTGAATTATTTACAATCACGTATTTAGTCGTCATCTCCTCCAGTCCTTACATGACGACCCTGCCATCATCATAGGGGGATAGATATGTTCTAAGCAGTACTTACAAGTTGATCCCAAGTCCTATAGCGTCCGTGGCCACCATGATTTTACATGAGCTGTCCGGGTCGTTGTATCTACGTGTTGGATTATTTACCATCAGGTATTTAGGGGTCACCTCCTCCAGTCCTTACATGACGGCCCTGCCATCGTCAAGGGTTACTTAAAGGGTTATAAATATGTTTTTAAAGGTACTTACAAGTTGATCCCAAGTCCTATAGCATCCGTGGCCACCATGACTTTACATGAGCTGTCCGGGTCGTTGAACTTATTGGCTTGGGCTAGCTTAGTGCCGGGGGGTAAGCTTCCGTATATAACTGCAACTTCATGGCCCCTGAAAGAAGTTGTCATATCTCAAACTTAGGTTCATTTTCATTGAGTTGAATCAAGATAAATTAGCAGCGGTTTTGATAGGCTATAGTCTGTATCTTTAGGTATTTAAAAAAAGGTAAACAAAATCTACCCTCAAATGGCTCCTTAAGGCAGTTGAGGGTAGATGAAAACATTACATGATCAAATAAAGTAGGTTTAAATTCAGGTCGTTCAGTGACAGATCAAGGCGGTTTTGTATTTGGTTGGTTAATCAATAAATATTAAAACTACCCGAAAATGTACAAATTGTTTGTTTACCTTTTTTTAAATACCTAAAGATACAGACTATAGACGGTGCACGGGTTTATTTTAAACGTCAAACTTCTATAAAATTATGACGTTTACTTGACACTTGCCCCAGACGATGCAAGTGTCAAGTAAATGTCATAATTTCATAGAATTTTGACGTTTTAAATAACACTTGCACTGTCTGGGCTATCAAAATCGCTGCCAACTTAACTTGGTCTGGCTCTATAAACTTTTACAGTAAATATAAAACTGTTTTATATCTCCTAAAACTATTTTATTACTGCGAAAATAAATTATTTTAGATATACGGATAAAAAAAAAACAGATAAATACTTTGCTGCTGGCATAAAATATTGACACTATTTTATGTTACTTCGCATAGAGTCGAACCAAACTCACTTAGCAAGGCTTTGCAATAATATATATATATATATATATATATATATATATATATATATATATATATATATAATGTATGTATTAATATATGTATGTTTATTTGTATTAAGTATATGTGTAAGTTTATCAATATATAGTTTATATTCATATATAGTCTCGGTTACAAATTCATTTACTTTAAAAGACACTGCACCTACTTAATCTTTCTGGTTTAACCCATTGGTTGACTGGTAGAGAATGCCTTAAGGCATTAAGTCCGCCATGTGTACCTTCATGTATTGTGCAATAAAGATTAAATAAATAAATAAATAAATAACAAAGTGAGGCCATGCCATCATTAATGACAGATTTCTGATACAATACAATACAGATCCTCTTTATTGCACAACATCATATGTAATTAGACTTAGGACTTTTGGTACCATCCCGTGGTTCTAGAATCTATGCAGTGGCAAAACAATTTTTTTTTAAGTCAAAGTAAATATTACATGTAAAAATTAAATTAACTCTGGTAAACTAAATAAACGGTTGGAGTATTTGGTAGGGGGTCGGTTTTGAGACAAAATTTTTGATGTTTTTTTTTTTTTTTTTACCATCGTAAAGAATGTGTTTAATAAGAGTGTTATGTTATTTTCACTTCTATTCTCCGATCAATATTTATTTTATTTTATTTTTATTTTATTTTATTCGGAAAACCAACAGCTTAATAAACTAAAACTAGGTTAACATAAATATGTATCAGGGAAGCCAATTACAGGTTTCCACAGACAGGATACAAAGGTAGTCATATTACAGGTTAGCACAAAATTAAAGACTTTACAAACGCCAAAACATGCTATGAGAAAAGAAAGAAGTAATTTGTTTCTTATTTAAATCAATAATTAAAATTAAACCTATGCTAATCTTCTGCAGGCAGGGGAGCAAAGAAACTAGATGCCATGAGGTTTTTAATTGTAGCAGGTTTCATTAGATGTAAATCCAGTTGATCGATCGATCGATTTACCGAGATATACTGAAAGAACCCCAATATTTTATTAAGTATTGATCGGAAAAAAATGTGTTTACATAAGTATGTTTGTATCTAACAAAACATACTTATGTAAACACATTATTTACGATAGTAAAAGAAAAAACAACAAAAATGGTGTGTTTCAGAAACGATCCTCCTACACCATACCCCAATCGTTTATTCTGTTTATAGTTGTTAGCTTTGTAGCTGGCCCGCAACGGCTTATCCTTTGTCTATTGTTAACTAAAACCGCGCCTGCCACTAACCAGCAAAAAAAGGGCCGGGTAACTTTAAGCGGTTATTTAATTAGAACTCCTATGGTAACTGAAATAAGATTTAAAATGAACAAATGGAAAAATAATTTAGGATTTCTTGTGTGGTACCTATACGGTTACCGAGTGCTGCCGAGTCGAACGCTACCGATCTAGTCTAAAATGTGACCTCGATATGCGGAACAAAGGCGCGTTATCGGTGTCATATATGTATTTAGGGTAGACTCAACTACTGTATGAAAATAACATGTGGGTAATTATGTAAAAATCAGTTCTGGAATAAACGCCCTATGAACAACGCTGTGTTCCGTTTCTTCATCCCTCAGCAACCCCCGTATACTATATTGGCGACGAGGATGGGATGCATGGAAAAAGCATGGAAGGCAGCCCGAGTACGTCGAGTGGTTGTCATGCGGTATCGGCGCAATCATGGCGCGGCAGGCGAGTTGTGACGTCATACCGGTCGGCAAACAACAATGAGACGCGACCGCCGGGCAACAGCGCGTCACGACCTTTGGGACCCAGGCGCCAGGGCCAGGCACAACGAGATTGGCGCCGTACCGAGCAAGCAGCACCACGTACTTCATCGGGGCCGGAATGTAGTGTTTGTGGTCGGCCGCATGACTCATCGAGTTGTAAATTCGCAAATTATGTTTGTCGCGTGTGCAACCAGCCGGGGCACTTGAAGAAGATGTGTCCCAGGTTACAGATGAGCGTTTGTACATACAAAAATGAAGCACAAGACGAAGCAAGCAGCGATTTCAGCGATGAGGTACATTTCAATGTTTTTAATGTAAACGATATTTACCAGTGTAAACCGTTCATGTTGCCGTTAAAATTAGAGGGAAAATTTGTCGAAATGGAAGTTGATACGGGGAGTGCTATTTCTTGTATAAATGGGGATTTGTACTTTAAATTGTGTTCCCATTTGCCATTACATAATAGTGATATTGTTATGTGTTATTATACCAATGAAAAAAAAGCAACCCATGGGAAAAATCATAGTAAATGTCAGGTTTAAAAATGTATGCAAGCCATTGGAATTGTATGTAGTACATCAAGGCAAAGAACCATTATTAGGGAGGATGTGGCTACGTGAGTTAGGGTTCAAATTGGACGAGTTGTCATGTCATGACGTCGAGGTCACTGCACGGTTTAACTTGAATGAACTTAATTCCAGATACAGTGAAGTATTTGCGGAGGGGCTCGGTCGGTATACGGGTGGCGAGGTGAGCTTGCGAGTGCGCGAGGGTGCGAGGCCCGTGTTCTTGCGCGCGCGACCGCTGGCGTACGCGCTGCGTGAGCCGGTGGAGCGCGCGCTGGACCAGCTGGAGCGCGACGGCGTCATCACGCCGGTGGACTCGTCGGACTGGGCCACGCCGATCGTACCCGTCGTCAAGACGGACGGAACCAGTAGGTATGTGGAGATTTTAAGTCGA